>NC_084509.1:19913750-20285000 GCF_024500385.1 Phyllopteryx taeniolatus | reverse complement strand
AAACCAACTTCCGCATTTGGCAAAGCAGTTTGAAGCACTTCTCTCCGGTTCAAGTGACTGGTGCAGCCCCATGGGAGGAGACTGGAACAAAGTACCGGTATCTGTAGGAATATTAAACACTTACAATGTCTTTTGTTTTACACAAGATGTCTTAAAACGTTGCCAAAGATGACCACATCCCATTTTTTGTCTTCGTTCGTGTATATATCATATATGTATAAATAAATGATACAAATTTACTTTTGTCCAAAAACATTTTAGCAAATTCAGGTTCAAACCATCATGTCATCAGCCCATAATTATCGTAGTTATCGCAGCACACACAGGAAGTCCACTAATGCCTGGCTCAGACAAGACACATTTGGTCTTTCGTGATTGCACTACGTCAGACTACTGCCATCAAACCCTGACGTATCTTGGGCAGACCGTGGCAACACTACACGACATGTATTCAGATACCACCGCATCCCGTCTTTTATGATCACTGGGGTTTACCTTGTCAAATCAAACACTGTCGTAGAGGCGGAATCAGAAAACATGTCACCGGATTTTACTCATTACCCTGACGACGTCAATAATGTGCCACGGCAATGTATTGTGCGTGTGGGGGGGGGGGATAAAATTATTACTGTAATACTGAGTGTATCATAGCCAGTACTACTCACAGTCAAGTCATCAGGCATCTAACTGTTTTTGGAGGCTCCTCTTTAACTACAAATAATGTAGTGTCTTTGTTTATCTACTTATGCCAGAGGAAAAGCATAGCCAGGCACACGCGAAGTGACCTGGAAGTGGACGCTCACAATGAAATTAGTAACTGATCACACCACCACCAATTTGCTGCAACAAAAAAATGTGACCCCTGACATTCTTATTAAGAAACGTTTTGAAGCACCTCATACAGTATATTGTTTTATTGAACCAGAAACAACATGGCGTGATTGTCAAGGGAAAAGCGATTTGCCCTGGCCGCTTTCAATATTTTTTTCTCGTCGGTGGAGAATACAAAGAGAGGAAATGGGTGAGAAGAAAGGGGAGATTGTTCATATTTGGGAGACTGCTGGCAATGATAGTCACTCTCATTGATTGTATGAACACTGTGTGTGGCTGGCTTAATAGGCGGAACATGCTCTTCCATGTGATAGCAGAAGCTCCTATTAACCTGTGGATCCACCTGTTGCTATTCGTGCAACAGAATAAAGGTTTTGTGTTCAACCAAACAGGCCCAAATTTCACACAGAGTAAGTACATTTTGTTAGTAAATTGAGCTAATCATCATTAATAAGTATATAGACTTTTTGTGACATTTTTGTCTGGTGCTATGCCGGAGGGTTTTCTAATGTAAAATATGTGCCCTTGGCTCATTAAAAATTAGGAAACACTGCATTAGACTTTTGGCATTTTTACTCTACATTCCCCGTAAATTGGCGTAACACTCACGGATTTGTCTGTGCCTTTTAGACAAAACTTGCAAAAGTGGGACATAACATATCCAAAGTGTGCATTCACACTGCAGTTGCGGCTCGCTCCATTAAGGTAATTAGACATCTGCTTTCAACACAAAGGGATGTTGACAGTGAGTAACGAATGTTAAACTTCACACTGTGTTTGCGGCTGGCAGCACTCCATAGTCTGGAAGCTGGCAAACTCCCGGCGCCCTAAATTGGTACCTTACACACAGGGCAATAACTGGGTAAAAAGCAGTGAATGTTTGCCTAAATGGCCACTGTGAAAGAGGCTTGTGTATGTGTTTGTGTGTGGGGATTGCATCAATAAAATAGGTTGTTTCATTTGTGCATCTGCATGGAAATTACTCCCTTAAGTCTGTAAAAGAACAGTTAAAATTACCACTTATAGATTGTGTGTGCAGTCGTACAATATATTTGATAAGTTGCCAGGGTACCTGGAAGTCTTCATGAAGGATGGAGCATTACCCTTTTTGCCCCATATATGTTGCTGTTAAATCAATATATATACATTTACTCTTTTCATACTTCCATTCCTTCAAATATGCTGTCCTTTCAGCTATTTGTCCCTCCATTGCTCCTGGCCCTCCTGGTTACTTTTTATACACTCAATACCAGTGTTTGAATCAAGAGTGTTTGCAGAAATCACTCTCTTACTAATACATTGGCTCAGGCCTCAGCAATTGAGCAACATTGCTCCCTTCTCATGGAAGTGTGGATGAGAAAACAAAATCCTGCAGGGTGATGCATTGTTAAACTGTGCAAGACTCATATGAGGCACGTGAGAGCGCTGGCTGCACTTTTAGATGCAGACATTCTCAGATACCTTTTTCTACAAATGCTGCAGTTTCCTACAGTATGACGCAAAATACACCTGATACATAACCTGAACCTGCACAAACTATTAAGAATTTCCTTGCTGATGATGCAGTATTACAACACACACACACACACTCTCACGGCGATATTAATGTGGATATTGCTCATACATGTACATTATTTCGGTAGTTTTAGCCATCCATTTTCTGTACCACTTATCCTCACTAGGGTCGCAGACATGCTGGAGCCTATCTCGGCTATCTTCGGGCGAGAGGCGGGGTACACTCTGAACTAGTCACCAGCCAATCGCAGGGCAGGAGGCAGAGTACAACCTGAACTGGTTGCCAGCCAATCGCAGGGCACATATAAACAAACAACCATTTGCACTCACTTTCACACCGATGGGCAATTTAGAGTCTTCAGTTAACCTACCATGCCTGTTTTTGGGATGTGGGAGGAAACCGGAGTACCTGGAGAAAACCCATGGAGGAATCAGACACTGCCTATGGAGAGGAGAGTACAATGATATGTGACGGAAATTTAAGGTAGGGTTAGGTAGGGTTTTGTTAACTTGAAACAAAAGTGGTGTTTGGAAACTCAAGCAAGCTGTCTTTTTTTTTTTTTTTTTATTTCCTTAAAAGTTGTCATTTTGGAGGAGAGGGGATTCTAACCGACAGCTAAGATATGATAATATGTGTAAATGCTGTACATTACTTTGTCCACACTGGCTATGCAGTGTCTCCAGTGTTTTTTGTTTTTGTTTTTTTACCTAAAAAGTTGTCATTCCACCTGACAGTGACAACATGTAAAATATGACTAAATTCTGCCACTTTATAGTATAGTACATTCCTATTTCCACATCGGCCATGCAGTGAATTTGGTCTCCACTTCTGCCACTGATGTCACACATGGGGGAGGCGTGTCGATTTTGTTCAAAAAGCGACACTCCAAAGGCAATTAGTTATTTACCAATTGCTCCCAAATGGATTTATATTATTATAAATGACTGCCAGTTTCATTTTCTTGAACAAAATATACATAAAATCAACTTGTTAGTGAATAATGGACCATGAAGACCCTACACCTTCTTTAAGATTTCAGTTTGTTGAGACAGCCACAACTGATGCAATCGATGTCTGAAGAGAGAGGACAAATCTGTAAATATTTTGTGACCTTCAATTTCTGTACAATAATTCAAATTAAAATGTAATTGTTTAATCAATTCCAATTTAATCTTTTATTTGCTTTGACTTAAAATATGCCCACTCATACTGTTATATACAGTTACAATGTAGAGTGCATCTCAGTATGTTAGCACAGAATAACAAATAATAAAAACAAAATAGAGATTTATCAGTGACATGGTGTGACTTGCTATCTTAAATCCTTTAACTCTTTCCACAACAACTGACCATCTGCTGGATAACTTGTCCACTTGTGACAAAAAAAATCCCATAATCCATGAAGTGATAAACAGACCTAAACACACAAAGACAGTCATCAGATAAGCTTTATTTTTTTTTAACATATTAGTCAGGCACGTGCTGTTTATTTCCCACCAGTATTGCTCCCGGAATCATGTGATCTTGTGTTGCTGTCAGTTCTAAGTGCGCATGTGTCCACAGATTTTAAACATCAGGGAATACTAGTACTAAAGAAGATTATTACCAATAGGTACATGCAGAAATATTCCACGTTTGTTGCTTTAGAATACTCCTGTGTTATGGGCTGCAACACCTATTTATTTATTTAATTTATATATGGTTGAACCTCTTGACTTTTGACTGTGCTATCATTGACACAGTGTAGAAGGCTGAGGTATAACTCACATATGACACATTTATTACAAACATTTATGTGTTCAGCACTGTCACCTGTTGTACTTGTGGTGGTTCTCCAATGGTTACTCGGGATTTCTCTCCCAGTCCCAAAATATGGATATTCAGTAAGAATAATGGCAGGCTCAAAATCCATCCATCCATCCATTTTCTGAGCCACTTGTCCTCACTAGGGTCGCGGGCGTGCTGGAGCCTATCCCAGCTGTCATCGGGCAGGAGGCGGGGTACACCCTGAACTGGTTGCCAGCCAATCGCAGGGCACATAGAAACAAACAACCATTCGCACTCACAGTCATGCCTATGGGCAATTTAGAGTCTCCAATTCATGCATGTTTTTGGGATGTGGGAGGAAACCGGAGTGCCCGGAGAAAACCCACGCAGGCACGGGGAGAACATGCAAACTCCACACAGGCGGGGCCGGGGATTGAACTCGCGTCCTCAGAACTGTGAGGCTGACGCTCTAACCAGTCGACCACCGTGCCGCCAGGCTCAAAATCATGGGTGTCAAACATTTTTGTTGAGGGCCACATTGTAGTTATCGTTTTCCTTTGAGCCGATTCTGACTGTGAAACCATACCCTCATCATATTACATATACACAAAAAAGTTTTAAAATTGAAAGTCCAGGAAAATAATTTTTCAACTATTTCCATCCATCCATTATCTTTCGCTTTATCCGGTTCGGGTCACGAAAACAGCAGCTTAAGGAAGGATGCCCAGACTTCCCTCTCCCCAGCCACTTGGTCCAACTTTTCCAAGGCGAGCCAAAGGCTTTCCCAGACCAACTGGAAGTCTCTCCAGAGTGTCCCGGGTCGACCCCAGGGCCTCCTCTCAGTGGGACGTGCTTGGAACACCTCACTAGGGAGGCGTCCTGGAGGCATCCTAATATGATGCTCGAGCTACCTCATCTGGCTCCTCTCGATGCGGAGGAGCAGTGGCTCGACCCGGTTGACTGAGCTTCTCGGAAAATGAATCTGACTTACTGCCGGCAATGTGGACCGAACTCTAAAAATGGTTGTACAGGGACTGAATATCCTTCATCAGAATCAGAATCATCTTTATTTGCCAAGTATGTCCAAAACACACAAGGAATTTGTCCTTGTGTGCTTCATTAGGGGGTCCGGTACCCAATAGTGCCAGAGCACCCTCCGCAGGACTTCCCGAGGGACATGGTCAAACGCCAAAGTCCACAAAACACTGGTACACTTTGTATCCAAAACATCTAACTTTGGCTGTCCGTCTGATGAGCTCATTTATAATTTTATCCAACCTGGTCACATTGTCTGCACAAGATGTAATCCACCTGCGTGTTTCTATCTCCGCTCTTGTAGGTCACCCTATGTTCCTGCCTCTTCTGGAAGAAAGTGTTCACTCCAGCCATTTCTATCCTTTTTGCAAAGTCTACCACCATCTGTCCCTCCAAGTTCCTTTCCTGGATGCCGTACTTACACAATACTTCTTCATCGCCCCTGTTTCCCTCTCCAACATGTCCATTACAATCTTCACCAATCACAACTTTCTCTCTGTCTGGGATGCTCAGAACTACTTTGTCTAGCTCCTTCCAGAATTTCTCTTTCACCTCTAGGTCACATCCTACTTGTGGGGCATAGCCGCTAATCACATTATACTTAACACCCTCAATTTCAAGTTTCAACCTCATCACTTGATCTGATACTCTTTTCACCTCCAAGACATTCTTAGCTAAGACCTCTTTTAAAATAACCCCTACTCCTTTTCTCTTACCATCTACACCATGGTTAAATAATTTAAACCCTGCCCCTAAACTTCTAGCCTTACTGTCTTTCCACCTGGTCTCTTGGACACAAAATATATCAACTTTTCTCCTAATCATTATGTCAACCAACTTCTGAGATTTTCCTCTCATAGTCCCAACATTCAAAGTCACCACATTCCATTCTAGGGTCTGTGCTTTCCTCTTCTCTTTCTGCCTAAGAACCTGCTTTCCACCTCTCCTTCATCTTCGGCCCACAGTCGCTGAATTTCCACCGGTGCCTTGTAGGTTAACGGTGCCGGGGGCGGACGTTGTTAAACCAGGCCATGACCGATCCGGTATGAAATTCTTTAGATGAACGCTCATATTTGTTTAGCAAAGTTTTAGGTCGGATGCCCTTCCTGACGCAACCCTCTGCATTTATCAGGGATTGGGACCAGCCTACAGTTTGCACTGGCTTGTGCCCCCCCCCATAGGGCTGCATTTCACCAAACTCCCTCCACCCCTGAGTTTTTCCCCTTAGCGACCACAAAAGCTGCGTTCCGCTTGGCCAGTCGGTACCTGTCAGCCGCCTCTGGAGTCCCACAGGCCAAAATGGTCCCATAGGACTCATTCAGCTTGATGGCATCCCTTACCACTGGTGTCCACCAGGGGGTTTGAGGATTGCCACCACGACAGGCACCGACCAATTTACGAACACAGACCTGGTCGACTACCTCAACAATGGAGTAACAGAACATTGTCCACTCAGACTCAATGTTCTTCTCCTACCCCGGGACGTGGGCAAAGGTCTGCCGGAGGTGGGAGATGAAACTCCTTCTGACAGGGGACTCCACCAGACATTCCCAGCAGACCCTCACAATACGTTTTGGTCTGCCAGGTTGGACTGGCATCTTCACCCACCATCATAGCCAACCCACCAACAGGTGGTTCTTCAGCCGAATATCGCAAGTCCGATGCCATGACCAAAAAGTTGGTCATTGAACTGCGGCTCATCAAGGATAAACTATTTTTCAATGTATTTTAAAAACTGGTTTGATAAAAGAAAATGCTATAAATCTCTTAATGTTTTTCACAGTAAGGACAGTTTGCACTTTTAAAACAGATTTTCGCAAGAAACATGAAGTAGATGCGCATGATTTTCTCTTGCAGACCACATAAAATTATGTGGTGGGCCAGATTTGGGCCTCGGGCCTTGAGTTCGACACCTATGCTCTAAATTAATCATAAAAGTGCGAAAAGTTGTCATTTTCTGTGTCAGCTCTGTCAGCGATGCAAGCTATTTGCACGTTGCGCGTGCGTGGACATACGTGTAAATCTTACCAAGCTAATCTGAAGGCACATGACAAAGCTGAAAAAGCTTTGGAGTGTTTGAGAGTGCAATCATGCATGCATCCATGTGTGTGACACGGTTTGGGTAAGTAAGACTGTTGATTATTGATAGGCATTTGAGAGAATTTTCATTATTTACCATGGGGAAAATGAAAGATCAATTGGTTTGTTAATTTTGCAAAGAAAAACAATTGTTCTAAACACTTAAATAAGCACAAAAAAACTTTTTCAAACAAAAATACCATACCACAAATTGAAAGGGAGTTTAGCTTGAGTCAACTAAATGTTGAATGTACACTACCAGTGAAAGGTTTTGACACGCTTTCTCATGCTATTGAATAGACCTGTCACAATAATTACTATATCGACTTGTCACACGATAAATAAAATGGACATGATTAGGCTTTACACAATCAGGATTTTTGGGGCCCATCACCGATCAGCATGTTTAAAAAAAAAAAACGATAACCGATCACCGATCCAATCACAAGATGGAGCAATGTGTCTATTTAAATGACTTGTTCATTTACCGTATATACTTGAGTACTGTTTTCTGCGTATCTTCAAAAATATCAGGTCATGTATTGTATTCAGTCAGGTCAAACCAACATTACAACGACAGAAATAATGGGTGCTAACTTACTGTAATAAATTACTTTATTGTAATTAAATTACTTCACACACACCGAAATGTTAGAGCATGATTTGACAGAACCCCGGTGCTAGCACTAGCTTAGTAGGCTACATAACGTTTTGTTGACTGCTTGCGAGCCGTATCGTCTTAAAAGTACGTGACAATACCTCAAGCAAGCCTTGAATTAAAGTACTCTCCCGAGCACCGGTGACCACCAGCACGTTTCCCCCCATTTTGTTCTTATAATACACACAACGCGATCGTTTGTTGTTGCCGTGGCCGTGGTAACAAGTGTATCCGGTCACGTTTGAGTTGACAAGATAAAGCCCATTGATCATAAAAGACTGGATCCGGTGGTATCTTAATACAAGATTTTATTGTCGTAGTCTGACATAATGCTCTCTATCCATTTTAATTGTATGAACTTTTTAGTTTATAAACTTAACTATGAATTTCTCACGCATTTTAACCAGTATATAGTATTATACATGTGAACTTGAATTTTTAACAAGAGCTTTATTTTTTAGAATCTCGTGACGATACAGTACAATAATGCGGCAATTACTTAAAGCCTGCTCCTGAACACACACTGATGGGCTAACCTGGTGTGAAAATTAACAGAACAACTTGTGCAACTCAGTCCAGATTAACAGCAGGTACAGTATGAAATCAACAACAATTTTTGTTTAGAAAAATTATCATATCTGCCTTTTCAGGTTGTACGCGTGAACATGCTGTACAGATCAAGAACACACGTTCACTTGGTGTTGATGAATCTTGAACACAAATAAGACAAAGCGAGATGTGACAGCAAAGGGTATGTCATCTGTTGGTTCCATCACCATGCAGCAGTCCTGTGACATTGTGGCCAGTGGAATTTCCTAGTATAGATGCAGCTCTCGCTCCACCTGTTTCTTTAGGGACAATTTGGAGCTCTGCTGTGACACGTTTTGTGCCTCTTCCTCAGTGAAAAGCTCATCCAGGGAAGTCTTTTTAGGCCATTTACAGGGAGTTGGTTGCTAAACAAACCAGAGGTTCATTAGTATTATCATGAAAAGAGGAAAATATCCTTTAAAGCAGGGTTGTCCAACTCATTTTTGTCGCATCCCACATTGTAGTTACGGTTTCTCTCAGAGGGCCGTTATGACTGTGAAACCATAAAAATCTTTAATCACTTCATCATTTTTGTTGTTGTTGTCCTGTTCGGCTGTAATAGGCTAACAGCCGAATCACTTCATCATATTATGACATCCATCCATCCATTTTCTGAGCCGCTTCTCCTCACTAGCGTCGCGGGCGTGCTGGAGCCCATCCCAGGTATCATCGGGCAGGAGGCGGGGTACACCCTGAACTGATTGCCAGCCAATCGCAGGCCACATAGAAACAAGCAACCATTCACACTCACATTCACACCTACGGGCAATTTAGGGTTCTCAATTAACCTACCATACATGTTTTTGGGATGTGGGAGAAAATCCACGCAGGCATGGAGAGAACATGCAAACGCCACACAGGCGGGGCTGGGGATTGAACCCCGGTCCTCAGAACTGTGAGGCAGACGCTCTAACCAGTAATTCACCGTGCCGCTCATATTATTACACAAGAAGTTTATAAACTAGTTTTGGAATCAGAAATCAAGGGTAATGGGTTTTTCAACTTTTGTTCATATTTGGTAACACAAAAATACTTGCAATATCTCAATGTTACTTAGGAAATATGACAATTTGAAATCTTGGTACAGATTTTAACAAGAATCATGGAAGTTGACACACATGATTTGCCTTCGCGGGCCACATAAAATCATGTGGCGGGCTGGATCTGGCCCCCGGGCCTTGAGTTTGACACCTGTGCTATGAAGGCATGATCATTATTAAGATTAAGAACCCATGTAGTTTCAGCTAATACACTTACACTCTCATCATCATTTTCCACTTCCTCATTCTCAGGCTTTTCCTCAGACTGCATGATTACCCCACCATCTCCACAGTCTTCCTCTATTCACTACAAAGAAGATAACTAGCATTCAGATCTCATATTTTAATTGGGGCAGGATCTCTTCCCCGACCCGGAGAGGGCATTCCATCCTTTTCTGACTGAGGACCATGGTCTCAGATTTGGAGTTCCTGATTTTCATCCCAGCTGCTTCACACTCCAGCGAGAGTTGAAGGTCATGGCTTGATGAAGCCATCAGAAGCACATCATCTGCAAAAAGCACAGACTCAATACTGAGCCCACCAAACCGGACCCTCTCAACACCTCGGCTGCACCTAGAAATTCTGTCTATAAAGGTAGTGCACAGAATCAGTGACAAAGGGCAGCCTTGGCGGAGTCCAACTCTCAATGGAAATGTATACGACTTATTGCCAGCAATACGGACCAAACTCTGACACCGGTCGTACAGGGACCAAACAGCCCTTATTAGCGGGTCTGGTAGAGGAAGTCTGGGCTTCCCTGTTGAGGCGGAGCACCCTCAACAGTACCCCCCTAGGGACATGGTCGAACGCCTTATCCAAGTCCATAAAACACATGGAGACTGGTTGGGTGAACTCCTATGCACCCTCGAGGACATTTCTGAGCGTGTAGAGCTGGTCCACTGTTCCACAGCCAGGACGATAACCACACTGCGCCTGAATCTGAGAATCGACTTCCAGACGGACCCTCCTCTTAAGAAACCCCCTCTAAAACCCCTTACTGGGGAGGCTGAGGAGTGTGATCTCCTGTAGTTGGAACACACCCTCCACCACCCTGGTCTACCAATCCAGAGGCACTGTGCCCAATGTCCACGCGATGTTGCAGAGACGTGTCAGCCAGGACAGCCCCACAACATCCAGAGCCTTTAGGAACTCTGGGTGGATCTCAGCCACACCCGGGTCCATGCCACAGAGGAGCTTTTTAACCACCTCCGGTGACCTCAAACCCGGAGACAGGAGAGCCCGCCTAAGAGCTTCCAGACTCTGCTTCCTCTTGGGAAGGCATTGGTTGTATATGAGGTGAGGATCCGCCAAGGTCCCCGACTTTGGTCGCTGCCCAGCTCACACTGCACCTGACCCTTTTGGCCCCTCCCACAGGTGGTGAGCCCATGGGAAGGAAATGCCCTTAACTGTTTTAAATATTTAATCACATCTCACTCTCTCCGTCCATCTGTCTGTCTGTCCGTCCGTCCTTCTCTGCCTCTCTTTTCTCTCCTTACTTTTTCTGACACACACACAAAGCCTTGCTTGGTTTTACCCAGTGCCTTTGTGTCTGAGTGTGCGTTAGAATTTCTGAGCCTTCAATTAGAGTGTCTTCTTTTGTTTATCCTCTCACCTGGTTGGGTATTTGACTTTCTCATAGTCTCTGTTTTTTTTTCTTTCTTTCTCACTCCATGGTCTTCTAATCATCTTGTGACTCTCGGATTTTACCCCCCGCCTTTCCAATATTGTTTGTCAGAATATATCCATAAGCAACTCATGAGTCTTCACCCATTTTTGGTCTATGTCCGTCAATGGGGTTTCATTTGAGTGTGTAAGACTCTTGTCTTCAGCTTAACAAGTTGTTCTTTATCAACATCTTACGCCTGATATTGTCACAGCTGTGTTTTTGCAGTCTGATGTGAGCGATGAGTTTTACACAATGTCCCCAGGCCCAGAGTGTGTGTGTGTGTGTGTGTGTGTCGGGGCCTGTGCAGGGCAGTGCCATGGCGGTGCCGTCCTACATCCTGATCAAGCACATGCGAGAGAGACAGAGAGAAACACTGGGAGTCATTGTGTGCAAATATCTCTCCCTCTCCCACCTCTTGTCCCTCCGTTGCACGCCTTTCCTCACTGGGACTCTATTGTCTGTCCATGGTTGTTCTCTTACTTTTGTTTCATTTAATTTTATGGTCAGAACCATTGATTGATGAAAAAGTATGTAGCTTTGAAAGAATCAGTATGTGTGATACATCTTTATCTAATAATGAAATATTTCCTGGGCATTCGTGCCAGCATATCACAAAAGTGATAAATATCACTCCTGATAACCCCCACCCCAGCCACCAAAATGACAACCATTTAGGGAATCCCACCCCCCCCCCCCCCCAAACTGGAGATACTGCATAGGCGCTGTGGATAAAGGAATGTCCTATATTATGAAGTTGGGAGCATGCTTTGACATTGCGAGAGATTGCGTGATTTCCGAAGACGAAAAACATGGCGGCGTCGCTTGCATAGTCTTGAAAAAACAGCTACTAAAAGATAACATTTCTCTTTTCAGAGTCTTTTTCAATGGTGGATGGTCGCTTCGTTCTTTTCTCTTTTCATTTGCCAGCTCTGCTAGCAGCGGTAACTTGTAGAGAGCCACTTGCCATCCGTGCAGCTACGTAAACGCCGCTCATGGAGGATCTGAGCCATCGTGTTGAGATGCCGCTGAAGAGAAAAAAAGCTGATTCTTCCACTTCAACTGAGGATTTACTTGATCCGACAGAGATACAGACTAGTGTCCTCCTTTCAATTGATAAGAAATTGTCAATTGCACTTGATTTGCTTCGCCAGGAGATCGCCGGAAGAGCTTAGAATTCACGCAACAACAAGTGAACGAGCTAAGATTAGATAATGCTGCGCTTTGATCAAACATGATGTCAACGTCAGCAGAACTACAAACTCTTAGACTGGAATATAAACTCATGAAAGAAACTACGTTGGACATTCAATCACGAAGCATGCGCGACATTCCAGAAAATGCTCTGGAAGACCCCGAAGAGCAGATTAAAAGGTTTATGATCAAGATACAGTCGACAAAATTACTTTTCACCGTGTCCACCGATTGATAGGCCCTCGTAGAGGAATCTGACCACGTCCCATCATTGCAGAGTTTGAACACTTTAAGCAAAAAGTGTTTGTAAAATCAAAAGGTCGGGATCTCAAAAGGGACTCAACGACCAGTTCCCCAAGGAAATCAACGAGAGGCGTAAAATCTTGTACCCCTTGATGAAGACTCACCGTGAGAAAGGCAAACGAGCGTGGCTTGTTGTCGATAAGCTATATGTTGACGGCCAACTGTTTCGTGATGCCGTCACGCCCTAGCTCTTCTAGATAAGTATTTCTTTTGATCTGTTGTCATTATGAATTGTCAAAAGTGTATTGTATTTTGTTTAATTCTTTCCACTTTTGCGCAGATAAACAAAAAAACAGAATCAGGCATGCCACCAGCATGAATCCTCACTCCTATCTCTCTGCTTTTCTGCTCTGCTTGTTTTCACACACACTAAACACACAAGTCGCTCAATACGCTTTTTGCGCACTACAGACAACCACCACACACGATATTATCCCTTTGTCACTGTTTGTTTTCGGTGTTCAGTGTTTGTTCGTAACCCTTCTATGTACCCTGGCTTTACAGTACTTAAATATAGCCTCTCTATCACCCTCTTAATAACATTTGTCAACACAATACCAAAAAATCTCCCGTAAACTGTCAAAAAAACAACAACAAAGAATGCATAGTACCAAATCTATTTAAAATTTTGATACAAGCACCCATTATATGTCACACTTAACTTTTGTGTCATGGAATGTCAATGGCATTCGATCACAGGCAGTGGGTGCTGGTAGGAATGTGTGTTGGCCCGGGGTTGGTGCTGCGGGTCTGGCTGGTGTAGCCCTCTTCGTCGGTGGTTGTCCGGCCTAATGAGCCCGACCTGCAGGAGCCTCTTAATCACTCATTTAGCGCACACACACGCACACTCACACACGATTCACTGTATATATTTTTCTCACTAATCACATCTGGGTACATATACATATCAAAGGGTTCCTGGGGGACTGGTGTGGAATCGGTAGGGTGTGGCATTCTACGCGCAGCAACACTTTTTGCCCTGTGCGCGTCAAGCTACGCAGAGGGGCCGCGTGGGCCAATTCGTCGGTCACGTGATGCAATGCAGCCGTTGTCGGCCGCGCAACCGCGGGAGTATAAAGAGGCCTTATGCCTTACAATTGCTCAATGTGTGGGGGGTGAGTCGGCATATATTCTTTTGTAATGAACCGGTCAAATTGGGTTAGACCGCGTCGCGCAGTGTGCGGCAGGCCTTACATTGATTTGCAACAGTTCAAATATTATGCGGAAATATCCTGAGACCAAATCTTAAAATCATGCCATTCCAATTTGATACTGTGTTGTGGGTAACATTTATGAAGAAGAAGAAGAATCACCTTTTATTGTCATGAACATGCATGCATGTACACGAAATTTGTTCTCTGCATTTAACCCATCACAGTGAACACATACACATGTTGGTAGACCACACTGGAGCAGGAGGCAGCTGAAGCGCCCGGGGATTGTGCATCTCTGCATCAATTTCATATTTATTATTTTTTTTTTCTTTCCATGCTGCTACTTGGCTGGCTCGGCTGGGCCGCAGTTTAGTGCAGCAGCCTATTATGTTGATTGAATTTAGTAAGACATTGCCTTGGCTAATACGCTCTTTCGTAATTGCTAAAAATGTTCCTCATGGCCAAAAATTGTGTGAAAAGAATGAGGATGCAAATTTTCGTACCAGTTTTTAGTTTCAGGCTGTCACACCACTGTTTGGCTTATAATTTTGTAAATCTGACTCTGTCAGTGCTTCACAAGCCATGAAGCGACCTCACTGCATGTCAAGTGTTTCAACAAGTGATTAATGCTCAGCTGCCTGCATGTCACTGGTCCTATTATTAGGAAAAGGAAGCAAAGTTTTTCTGACTCTACTTGCATAAGCACTAATAAAAAGGAGACGAGATTTAAATGTCAATTATGATGAAATTAAGTCATCTTAAAAATAAACAAACTGCATAAAATTGGGTATACATTTGTTTGCGTTTGCAGTTTAACGTATCCTTTCATGAAATTTGATTCACTGCGCTGGTGTAGGCAGGTCTGAATGCTTTTTCATTCATCACTAGCTCTTCTGCCAATCACGGCATTGTTTTTTTGCCTTTTCCCTTTGCCTTCCGCAATCCTTCCATTGAAATAAAAACAAATTAAAATCTAAATTCAGCTTGTCAGAATTTAGCTGGAAGTACTAAACTATCAAACACCCCCTCTAACGCATTCAGAATTTGTGTATTTCATTGCTTCTCTTCATGCTCAGGTTCATGCTTCTTTGCTCCCTGTGGCTTCTTCCTTTCTTTCATTCATCCATCCTGCTTTTCTTTAAGGTACATATTTGTCCAGCTCTGGGTGAGAGAGGCCTGAAAGGTTGGCATAGCAGTCTGGCACAAGCATATAAGACTTCCCTAGGTCCCTAGGGTGCCCCACAAGGGCATTGAAAAATCTTTTTTTTTTTTTAATTGTACATCCTTCCACCTTTCCCCTTTTTAGCTTGCATCATGCATGTTTTTGTTTTGTTTTGATATTTGACACATATTCTATTTTATTATTATTTTTAATTAGCTTATTCAATGGGCAGATACTACTAAACATTAATTCATTCATTTTCCTCCGCTTATCCGAGGTCGGGTCGCGGGGGGAACCGCCTCAGCAGGGAAGCCCAGACTTCCCTCTCCCCAGCCACTTCCTCCAGCTCTTCTGAGGTGATCCTGAGGTGTTCCCAGGCCAGTCGAGAGACATAGTCTCTCCAGCGTGTCCTGTGTTGTCCCCAGGGACGTGCCCGGAACACCTCACCAGCTCTAAGGGAGAGCCCGGATACCCTGCGGAGGAAACTCATTTCGGCCGCTTGTATCCAGGATCTTGTTCTTTCGGTCACGACCCACAGCTCGTGACCATAGGTGAGGGTAGGAACCTAGATCGACCGGTAAATTGAGAGCTTCGCCTTTCGGTTTAGCTCCTTGTTCACCACAATGGACCGATACAAAGTCCGCTTCACTCCAGACACTGCACCGATACGCCTGTGCATCTCCTATCCCATTCTTCCCTCATTTGTGAACAAGACCCCAAGATATTTGAACTCCTCCACTTGGGGCAGGATCTCATCCCCGACCCGGAGAGGGCACTCCACCCTTTTCCGACTGATGGTCTCAGATTTAGAGGTGCTGATTCTCATCCCAGCCGCTTCACACTGCTGCGAACTGCTCCTGTGAGAGTTGGAGATTACAGCTTGATGAAGCCAACAGAACCACATCATCTGCAAAAAGCAGAGATCCAATACTGAGGCCACTAAACTGGAAACCCTCTACGCCTAGAAATTCTGTCCATAAAAGTTATGAACTGAATCGGTGACAAAGGGCAGCCTTGGCGGAGTCCAACCCTCACCTGAAACGAGTCCGACTTACTGCCGGCAATGCGGACCAAACTCTGACACTGATCGTACAGGGACCGAACAGTTGGTATTAGGGGGTTCGGGACCCCGTACTCCCGAAGCACCCCCCTACAGAACTCCCCGAGGGACATGGTGGTCGAACGCCTTCTCCAAGTCCACAAAACACATGGAGACTGGTTGGGTGAACTCCCATGCACACTCGAGGACCCTGCCAAGGATGTAGAGTGGTCCACTGTTCCACGGCCAGGACAAAAACCACCCTGCTCCTCCTGACTCTGAGGTTTGACTTCCCGATGGACCCTCCTCTCCAGCACCCCTGAATAGACCTTACCAGGGAGGCTGAGGATTGTGATTCCCCTGGAGTTGGAACACACCCTCCGCTCCCCCTTTTTAAAAAGGGGGACCACCACCCCAGTCTGCCAATCCAGAGGCACTGTCCCCGATGTACATGCGATGTTGCAGAGGCGTGTCAACCAGGACAGCCCCACAACATCCAGAGCCTTTAGGAACCCCGGGCGAATCTCATCCACCCCGGGGGCCTTGTCACCGAGGAGCTTTTTAACCACCTCGGTGACCTCGACCCCAGAGATAGGAGAGCCCGCCTCAGAGACCCCAGACTCTGCTTCCTCATGGGAAGGCGTGTCGGTGGAATTGAGGAGGTCTTCGAAGTATTCTCCCCACCGACTCACAACGTCCTGAGTGTGCAGTGTCCCATCCCCACTATACACACTGTTGATGGTGCACTGCTTACCCTTCCTGAGGCGCCGGATGGTGGTACAGAATTTCCTCGAAGCCGTTCAGAAATCGTTCTCCATGGCCTCACCGAACTCCTCCCACGTCCGAGTTTTTGCCGCAGCAACCACCAAAGCCATATACCGCTTGGCCAGCCGGTACTCATCAGCTGCCTCAGGAGTCCCACAGGCCAAAACGGCCCAATAGGACTCCTTCTTCAGCTTGACGGCATCCCTCACCGCTGGTGTCCACCAATGGGTTTGGGGATTTCCGCCACGACAGCCACCGACTACCTTACGGTCACAGCTCCGGTCCGCCGCCTCAGAAATGGAAGCGCTGGCAACATGGTCCACTCGGACTCAATGTCCCCCGCCTCCCCCGAGACGTGGGTGAAGTTCTGGCGGAGGTGGGAGTTTAAACTCCTTCTGACAGGGGATTCTGCCAGACGTTTCCAGCAGACACTCACAATACGTTTGTGCCTCCCAGGTCGGACTGGCATCTTCCCCCACCAACAGAGCCAACTCACCACCAGGTGGTGATCAGTTGACAGCTCCGCCCCTCTCTTCACCAGAGTGTCCAAGACATACGGCTGCCAGTCTGATGACACAACCACAAAGTCGATGGGTGTCCTGGTGCCAAGTGCATGTGTGGACACCCTTATGCTTGAACACTGTGTTTGTTATGGACAATACGTGGTGAGCACAGAAGTCCAATAAGAGAACACCACTCGAGTTCTGATAGGGGGGCCGTTCCTCCCAATCACGCCCATCCAGGTCTCACTGTCATTGCCCAGGTGAGCATTGAAGTCCCCCAGCGGAACAATGGAGTCCCCAGCGGGAGCGCTCTCCAGCACCCCCTCCAATGACTCCAAAAAGGGTGGGTACTCTGAACTGCTGTTTGGTGCAGAGGCACAAACAACAGTCAGGACCCATCCCCTCACCCGAAGGCGGAGGGAGGCTACCTTCTCGTCCACCGGGGTGAACCACAATGTACAGGTGGCGAGCCGGGGGGGGGCAATAAGTATACCCACACCTGCTCGGCGCCTCTTACCGTGGGCAACTCCAGAGTGGAAGAGAGTCCAACCCCTCTCGAGAGGACTGGTACCAGAATCCAAGCTGTGTGTGGAGGCGAGTCCGACTATATCTAGTCGGAACCTCTTGATCTCGCACACCAGCTCTGGCTCCTTCCCTGCCAAAGAGGTGACGTTCCACGTGCCTAGAGCCAGCTTCTGTAGCTGGGGATCTGATCGCCTTCGGTCACCGCCTAGCTCACAATTCACCCGACCCCTATGGCCCTTCCCACAGGTGGTGGGCCCATGGGAAGGGGGATCCATGTTACCCTTTCGGGCTGCGCCCAGCCGGGCCCCATGGGTGCTGGCCCGGCCACCAGGCGCTCCCCTTTGAGCCCCACCTCCAGGCCTGGCTCCCAGTGACCCGTGTCCGGGCAAGGGAAAACGTTTTCCTCTATCTTCAATCATCATCAAAAAAGGGACGTTTCAAGAAACATTTAGTGTTAAATCATACAAGCACACAGTTATATCTAGTAGTGTCTCCAGATGACTTGAGTTCAATTGAGGTGTTGTGTCACAGATTAATACAACCCCAATTCTAATGAAGTTGGGACGTTGTGTTAAACATAAATAAAAACAGAATACAATGATTTGCAAATCATTGTATTATTGTTTTTAGGAAATAATCATTAACTTAGAATTTTATGGCTGCAACATGTTCCCAAAAAGTTCGGACAGGCTCATGTTTACCACTGTGTGACATCACCTTTTCTTTTAAGAACATTCAATAAATGTTTAGGAACTGAGGACACTAATTGTTGAAGCTAGGTGGAATTCTTTCCCATTCTTGCTTGATGTACAGCTTCAGCTATTCAACAGTCCGGGGTCTCCGTTGTCGTATTTTACGCTGTATAATGCGCCACACATTTTCAATGGGAGACAGGTCTGGACTGCAGGCAGGCCAGTCTAGTACCCGGACTCTTTTACTACGAAGCCACGCTGTTGTAACGTGCAGAATGTGGTTTGACATTGTCTTGCTGAAATAAGCAGGGGCATCCATGAAAAGATGTTCCTTGGATGGCAGCATATGTTTCTCCAAAACCTGTATGTACCTTTCAGTATTAACGGTGCCTTCACAGATGTGTAAGTTACCCATGCCATTGGCACTAACACAGCCCCATAACATCACAGATGCTGGCTTTTGAACTTTGCGTCCATAACCGTCCGGATGGTTCTTTTCCTCTGGCCCGGAGGACACGACGTCCACAATTTCCAAAAACTATTTGAAATGTTGACTCGTCGGACCACAGAACACTTTTCCACTTTGCATCAGTCCATCTTAGATGAGCTCGTGCCCAGAGAAGCTGGCGGCGTTTCTGGGTGTTGTTGATAAATGGCTTTTGCGTTGCATCGTAGAGTTTCAAGTTGCACTTACAGATGTAGCGCCGAACTGTGTTTACTGACATTGGTTTTCTGAAGTGTTCCTGAGCCTACTATTTATTGTAAAGCTATTTAACCTCAACATTTTTTGGGAAATAATAAATTATTACTTTAAGAGCTATTGGATGCTTATGCAGCAACCATTTTGTGCACTTTTCTGCACTGCCAATTTGAAATAATGTCCTGTTTTTGAATAAAGAGATGGAAACATAATTTTTTAAAATCCAATTAATCGAAAAACTAATTGACAGATTAATCAATTATTAAAATAATCTATAGTTGCAGCCCTAATTCCATTGGAATCTGTCAATTGGATCTGGTTCTAAGTATCAACCAGTTTTCGATTCCCACCTCTACTTGAAACAGCAACTCTAAAATGCAATTCTCTGAGATGCAGGCATAAATTATCCAATGTACAAGTCAAATGGATGACAAATTTGTTAAGATGATCAAGGGGAAAAGGGCTTACACACACACTTGATTGTTAAAGATGTTTTTTGGTCAAAATAGTATTTGCTTGATGACAGAAATGCGACAGCTTTTTTGTCAAAGTTCTTTACAACCTATTTGTCTGCAAAAACTACTGTGTGCTGTATTTCCACACACAAAAGTACACACACAATAGTATACGCGCATCCTTTGTGAAGGAACTCATTAGCTGAAGTGGGAGACTGGGTTATTTGGGGTCAATTCCTTGACCTGCAGGGATTTCTCTATCTCTCACTCTTGCTTGCTCACTTTGGCATGTGCACACACAAGAATCCGCCTGTGGTCAGCGTTATTTGATTCATATCCTTTTTTTGTGCATATTTGTTTGGCTTGGCACTGAAAAAATGGTGTTAAGCACTGGTAGGTTTTAGTTTTCTTAAGTGATGCTTTACTGTAGTGTAGCGATACAGTATGTCTCAAAATTATTTGCACGTTTTTCAAATCCACAAATATATCTGTGATTCACACATGTTTTTCCAAATCCATAAATAGTTTGCACGTGTTTTTCAAATCCACAAATATATCCACGATTTACACGTTTTTTAATGTTGTGTGTGCATATATCATGACTTATCATTTGTAAGTATACAATTTTGCTTGTGAATTGTGGAAGGTGCGCTTGTGGATTAGCGGGCACGTGCATTTATTTTTGAGACAAACGTAATGCAGATTTGATCCACACGTGTACGAAGTACAAAAAAAAAGAAAACAAAAAAAAGATACCTGAAATACTGATTCATGCAGCGGAAAAACTATGCTGTGTGAAAGAAACCACGACTGACTGTTTTTGAACCTAAGCATAGCATTTTTGTTTGAAAATCTTGTTCTTAACCGAGGTTCCAGGAAATGGTGTTCTTGCTCGCAGGCTGTGGGCAGCTGCTAAGCTTGTCAAGCGTTCGTAGCGCCCCCTATTGGTGGTTGAATCGATACAAGACCTGATTCACATGGCATCCCATGAGTGAGGCTTGCGGATCGCCAGTTTCCTGTTCCATTGTATCTCTAGTTGCCAAACAGGCTTGCAAATAGGGATAAGTACCTGTTTCATCAACTAGAAGAGAGCACAATTCATTCACATTTTTTTCTTTTACTGAAACCAGTTTACAACATAACTCAGTTCAATCTGCTAGACCGAAGAAGGAGTAGCGGCCAATGTTAAAATTTTGTAGCAATGATGTAAAGAATTTTTTGGGACAAAAGTCTTGATTAATTTTGTGTCTCAAATCTAACTGCATATTTATATACATCACAAAGGCTTAGAAAACATTCTCCGAAAGTGGTGACATTTTCTGTGTTTATATCAAACCTCAGCAAGTCTCATGCTGCTGAAATCAGCCTCAGTCACCTTGTTTGACCTTTTTGAATAGCTTTCATTCTGTTGTTGTGACTCGTGCCCCTCTTCCTGGCTACTAGCAATAAGGCAGGAGGGGTGGCCTAGTTGGAGGGCTCAACTTGGTACTTCCTGTCTATTACTTTGCTGACTTAATGAGTTTTGTACTCTGTGTATTTTTAAAGGCTGTGCGTAATTTGGGACTGATTGTAGGCCTATGTGTGCTTTTACTGCCCCGTATGCTGACCTTTGACCCCTAGATAAGGCATTATTTCTAATGGTTCACAGGTCTCTCTAGTAATTTTCTCTGGTCCCTTTCTATACTTACCCAAAGCAGCAAAGTGGCACACTATTTGTCTTTCGTGCTCCATACTTGCTTTTGTAATGAACTCACACATTTATGGGAATTTGTTTAATTAGGTAAGTGAACGATCCTTGTCACCAAGTTATCCTTATATTTTTGGCACATTTTTAGAATATAGATTTTTCCCACTGTACAACAATCTGTGTCTTACATCTATTGTATATTTAATTTTATTATTACTTTTTCCAGATGTATGGGCGCTACACCCAGGAGCTGGGGGTGTACGCTAAAGAAGAGGCAGCTCGACTGAGGGAGAGTGGGCAGAGGCGTTCGGTCAGTGAGCGAAGCCGAAACTTGGACCTGCTGGAATATGACAAAGGACGCTGTGCCAAATGTCGCAGTAAGTGTTAGAAATAGAACTAATGGTTAGTACAGAAAAAGATATGTTACACATTAGTCCTATATAGGCCTGTTGAGTAACAGAGAAATGACAGTTGTTAGAGTTGTATTTAATTGGTTTTGAAAAATAGCCGTGTTGCTTCTGGAAGTGCATCCAGCGTAAAAACTGTGCCAAACAAATTACCCCTGATGGGAGGAGCCAAAAGCTACAGCACAAAATTCACGTTAATGGAAAAACTATATTCAATCAATAAAAAAAATAATAAATGTCTATTATGTCAAGGTGGTGACTGTAATTAGTTGTAAAAATTTTTTTATACAATTTCAATATTGTTTTTTTGTTACAGAATACCTACAGTATATTACTGGTTCTTTTATAGAAACATGAGCATATCAAGATGAATCCAGTCCAGGGACAGTCAGACCAGCCAATGCAAACATAGCTGCACTAATGCAAAGATACTGATGTACTCACTAGGCTTTACACGATGAGGATTTTTGGGGCCGATCAGCGAGTTTATAAAAAAAAAAAAAAAAAAAAAAAAAAAAAAAAAACGATAACTGATCACAGATCCAATCACAAGATGGAGGAATGACCTGTTCATTTACTGTATATACTTGTGTACTTAATTGCTCAAAAAAATTATATATACAATTTGTTCCTATATTTATGCCAGTGAGGCATAGTGACAGACAAAACAAAGGAATGGTCTTCTATTAGATGGGAGGAAGTAAATAAAGTAATTAATGTATCCACGTTTTGTGACATTTTTGTTTGTTGGTGTGCCGTGAGATTTTTCAATTGTAAATTATGTTACTTGGCTCCATTAAGGTTGGAAATCACTGCTCTAGTCAGATCGTGTATTCTAATCATGCAGGTTAAACCGACATTACAACATGACATAAATAGGAGCCAACTTACTGCAGTTGAATTACTTTATTGCAATTAAATTACTTCACACACACCAAAGCTTTAGAGCATGATTCAACAGAACGCCAGCATGTTTACGTACAACCGTTAGTGCTAGCACTAGCTTGCTAGGCTACATAACATTTTGTTCCCTGTTTCCAAGCCGTATCATATTAAAACTACGTGAACCTACCTCAAGCAAGCCTTAGACGAATGTCCTCTCCCGAGGACCGGTCACCACCAACACGCGTTTTTCCCCATTTTGTTCTTATAAACACACGGCACGATCCGTTATTGTTGTCGTCGCCATGGTAATGAGTGTATCTGGTCGCGTTTAAGTTGACAAGATGAAGCCCAGTGATCGTAAAGGACGGGATGCGGTGGTATCGGAATGCAAGATTTTATTGCAGTTGTCTGACATAGTGCAATCGTGAAAGACCAAATTTGTCTTGTAGTCTGATCCACGCATTTCGTGTTGTCTGTCCCACACCGCCAACATGTTTTAAAAAAAAAATAACTTTATTGGTGATCAGATATTTACAATGCTACGTCAAAAGACACGTGACAAGGCTAAAAATAAACTAGCTTTTGGGTTCGAATATACTGTACACGACGGCAACATGGAGTAAATGTCTTTTGCGGAGCCGATCAATGACGTCATTGATCGGATCGGCGAATTATGACAATAAAGCCGATCAGCCAATAAGCATAAAATGCTAATTATCGGCCGATACTGATCAGGCCGATCAGATCCACTGATCTAGTACTAAAAAAAAAATAAAGTCTAGTACTCACATCACTAGCCTGTGTGCTAACTTGGTCATCATCTGTATCACTTAACTTTCTGTTAATATGAAGGGTTACAAATAGTTTGTTGGTATTTTTTTAATCTGTACTATTTTGTACTGTAGGACATTCTGAGCAGTCTAAGTTCTTCAGATATCAGTTTTCCTTCTCTGACAGCATTTACTAGTATCTCTTTTGGCTTTCCTCTTAATTAGGGATGGTCGATATTGCTTTTTTTCCGACCGATACCAGTGCGAGTATTCATTCTTGCAGTGCAGTGTAGCGCCAAGTACTGGTAAGGAGGACTTATTCAATGTCAGATATTTTTTCTTCCTCAGCAGAGCTGTCAAATGTGATGGAACGTCCATATTTTGTTATGGGAATCACTGAACGCTGACTCGTTACAGCCATAACACCGATTGTTCCAGATATTGGGGGGGGGGGGGGGGGGGGGGAAGTCCAGCGCCTGACATTATGACGCTGTGTCATAAATTCATTTAATGAAATAAACACTATATTGTTAAAAAAAAGAGAGTGCGACAGGAACATCATTGAACAGCTACTTGGGGCATGCTATTTTATTACTGGTGTCTGGTGTCAACGCATTGGACGTCACTAATCAAGTATATTATTATTATTATCAAGTATATTATTATTATTATTATCAATAAATATTTATAATAGAAGATAAGAAGAAGTCCCACAATGGGGGAATCTGCATCAGGAAATATAAATATAATATCAATAACAGGCAAGAGAAGGCATCTGTATAAGTACATTCGCAAAATAGGAACCAAAGCTGTTGTCCATGCATAAACTATCCTGTGCAATCTATCAGCAGGTTATTTGTTTGTTCGCAAAATTAGGTGCTGAGTTTTAATTGACTTCTGAGATCTGATTCATCTGATTTAATAGACTAGCTATTTTTATTTATTTTTACTTTTTAATGAATTATTTATTTATTTTTTTACCAGAGTTGAAAACAGAATTGGTAAAAGCAAATTAATCCATTTACACATTTTTATGACGATGGCACGTCAAAATCTCATTTACTTGATTGATATGAGTCAGGCTGCAACTGCTGCCGCCATTACAAGGTTGATGCAATAAAAACATTAAAATAAATATTGAAGCCATAATTTATTAACGATTACAGAGTAATGATTATGTAGTGCAAGTGAACAGTATGCAGAAATATTTTTATCCTATTACACAATATACTGCAGTAACTGTCCTGTGGTAATGTTCTTGACAACATTTTGAAAATCGCTGTTATCTTGAAGGCTGCTACATGAATAAAAATAAGAGTTCTCGATTACAGCGGTTTCACTGTCTCACTCAAACACACAAAGGATGAAACAGGAAGTGGAATTTTATAGAAAGTTTAATTAAATCTACAAGGGAAAACTACAGGGAAACAATGCAGAGGGATTTTACTACAAAAAGAAAATAATAATAATGGTAATAGAAAGAAAAAATAGGCATATGTAAAGAAAAATAGGACATAGTGTGTGGCTGGACTCAAAATGAGCGTGAAATGAGTTGAATCATAGTAATAGAGCAAAGTTGGGACTCGTGTGAGCTCGCTAATTTAAACCCCAGATTACTATGCACCAATTTGTACTTTCCATTCATCACTGCAATGTTTTACTCATGACGTAGGTCACCGAGTTGGTTCTTTCTCAGTTGTCTCAGGAGGAACGGAGGCAGGTTTAGTTGAAGAAGATGATGCACAAAAAGTAAAAACCAAAGAGGTGCAAAAAGAAAGTTGTTGTCTTGTTGGGGGTGAGCTTGTAACCTTTCCTGCCGTTTGAACTTGTTGAGGGCCTCGCTCTTGCTATCAACTGCAGGTGTTAACTATTAAGAGTGGCAGAAGTGACTACCTGGGGGCCCTGCGGACAGATCAAGGTCGAAGCCGCAAGGCAGGCTTCGGACAGCGCCGCCGTCGTGGTCCACGGTCGCTTGTGCGCCATGGTCACACAACAAAGAAAAAAGAAAAGGGGAGGGTGGAGGGCTTGTGCAGCACGTCAGAGCCACGGGCTTAGGTAACTTTCAGCATGAAGTTGAGAAGAGGAGAGCGTGAGATGGCGGAAGCAAAACGGTTAAATACACAAGGGGCGTGTCTACGGAGAAGTGGAGAAGCCCACACCCATCAACTTGAATTTAGTCTACAATTTGGCCCATAAAAATGGGTTTAAAAATCATATATTCCCAACTTTGTACTCTCTCACGCTTAAGAAAGAAACTTGTTACAAGTCACAGACTGCTTTCAGTTTTGTTTTTCAGTTTTATTTTTTGTTGGACTGCATCAGTGTAATATTTGTGAGCTGTGTCCTGCCATCCACACAGCTCTCAAGTTCATCGCTGCTATTTGTTCTCTCCGCTCCGATCGCTGCGCTCTGCTTTCATTCCCACCTTTGCTTGTTCTCGCTGCTCCGGGAAACTGCTGGGGACCAGTGACACGTTTCCCCGAAGGCTCCCTTGAGATACCACGAGGAACTGCTTTAGCCGCAAACCCTCAAATGGTGTGGAAAGCTTACCGCGAAGGGAGGGTAAGTAACCCTCCCACTTGTCTCCCTTAGCTCTGTTAGAACCGTTTGGACACTCACTGCTGCATTTTCTTTCCCACCGCTGCGTGCTCTCGCTACTCGCTGGTTTAATTTTTGTCAAGAATTTTTTACCTGCGTCTCTGTCCTTTTTGACATATTACAGCCTGACGTTTCGATTATTTTTGCGAATTAGTGATGTGTATCTTGTGGAAGCCTTTATACTTTTGTTTATGAAGTTTTCAGTAAAAAGTAGATTGTGATTCCTTCACACCTACACGCTAGATCAGGGGTGGGCAAACCTTTTGGCTCAGGGGCCACATTGACTTTGAAAATTTGACAGGCGGGCCAAGCCAGGACCAGATGCTTACATATAAAAAAAGAAAAGGCATTTTAGTGTTAATACTTAGATTTACTTTTAATGGGAACAGTGTTGTTTTGTTGATCACCTTTTTTTACCAGTGCATCAAAGTCTGGTGTTAGTTTTGTTGTGGAAATTCTCAGAACACATCTGCGGTGTTCATCACTCAGCTGGAATCTGTAGGATGTTTTGTTGGTGTTCATCACACTAAAACTCTGTTCACACACACATGTATAGCCAAACACCACCAGCATCCTCTGGGCCATCTTCCAGATTTTTGGAAATTTGTCTGCGCCTAATGAAGCATAAAAGGCATCCATTTTGATAGTTGAACTTCTCTTTTAAGGCAGTATCACATTGGAGATCAATCAGTTCCATCTGCAGCTCCCGTTGGCGCTGTTTCAGGGTCTTGTGTGACTGTATCTTGGATGGCAGTGTGTCAAATAAAGGTATTTTGCTGAGCCTGCAAGCTTGATTTTAACCGCTGAGCCGTAGCCATCAGTTCCTGCATTGATTGGCTGTTAGCATAATCGACATGCTTGGTATAAAAGTGACGGTTGATGTTATATTCCTCTAAAACCGCAATGGTTTCTTAACAAATTAGACATGCAGCCTTTGACCGGACTTCAGTGAAAAAGTATTTTGTAGTCCATTCTATATTAAACACTCGGCACTCACTGTTGACTTTTCTTTTCTTTGGCCCACTCATGGTTGAAGAAGGGTTCAGCGCAGTAGCAGAGTAAAAACAGAACAGCCAAAGTCAAGTCAATGCATCACTGTAGCTACTGCGCTACCTGATGGAACCACTCGGCATTACAGGACAAGGTCAAATGAATGTAGTCATGATTTTGATGATTTGTACGATTCTGTATCAATCTTTGGCGAGCCGGATTGAAATGATCAACGGGCCGGATGTGACCCGCGGACCCTTGTTTGCCCAACACTGCTCGAGATCGTTGCTGATGTCAATAAAAAGTTGCTGTGGGGACATTTTTACTGCTCTCACAATGTCTCTGATGTTGTTTTCCATGGTCTACCCGTAGAGTGTCTGCTACCTAGAAACCACTGGTTTCTTTTTTCTCCAGTCTATTCCAAATGGTTACAGTGTTTAATTTTCCAGCTTCTCTCGGTTTCATGTTTTTCTTTCCCACAAATAGATGGCTCCGTCGTTTTCATGTTAGTTACCTCTCCAACAAGTATAAATGCAGTCTTCACATGCAAAACCGAAATCTGAAAGGGAGTGTAGACATGTATACTATTTATACGTGGGCAACAAAAGTGAGGATAAGCAGTACTGAAAATGGATGGATGGATGTAGTTTTCCCAGGCTGTTTTGAGGCCTGCAGTAAAAATCCCCTCGTATGCCTGTTATACTGGTTGGCCAACAGGGCGCAGCATTGCGCTGTAGAGTTTCTCATTCGTTCAATGGCACTTTGTCAAACTGTTCTAACTACCATCATTATAACCTGTTAACTAGTTCCCATGTTTAGTTTCACATTATGTCATATGATGGAAGAAAAAAAAGGGAAACATCTCTTGACTAATAGAGGCTGAGAAAGACCATAGTTTCACCCCCAGACTGAATCTGAATGCATCCGCTTACCAAAACATCTTGGAGCATAGTTTGGTTAAATGGGTTTGGTGCGGAAGAACTTGACTGGCCTGCACATAGCCCTGACCCTTCAAATCCCCTTTGGATGAACGACAACCAATATTTTGAGTCAAGCCCTGTCTCAGGCCTCTGACTTAGCAATTGTCCTAGATGAATGGCCCAAAATCCCACAGACATAGAAAAGTGGAAGTGTAGAAAATGCATTTTTTTCCCTATATTTTACTTTCTGTCTGTAATGGATGTCTTTTGTCCATAAGAGTTTTCTGATTTTTCTTGTTCTTCATTGCCACAATCTCACTTCATTGCATTCAGTGGATGCTTGAAATAAGGAGCATGATTTATAAACCTCAATTCAATGAAGGTGGAACATTGTGTAAAATCTAAATATAAACAGAATACAATGATTTGCAAATCCTTTTCAACCTATATTCAATTGAACACATCTTACAAATTCTGCTCTGGTAATCAAACATGTGAGCACAACTGTGTAATGTTCTCTCATTTACTAAATATAAGTAGTGCTGGATTTCACAATAAGAGCAAGTAAATTAAAATAAAAAGTTATGTGTGTCCAAATAAAGTGCTGAAACTAAGAAAAATAAAGTTTGAGTTTCCCCTTTTCTGTTCGGCATCTTGACACAACAGTGAAGTCTCAAACAATTTTACAGTACATAGTTTAATTTAAAAAATCTTAACTGAACCGTTTCTGAGGTTGTGTTTGTTCAAAACCTTTGTTTTGGTTCATAATGGCGTTTCACATATTATGTGTGCTTTTAATAAGAGCTCTCAGTGGAAACTGACTAGGAAAAAGAACAAATATTATTTGTAAGACTAAAAGATTTGAAACTGTTAAATTTGTTCAAATTAAAATGGAGAGAAAAATATTTCCATCATCTCCCTTCACCAAAACCCTCCCCTGTTTGGGTACATGATGATCCATTTTACTCTTATTCCTCTCCGGCCACATTAGTTTTTCACCTCCATCCATCCATCCATTTTCTGAGACGCTTATCCGCATAAGGGTCGCGGGCCTGCTGGAGCCTATCCCAGCCCTTTTTAAATTTATTTTATTTATTTATTTATTTATTTTTGACAATTGTGCAAAAAGATGCCGAGTCCTCTAGCACTTAGAGCAGTTTGAATGACTAATATAGCAATAGTCCGGTGCAATGACCATTGTGCAAAGGGTGCCGAGACTTCAAGGAGTGTATGCAGTTTAAAGTGACTAGTTGCGCGATAATCTGGGACAATGTTGATTGTGCAAATGTTGCAAATACTCTTCAGTCAGTGTGCAAGTGGGGCAGATGCTACTCTGGCATGAGTGGCCAGTATTGGTCAACAACAGATATCACAATCGTGACACTCACCTGTTTGTTTGGTCACCTGTGGAATGTTCCAAACAGGTTTTTTAAAATGTATTTATTTTTTGTAGCTTTCCTCAACATTGCCAGTCTTTTGTTGCCCCTGTTCCAGTATTTCTGGACCATGTTTCAGGCATCAAATTCAAAATAAGAGAATATTTGAAAAAAATAAATAAATAAAATGTTTATAACGTTAACGTATAATAACGTTTTTGTAGTGTATTCAATTGCATATAGGTTGAAAAGGATTTGCAAATCATTGTATTCTAGTTCACGTTTTAAGCAACATCTCAACTTAATTGGGTTGTGCTGTTGCTGTGTCTCATCGTTTTGAAGAGTTTAAGTGCAAAATATAGGGGATATAGCAAAAAGTAGCTGAAGTATGCAAATCTTTTGGTTAATTTTGCCTCTGCCTGAATTCCAGCACCTAATACACAAAGCATTTACAAACTCGTCAAATATTTATTTCTTTGCTTTATCAGCATTTGCCAAAGCAAATCTACATCCATATGGTTGGCCTCTTCCGCTTATCTTTTCTTCCATCTGTAATTCAATCAATGCATTAATTCACCACCATATATTAAATCTTCCATTGGTTTGAATGATTTTGGAAAGCATTTGAAGTATCCATTTTGTAATAATTACAGCAGCTGAAATAAGTATTTAACACTTCACCATTCTTCTCACTAAATATACTTGCAAAAGTGCTATTCACCTGAAAATTTCACCAGATGTTGGGAACAACCCAAGTAAACCCATACATAAAAAAAAGTAGAACAAGTAAGCTCAGAAATTAAGTTGTGTGTAAAAATGTGAAATGACAAAAAGTATTGAACACGTGAAGAAAGGGAGGTGCAAAAAGGCATGGAAACCCAAGGCAACACCTAAAATATATCAATAATCAAACATCAATCCAGCTCCTTGTCAGTGCAAATGAATATCAGATGGTTCAGTCCTAATTGATGGCCTACAAAAAGGTTTCATTGCAAAGGTGTGAGTCAAGGCACATCTCATAATGGGTAAGAGCAGAAAGCTGTCTCAAGACCAACGCAAACTAATTGTTGCGAAACATAACCATGGCATTGGTTACAGGCACATATCTAAGCTTCTGATCGTTCCAGTGAGCACAGTTGGGGCCGTAATACGTAAGTGGAAATCAGGTGCTACTCGCAAGATTTCTGAGAGGGTAGTGCAAAGAATAATCAGAAGAGTTGCCAAAGAGCCAAGGAGCACATGTGGAGAGCTTCAGAAAGACCTGGAATTAGCAGGTACTGTTGTCACAAGGAAAACGGTGAGTAATGCACGCCGCTGCCATGGCCTGTATGCACGCTCACCACGCAAGAACCCATTGCTGAAAAAAAAAGCATATCAAAGCTCGTTTCAAGTTTGCTGAACAACATTCGGACAACCCAGTTAAATACTGGGAGAAAATAGTCTGGCCGGATGAGAGCAAAATTGAACTGTTTGGATGCCATAATGCACACCACGTTTGGAGGAGAAATGGCACTTCACATCACCCTCAAAACACCTTACCAACAGTGAAGTTTGGAGATGGGAACATGATGGTGTAGGTCTGCTTTTCAGCAAAGGGGACTGGTAACCTTCACATTATTGAAGGAAGGATGAATGGGCAAATCACATTCTTGACAAAAATCTGCTGCCATCTACGAAGATGATCAAAATGAAACGAGGGTGGACATTGCATCAGGATAAGGAAACTGGTTTCCTGGTTTCAAAGAAAAAATAAAATAAAATAAAGCAATTCACCTGACTTGAATCGAATCCAAAATCTATGGAAAGATCTGAAACTCAAGGTCCATAAAAGAAGCCCACGGAACCATCAATATTTGAAGACTACTTGTGTGGAGGAATGATCCAAAATCACATCAGAGCAACGCATGCAACTAGTTTCTCCATACAGAAGGCATCTTGAAGCTGTCATTGCAAACAAAGGCTTTTTTACAAAGTATTAAATAAATACCAGTTGGCGTGTTCAATAATTTTTCCCTGTGTCATTTCACATTATCACACACAACTTAATTTCTGATCTTATTTGTTCTACTTTCTTTGTATGTATGGATTACTTGGGTCCTTCCCAACATCTGGAGAAATGTTCATGTCAAGAGCACCTTTGGAAATATATTCGAGAAAAATGGTGACGTGTTTAATACTTATTTCAGCCATTGTATAATTGTCTATTAGAGTTACTGTGGGTGAGGTGGCGTCACCTCTATTTTTTTGTTTAAGTCCCTTCGGGTGGTGGGCTGGAAATGCATGTGGAAAGTTGTGACATGAGCAGCGGAAGTAAATGATAGTAGCCACGCAGGCACACCCATACATACAGCCCAAGGTGATGAATCTTTTTCTCCCTCCATCTCAGTGTGCTCTCTTTCTCTCTCTCCATTCCCCCCGTTCATTTAATTGGTTCTCAGGACACACACATTTATCCACAAGCAGTGTTTCACATCAGGTGTGATGTCAGTAGGAGCTCAACGTGGCGCCTGATGTTGCTATGGAGACATGCAGGTGCCTGGCAACTAACAGTTGCTTTAGCTTCTTCTTTCGTCTTTTCATCTTTCATCATCACTTGCTTTTTTTCTTTTTCTCTCCTCATCTCCAAAGTCCACCTCCCTGCTCATGCCCTCTCTTTGTTGTTTCTTCCATTCACTCCCTTACCTACTTATTGTATGCCAACCCTAGCTTTACTTGAGAACGTAACACACGCATACCCCCCCCCCCCCACACACACACAGTCATTGCTTGCTGATTACTGAGGTGTGGGAAAGTTTTGGAATTTAATCAAATCGATCAGGCAAGTAAGAAGGCACTGATCGATATTTGTGCCACTTCAGAGTGTATGTGCATGTCTGTGTTAATCTTGGTCTGTTGTTGTCAAGTGTTTTACGTAAGTGGTTCTGGCACTATCCCATACTGTATATAACGCTGTGTGTCAGCATTGAGAGAATCTTTGCTCCACAGCATTGGCTTCATTGATTTTGTCATCCGATGAAATCAGGTTGAGCCAAGATGCTCCCATAAGACTGCTTGCTGTGAAGTTTTAGATGATGACATTTACTTATGTCCCAAGTTGCCAACTGAGTCTAAGGTGTAATTCCATTTTATAGCTTGCGGTGCTAGCTGTTGGACAAATAAAAGGTGGCATTTTTTTTCAATTATTATTATTATTTTTTTCAATGTTATTTTGAATAAAAATGCACTGTTTAAGTATACTACCATACCATTATAATACAGTATGTAGCTTCAACTAGACAGTGGGTTCTCGGGTGTCTTTGATAAAACCGGGCCTTTCTCATGCCGTCTCGTTTTACTTTCGTTTTCACCGGTGTCGTGTGACGTTACCTTTTGTGCCAAAATGCTGAGTGCCGTTCAACACAAAAGGGTACATGCTTAAACAGGAAGTCAAGTTAAAACTTGCACATATAAACCATTTGATGTGATAAAACAGTCCAAAATAACTATTTTAACAATGCTAAATCTAATTTTTATATAAAATATTAATTAACAAATATTAAGTCAGTTGGGTTAGTTCCACACACATTGCCTTTTAGTTCATAGGTTTGATATTAATACTGGTTATAAAGAACCCTGAGTCAAATGTTCATTTTAGTCAATGCTGCGGGCTGCTAAGAAAATGTATGTTCATACCTTGGACACCCCTTTAAACCATGCAAACGTTTTTGACCTTTTTTGATACTGAAGATCAGCATTGTCCTGATCCTACTGGAAGGGTGGATCAAGCAAGGATTGAAGGTGGATGTAGAGAGATGTTTGGACACATGATACATTGTAGGGTATACTAACGCCAACACTCAGGCTAGCCTATCCCAGCTATCTTCGGACGAAAGGCGGGATACACGTTGAACTGGTCGCCAGCCAATCGCAGGACACACATATAAAAATAAAAAATAAAAATAAAAAATGTACCGGCATTACCAGATAACTATTAACCCTTTATTGCTTAGTGACTGTTTTTTGTCAATTTCTTTATGTCGCAAAAGTGTTCTCTGTCAATTGACTGTCTGTTGTCGTACTAGAGCGGCTCCAACTACAGGAGACAAATTACTTGTGTTATTTGGACATACTTGGCAAATAAAGATGATTCTGATTCTGAACAACCATTCGCACTCACATTCACACCTACGGGCAATTTCGAGTCTTCAATCAACCTACAACGCATAATTATGAATGGTTGTTTGTTTCTATGTGCCCTGCGATTGGCTGGCAACCGGTTCAGGGTGCCCGCGACCCTAGTGAGGATAAGCGGTAAAAGAAAATAGATGGATGGATGGATGTTTGCTATCTGTTTTGTTGTACAACCACACATACCTGCTTGTGATAACTATGGTCTATGGTTTATCTGTCCTCCAGGGTCAGGGTATCCATATGTTCTGGAAGCACCAGCCCAGGACTTTATCTCTGGTAAACAAGTGAAACAAGAAATGTCCCCTTAACTTCCAACTTCATTAAACCTGCATTGCTGCTCACTCATTATTAATATTTAATATGTTGGCTTGAGAAATGTTCCGTTTCCACTTGCTTTGGAACATAATAATGACATCCACACTTTAAACAAATTAAATGCCATTTGTCTTTAAATTAAAGCTTAGATAAATTAGAAGTATGAAAAGAAACGATGTGCGATAGAAAGTACAGCACAGATTTCAGTTAAGGTTTTAACCATCTGGACTAGGTAAAAATAACACTCGGTCCCTACAAAGTCTTAAAATTAGGTTATTTCATATAACATCAGATAACAGCACATTATACCTCATCTTGTTTTTATTGACAAAGACATGGCCAAAACACAGAAGCAGTTGTTTGTGAAATATCAGTCACATCACTGGAATTTAGATGTTAACTTGCAGCCAGATGTGTCAAATGTGATGCCATTGCCCCACATCCACCCAATTCAGTTGAGTTTTGTATTGGTCCACAATTTTTGTGCTATTTCCATTGTAATCCCTTTTCAGGACCCTTTTGTTGGGTATATGGTTGCAGTACTCTATTATAGCAAGGTTCCTTTATTTATGGTATGGCTTGACAGGCTGATTTTAGTTGATTACTCAGCAAATAGTTGTCATTTATGTATTTTATATTGCAATGGGAAGTAAAAACAGGAAGGAAAGAAAACAAAAGGCGCTCTTAAAAATAACATGGATTATTTTGGAGATAGGAATTCTTGCAATTTGTTTTACTTGGTCAGAGATAAGTTTAACTGGCACCCCAGTACTCTGCTCAATCTGTCTTGGTGCTGCTACGATGTCAGATATCACCTTACTGTGTAGACAATCAGTGTTGGAAATGGAAGCCAGACTATGGTTCATCAAAACTAAATGAAAATGTATCACTTGTTGGGTCTTGTTGATTCGTTAAATGTGGCTTATTTGTCAGACCACATGGCCCAAATAATTCAGCATGACAATGATCCCAAGCACCCAAGCAAAAAAGAAAAGACTTCAGGTGTTGTGATGGCTGACTGATATACTGTGACTGGACCATGAAAGAGCTATACATGAACAATATCTGCTGCTTAAATACCTAGTAAGTAGAGTGGGACAAAATGTCTTTGCAATATGAGAGCGGGATAATGTCATAAAAAAATAAAAAAAATAAATACAATGTTATTGCAGCTGAAGTTGTACATTATTCACACACTGCTTCTACATTTTGGCTTAATTTTTCAATACATTATACCTCATTATATCTTATCTAGGTTATTTTTTAAGACCAAGTAAGTATTACTTAAACATTTTTTTATCATGTCCTCATTCAAGGTGTGTTAGTAACATTCCAAGACTGGTGTTACAAATGAGAGATTTCAAACCCAAACAACAAACTGCGAGTTTTCCCCTTCAATGTGGGCCAGGCGATCAACGAACATGTCTGAGATCCTGCGGTGTTTGCTTCGTTCAGTGCGTGAGAAGAGGCGAAAATTGCAGCAAGACAACTCGTGGCTGCTTCACCATGACAATGTGCCTGTTCACTATGCCCTGAGAAGGCTGGGAAAAGTGTGTTACACCCCAGGGAGATCACTTTAGAAGGGGAAAACTTTGGTATTTCTTATTTGTGTCATGAACAGAACAAAGGATAGGACCCAGAATGCACGACTCCAATTCAAATGAACAGTTTCAAAAAGAGAGGTTTAATAAACGGGCAGAGGTCGGTACACAGGCAGGCAATCCGCAAAGGCAACAGTATCCAAAAAACGTGAGGGGAAAAAAGGCAAGGTCAATAATCAGAACAGGGTCTAGGCTTACGATGAGTCGTTGACGTGGAAACAAGGAATGCTGGAACGTGACAACAAAGTACAACAAACTGGCGACCAGAAAGAATGAGACACGAGGTTAAATGCATGGTGTAATTAGAGTAAACGAGGCACAGGTGGGGAAGATGCTCTCGGGAGCAGGTGTGTACAAGACGGGGAAGACAACAACCATAACACACACCCATGACAATTTGAAATACATCTTTTGTGACACCAGTCCTAGAACCTTTCTGACACACCTCATATATGAAACCTGACAGTACAATTTTTAGTTATTTTTTGAGAATTTGATTTTAGGTACAAAAAGGTGTTTACCTCATGCCTCTTAACAATTTCACAGGCAACATAAAAAATATCTTTCTACCCAATCTCCATAGTGTTTCTGCTGTGTGTTGACTAACCTCCTCATCCTGGCCTTATTACAGCTTGCCCCAAGCGCTAATGGAAAGAAATAAAGAACTCTCAATGTCTTTCGTTTTGTGTGCATGTGAGAGAGAGAGCGAGAAAGCGAGAGAGAGGGATATGAATGGTCCTGATTAGGCCTAAACTGCAGACAGCCATGATGATCAATGCATCCCTTGTCTCCAACAGACAAATGTGCCACGGCTACACACAGGAATACAAATGTATACTGTATTTACAATATAACCACTAAATAAATATAATGTAGACTCTTCCATTAACTGTATCCAGAACCTGAGAAAAGGAGCTGGTAAATATGTTTATGTTCTACAATGCTGTGAGTCCCCTCACCCCCTTCCATATATATGTAATCACATAGGCTAAATGTCAGTAGCGCCCTGTACGGACAACAGTCGTACAGTAACGAAATTCTTTTAAAGGTGATAAGGCATGATAAAATGTAATTCAATCCACATATGTCTGCAGATGATTGCAATTGGTGACACTGCAACAGCAGAGATGAGTAGTTGGGGTTTGGTGTGTGGGTGGGCTAGAGAGTGTAAGAGTAAAAGAGTAGGGAGCAAAAATGGCTGGATGTATCGAAGGAAAGTGAGGGGGAATGCAAAGAGTGAGCGATAGATAAGAGAGTGCAATTGCATTTTCGAGCAATTTCACAGATTTTTCAAGCCCCACAGAATATTATGTACTATGACGATGTAAAAAACAAAACCACCAAATGAAAGATCAGACTCTCTTCTTTCATCAGAAAAGAAAGTTTGTCTCTAGCTTATACTGTTCTTTAGTAATCAGCAGTCAAATATAGGCTAGTTTCAGCCAAATCTGTTTCTGGAAGGAAAAAAAGGGAGAAAACAGCCTTTTTGTGAAAGCAGACATATAAAGCAGAACAATGACTTTAACACCAATATTTGTTTTCTTTTGTGAAAATCTCAAACATCTGAACATAAAACAACACTGAGAAAGTACTTTTGACAGAAAAATAATTGATTTACTGTACAAATATAACTATGTACAGAATTTACATTGGACAAAAATGCATGAACAAATGGGACTCCCACACTTGCCCTTTTTTCCTCCAAATTCTCCTCCTCTACAGTGTGCTCAATAGTCTATGTTTTTATTACCTTGCGCATAAAATCTAGCAAAATTTTATCCACATATCGATTTTATTCTTCTGTTGGCAGTGAATGGGATTTTGTGTGGTTGTCATTCTCCTTGAAACCAGTCATTACTTCTACTCGAAGCACAACCTGTGCAGTTTAGAAATATAACTATTACTATAAAAATTCATTGTTGAAATTTCTGTCGTGGGACAAATGTTTTGTCTGCACTGCATACTGGGATGGGAGTCGAATGTCTTCGTTTGACTCTAAAAACAAAACATAACACAAACTTATGTATGAATCTATTCTAATAGATTGGCCCATGAAGATTCACAATTTTCTACTGTAGGTCATGGTAATGAACAAAAGTTAAATGAGTGGCAACTGGACTTCTCATTGGTTGCTGGAAACATTTAAGTTGTAATCGAAAGGGCTTCTAAATTTCAGCTACTTTTCAATTAAGGTGAAACATTTTCAACACGATCAGTTGTCCTTTTTTTGCCACTTTTGTGGATTAATGGACGTACAGGTTCGTACATTTGACAAGCAAGGGTGTTCAACTTTAGCACACTGGGTGTCCCACAGGTAGGATGTGACCTAGAGGTGATAAAGAAATTCTGGAAGGAGCTAGACAAAGTAGTTCTGAGCATCCCAGACAGAGAGAGAGTATTGATTTGTGGACTCTAGCTAAATATTTGGGGTCAACAGTCCAGAGCAATGGTGAGTGTGGTAAGGAAGTGAAGAAAAGGGTCCAAGCATGTTGGAATGGGTGGAGGAAGGTGTCAGGTGTGTTATGTGACAGAAGATTCTCTGCTAGGATGAAGGGCAAAATTTATTAGACAGTGGTGAGGCCACCCATGATGTACAGATTAGAGACAGTGGCCCTGAAGAGACAACAGGAAGCAGAGTTGGAGGTGGCAGAAATTAAGATGTTGAGGTTCTCTCTAGCAGTGACCAGGTTGGATAGGATTAGAATTGAGCTCATCAGAGGGACAGCCAAGGTTGGATGTTTTTTAGCGACAAAGTTAGAGAGAGCAGACTCCGATGGTTTGGACACGTCCAGAGGAGAGATAGTGAGTATATTGGTAGAAGGATGATGATGGAGCTGCCAGGCGAGAGAGTTAGAGGAAGACCAACGAGAAGATTGCTTGATGCAGTGAGGGAAGATATGAGGCCAGTTGGTGTTATAGAAGAGGATGCAAGAGACAGCCTTATATAGAAAAAAGATGACATGCTGTGGCGACCCCTTACGGGACTAGCCCAAAGGAAAAGGAAGAAGAAGAGTTAGGTTAACCATTAGCCTCACAGTGTTGCAACTTTAGTTGGGTTCATGAAATGCATTTGGACCCATAAATCTAGCTATTTGCTCGTAGAGGTATGTGTTCCCTCAGGGCCAAAAAGCTTGATAATTTGAAGTTAACTGGTTGTGTGAAATGATTACCTTTCTACTTGAAATGACAGAAGTATTACTAAGGTCAAAGATGGGATTGAGATGGAAAATCTACATTGGCTTCCCTAAATAATAATGTGTATTATATTACGATTATTTTGACTTTACACCGATCTGATCGGCCTGATCGGTATCGGCCGATATTTAGCATTTTATACTGATCGGCTGATCAGCTTTAATGTCATAATTCGCCGATCCGATCAATGACGTTATTGATCGGCTCTGCAAAAGACATTTACTCCGCGTCACCATCGTGTATACTGTACACGAAATTTGAATCCAAAAGCTATTTTATTTATAGCATTGTCGCATGTCTTTTGACGTGGTACTGTAAATAACTGACCACCAGTAAAGTTATTTTAGACAAAAACAAACATGGCAGCGGTGTGGGACAGACAACACATGTAATGCGTGGATCAGACTACAAGACAAATTTGCTCTTTCACGATTTTACTGTCAGACTACTGCAATCAAATCTTGTATTCCGATATCACCGCATCCTGTTTTCTACGATCATTGGGCTTTATCTTGTCAACTCAAACGCGACCGGATACACTCGTTATTATGGCGAGAACAACAAGAGTGGATTGCGCCAACTGTATTATAAGAACAAAATGGGGAAAAATGTGTGTTGGTGGTCACCAGTGCTCGGGAGAGGACGTTCGTCTAAGGCTTGCTTGAGGTATGTTCACATTCTTTTAATACGATACGGCTCGCAAGCAGGCAACAAAATGTTATGTAGCCTAGCAAGCAAGCTGCATTGGATATAAAAAGTAAACACACCCCTGTTCAAATGCCAGGGATTTTTTTACGTATAAAAATGAGACAAAGACAAATCATTTTAAAACTTTTTTTCCACCATTGTGTTTAATAACTTGTACTGTGTGTATAAGTTGTATGTGCTGTATGCGATCTTTGAAGCCGAGCATGCTGTCTTCTTGTCTTGCCTTTAGTTTGCACGGTTCGCTGCCAGAAGTTCCTGATCTCGAGGGTCGGGGAGGACTGGATCTTCCTTATCCTGCTGGGTCTCCTCATGGCATTGGTCAGCTGGGTAGTGGATTTCTGCATTGCCATCTGCCTACAAGGTGAGACATGTTGAACAGATAGACATAAGGAGCAATAGTGAATTTGTGTTTTCATGCATGTGTGCATGTAAAGTCCATAGAGCTATCACTTTGACATGATACAATCTTTATAAATACCATGAATGGTCTTTGTTTTACAATATTTTGTTTAATTCTGGTGTTGGTTGGTGTATGTGTTTCCACAGCACAGAAGTGGATGTATGGTGGCCTGGACAGTAACGTTTTCCTGCAGTACCTGGCTTGGGTCACATACCCTGTAGTCCTCATCACCTTCTCTGCTGGCTTCACTCAGATTCTCGCGCCGCAGGCTGTTGGTACGAGTAATTAAACACAAAAATCAGGAAATGTACAAGTAAATGCAATTTTCTGGAAAATTTGCTTAGAATATACTGTGTTTACTATTATGGCATGGCACATAACTATGAGGCTATGTAATTTAAGATCTTCTGTATTGCTATTTGAGATTATCCATCACAGTGAAATAAGGTATCATCCCATCACACACTAGTGCTGCCTGCAGGCTCACTGTCCCGTCCAGTCCTATCTGGTAACTCTTGCATGAATCCCTCCTTCACAGGGTGTAGCATTGCCTTCCTAATTCACATAATATAGATAGAAACCAACTTCTATGTCATGTCACTGCTGTCTTGTAGCTGTATACACCGTAGCAGAATAGGACAGGTTTAAATAAAGGGAGAAGAGAGAAGAATTCTGCCATAGCGCTATGAAATTCATATGAATCTGATTGTACTATAAGTCAGGCTGGATTTGTTTAGTCCTGTTTGTTTACAGTTTGATTTCTGCACAAGATGAACACAGTCTTCTTTGTTACTTTAAAGTGCAGTGCAATATAGGGTGTCCAGTCTCTCCCATAGAGATAGGATGAGAAGCTTGGTCATCTGGGAGGGGCTCAGAATCAAGCCGCTGGTAAATGAGTTTTTATTTTTCCACATGCTCTGCTCCCTTTAGGTTCAGGTATTCCAGAGATGAAGACCATCTTGCGAGGAGTGGTGCTGAAGGAGTATCTCACCTTCAAAACGTTTGTGGCTAAAGTCATCGGCCTGACTTGTGCCCTGGGCAGTGGAATGCCGCTGGGCAAGGAGGTAACACTTACACACTGAGCCAGACTAGTCAGCCCCGAATAACAACTGTTAGGTCAAGTCCAGTCATTAGAAATTGACATAGGGCACAGTGGAAACAGTGTAAGAGCAACTGTTGTTGGAGTGAGTAAACACAGAATTATAAAGGCACTCCGCCATAGGTGAACAATTCTGCACATATCTGTCTGACTCGTTTGATTGGAAAAACTCATGTGGTGGGTCATCTAGAAGCACTCTAGCCAGGAGGCTTCTGGAAAAATAATCCACTATCTGATTGTCAGAATTCTCCTTGAGTATTGAAATGGAAGTGTGGTGTTCTTTGTTGGAACCTTAGAACTTTTCATCCATCCATCCATCCATTTTCTTCCGCTTATCCGAGGTCGGGTCGCGTGGGCAGGAGCTTTAGCAGGGACGCCCAGACTTCCCTCTCCCCAGCTACTTCATCCAGCTCTTCCGGGATGGAAGTGGAGCCGAGCCCGACTATATCTAGTTGGAACTTCTCGACCTCACACACCAGCTTGGGCTCCTTCTCTGCCAGAGAGGAGCCGGGGATTGGATTGCCAAAGAACTTTTCACACTTTTGTTGAAATTGGTTATGAAGTCTTTGTGTAATGCTGCTTACCCTACTTCAGAATATCCCTACAGTATGACTGACAAATGATTCACAAGTGGCACACCAGTAGCACATACAGTGGGTAGAGAAAGTATTCAGACCCCCTTAAATTTTTCACTCTTTGTTATTTTGCAGCCATTTGGTAAAATCATTTTTCATTTTTTCCCCCTCATTAATGTACACACAGCACGCCATATTGACAGAAAAAGACGGAATTGTTGAAATTTTTGCAGTTATTAAAAAAGATAGGTATTCAGACCCTTTGCTGTGGCACTCATATATTTAACTCAGGTGCTGTCCATTTCTTCTGATCTTCCTTGAGATGGTTCTACTGGACTTTATTAGGAAAGCCACACACCTCTCTATATAAGACCTTACACCTCACAGTGCATGTCAGAGCAAATGAGAATCATGAGGTCAAAGGAACTGCCTGAAGAGCTCAGAGACAGAATTGTGGCCAGGCACAGATCTGGCCAAGGTTACAAAACAATTTCTGCTGCACTTAAGGTTCCTAAGAGCACAGTGACCTCCATAATCCTTAAATGGAAGACGTTTGGGATGACCAGAACCCTTCCTAGAGCTGGCCGTCCGGCCAAACTGATTAATCAGGTGAGAAGAGCCTTGATGAGAGAGGTACTGTAGAACCCAAAGATCACTGTTGCTGAGCTCCAGAGATGTAGTCAGGAGATGGGGGAAAGTTCTAGAAAGTCAACCATCACTGCAGCCCTCCACCAGTCGGGGCTTTATGGCACAGTGGCCCGACGGAAGCCTCTCCTCAGTGCAAGACACATGAAAGCCTGGATGGAGTTTGCTCAAAAACACCTGAAGGACTCCAAGATAGTGAGAAATAAGATTCTCTGGTCTGATGAGACCAAAATAGAAATTGTTGGCTATAATTCTAAGTGGCATGTGTGGAGAAAACCAGGCACTGCTCATCACCTGTCCAATACAGTCCCAACGGTGAAGCATGGTGGTGGCAGCATCATGCTGTGGGGGTGTTTTTCAGCTGGAGGGACCAGACGAATGGTTGCAATCGAAGGAAAGATGAATGCGGCCAAGTACAGGGATATCCTGGATGAAAACCTTCTCCAGAGTGCTCAGGACCTCAGACTGGGCCGAAGGTTCACCTTCCAACAAGACAATGACCCTAAGCACACAGTTAAAATAATGAAGGAGTGGCTTCAGAACAACTCCGAGACTGTTCTTGAATGGCCCAGCCAGCGCCCCGACTTATACCCAATTGAGCATCTCTTGAGAGACCTGAAAATTGCTGTCCACCAACGTTCACCATCCGACCTGACAGAACTGGAGAGGATCTGCAAGGGGGAATGGCAGAGGATCCCAAAGCCATGTGTGAAAAACTTGTTGCATCATTCCCAAAAAGACTATTAGCTCAAAAGGGTGCTTCTCCTCAATACGGAGGAAAGGGTCTGAATACTTATGGCTGTGTGATATTTCAGTTTTTCTTTTTTCATAAATCTGCAAACATTTCAACAATTCAGTTTTTTTTGTCAATATGGGGTGCTGTGTGTACATTGATGAGGGAAAAAAATAACAAATGATTTTAGCAAATGGCTGCAATATAACAAAGAGTGAAAAATTTAAAGGGATCTGAATACTTTTCGTACCCACTGTATGTTCAGGTACAGGTCCACAGAAATGAGCGAGAGCAACAAGGACAACTCACTTTTGACTGGAGACACTTTTTTAAACCCAGTGAGAGGCAAACGGATATTTTGGCAGTGTATGCAACATGATCATGCAGATGTTTATGTTAAGAGAGAGGTTTTCTTTCATGGACTTGTACACTGTCTTGTCTGATGACAGACAGTCCCCTCCATATTTGTTGGAGCAGTGAGGCCAATTCTTGTATTTCAACTGTATACTAAAAGTTTAAAAAAAATAAAATAAAAAAAATAAAAAAATTGCTTTGGGTTTGATAGCAATTTTTTTTTTTTTTAACCAGGCAACAAAACTTAGCAATATTTGTAACAAAGACCACTTTTGTAGGTGAGCAAAAGCATTGGAACAGGTGGACCTCAAAGAGATTGTAATATTTAGTTTTAAATCTTTTTTTTACAATAACTGCCTGTGACTGCATTGATAGCAGCAAACGTTTGCATTCTTTAATGATGCTTGTCCAGGCTGTGACTGCAAACAGTTGCTTGTTTTGTGGGCCAATGAGTTGTCCGATAGTCAAAAATATCCCACTTCATGCCCTTGGTAAACTCCTACGTTGTTTTGGTAGTGTGTTTTGGGTCATTGTCTTTCTGCATGATGAAGGATATCTCCAATGAGTTTGGTTGATTTTTCTATAAATTGGCAGACAAAAGGATTTTATAGACAAGATTTTGTCATTGTGTTACAGGTGTCAAACTCAAGGCCCGGGGGCCACATCTGGCCCGTCACATCAATTTATGTGGCCCGCGAAAGCAAATCAAGTGCGTCAACTTCATGTTTCTTGCTAAAATAACAACATTGCAAATCGTCTTCCCTTTTATACAACGTTGATTGCAAAAATTTTTGTTACCTATCCCCATTTCAAAATAAACTGAATTAACAACTTTTTACTCACTTCTGGTTTCAAATATAGTTATTCATCGATTTATTTAGTTCTTTTTGTGTATATGTAATAACATGAGGCAATTGTACATTTACTGTATATGTGTTACCGCTCATGACGGCCCTCCGAGGGAAACCATAACTACGATGTGGCCCACAGCAAAAATGAGTTTGACACCCCTGTGTTATACCATCAATGCAGATTAGTGAGACCATCTCAGAGAAGTGTTTCACCATACTTTAGTATTTCGATCACTTCCAGTAAAGGTTAATATTGGTTTCATCAGTCAATAAAACTTTTTTGTAGAATTTTTCATCCTCATTTTTGTTTGTTTTTTAGCAAATTACAGCCTTGATTTCCTTCTTGCAGTTAGGTGGTTTGCATCTTCTGGTGTTGCCTTTGTACTTTTGTTCATGAATTCTTATGTTAACAGTATTCATGCTGTAATTTTAATCTCCTAGTATTTATTCTTGTATCTCTTGGATTTATTTTTTATGCGCTTTTCCTCTCTAGGGTCCATTTGTCCACATTGCCAGTTTGTGTGCAGCTCTCCTCAGCAAGTTTATGTCTTTATTTGGAGGAATTTATGAGGTCAGTGTTTTTTCTACTATTCACAAAATACATTTTTAGACTGCTCCATGTTTAGATTTGCTGTCTGAACACCTTTTCATGTGTTGCTTCATGTAAATAAAGCTGTGCACACCGGTTTTAAGTTTAATAAAAAAAATTGTAGTTTAAATCACTGATACAAATCTTAAATATGTTTGATAATTAGTTTCCCAGGTGAGCTTAGTAAATAGAAAATTAGGAATGTTTCTCTCAGGCAAATGCATTGTATTAGGAGAGAGAAAAAAAGGCACCGTTGAGCAGCAAGCATTTAAACATCCTGGAGTCTCATGAGTCTTCTCAATGCAAGATCCTCCAAAAACTTGCAGTCATGCATAAAGCTGTATTTCAGCCACCCCTAACCAATCTTGTGAGAAAAGAATGTTTGCAGTGGGCTCAGAAATTCAATTCAATTCCAATTTCATTCACTGATGAATGACCTGCTACTTTAGATGGTCCAGATGGATGGAGTTTTGGATGGTTGGTGCATGGCCATTATGTCTAACTCCCAACAAGGCTGCGATGTCAGCTAGGATTTGTCGGAGTGATGTTTGGCACTGAAATAATAGGGAGTGAGATGGTTTGCCCCTGAGGCTGCCTGAAGGTGTCAAAATGACCTGCAAAATATGTGGATTTTATAACTGACCATTTTCTGCCATGACGTAAAATAATTGGTCCCGCCACAGTAAAATAATTCCTCCTAGATGGAAGCAGAAACTATACATGGACAAGTTCAATGGCTGAGAGAGTTAACTAAGGTGATATCAAAGAGGGGCTTCAATGTCCTTATCTTTATGTAACTGTATGTTTTGTAACAGATGTTTTTTAAAAAATTGCTCTGCATAATAATGTGAAACACTGTATTCTGAGTAATTTAGCATGAACAATTTTTTTGTTTTCTTAGATAATCCCAAATATTATTGAAGAAGGCTAGTTCTGAAAGGAACAAAAACAGTATGTGCCTAATAATGTGGAACACATTCTTCAAGTTAGTTTAGATAAAGCCAAGATAATTGGAGATATCCATCAATCAAGACATTTTCTATCCCAGCTGACTATGGGCAAGAGGAGGAGTACACCCTGGACTGGTTGCCAGCCAGTTGCAGGACTAAATGGCGATATTAAGTTAATTTGTACAAACTACACTGTAAATTATGCCAGTGAACCATTTTAACAAATGTACTTTAAGTATAAAATCCCAAAATTGTCTTGGGCTAGGCAACCCAAGTTTATTTATTTGTTTGTTTGTTTTAGAACATCCATCCATCCATTTTCTGAGCCGCTTATCCTCACAAGGGTCGCGGGAGTGCTGGTGCCTATCCCAGCTATCTTCGGGCAGGAGGCAGAGTACACCCTGAACTCGTTGCCAGCCAATCGCAGGGCACATATAAACACACAACCATTTGCACTCACATTCCCACCTACGGGCAATTTAGAGTCTTCAATTAACCTACCACGCATGTTTTTGGGATGTGGGAGGAAACCGGAGTGCCCGGAGAAAACCCACTCAGGCACGGGGAGAACATGCAAACTCCACACAGGTGGGGCCGGGGATTGAACCCCGGTCCTCAGAACTGTGCGGCAAACACTCCAACCAGTCGCGCACCATGCCGCCACATTTCAAGTCACATTTCAAAGTGTTTTGGGAAATTGTGGACGTCGTGTCCTCTGGGCCAAAGAACCAAAAAGAAAAAGTAAAAGAACCGTCCGGAGTCTTATGGACGCAAAGTTCAAAAGCCAGCATCTGTGATGGTATGGGGCTGTGTTAGTGCGCATGGGTAACTTACACATCTGTGAAGGCACCATTAATGCTGCAAGGTACATATAGGTTTTGGAGAAACATATGCTGCCATCCAAGCAACATCTTTTTCATGGATGCCCCTGCTTATTTCCGTAAGACAATGCCAAACCACATTCTGCACGTGTTACAACATTGTGGCTTCATAGTAAAAGAGTGCGGGTACTAGACTGGGTTGCCTGCAGTCCAGACCTGTCTCCCATTGAAAATGTGTGGTGCATTATAAAGCGTAAAATACAACAACGGAGACCCCGGACATCAAGCAAGAATGAAGAAAGAATTCCCCCTACAAAGCTTCAACAATTAGTGTCCTCAGTTCCCAAACGTTTATTGAATGTTGTTAAAAGAAAAGGTGATGTAACACAGTGGTAAACATGACCTGACCCTGTCCCAGCTTTTTTGGAACGTGTTTCAGCCATCAAATTTTAAGTTAATTTTAAGTTATCAGTTTGAACATAAACTATCTTGTCTTTGTAGTGTATTCAATTAAATATAGGTTGAACATGATTTGCAAATCATTGTATTCTGTTTAACACAACGCCCCTACTTCATTGGAATTGGGGTTGTATATGTGCCCTGCGATTGGCTGGCGACCAGTTCAGGATATACCCCGCCTCTCGCCCGAAGATAGCTGAGATAGGCTCCAGCACGCCCGCGAGCCTAGTTAGGATAAGCGGAAAAGAAGATGAATGAATGAATGATTAAGGGTCACAAATTGTTGTCAGGTGAGTACATACTACTAGTGTGTTATATGCTGATCGTTTGTAAGAAAATCTCAATTTAATCCTTATCACGTCCCTCCAACTTCTCATGGTCCTAGAAATTGAAGAGAGGATAGGGGGAGAGGTGAGTGTGATTGACGACAGCCAGATCCACATACAGATATATATTTTTCCAAATACACAATATTTGTTGGTATTTTAACAGAATTTTCTTCTTCAAAAACTTTAACAGATGGCATTAACTTAACTGGTCTGGTTGTCTCATCATGCCCCATGGCCATTTGCCCTACAATACTGTAATTCACATTGTGTTTTGTTGTTTTTCATATTGTGTGTTACACTGCAATTCATCATTTGTCATCTTAAACCATCATGAAGAATTTGAAATCTTGTGGGCTGTATTTCCAATCTGTTCTCGGTAATTACCTCCAACCACCCTGTAGGTAAAAAACTGACTGGAATTTACAATAAACTTTTGTTTGTGTCTGTGTGTGTGTGTGTGTGTGTGTGTGCGTGCATGCGTGCGTGTGTGTGTGTGATTCAGAATGAGTCAAGGAACATTGAGATGCTGGCTGCAGCCTGTGCAGTTGGAGTAGGTTGCTGCTTTGCAGCCCCAATAGGAGGTGAGTTCCTTGCCAAACAAAGTAGATCGGCAATGAACCCCTATATGGATTAAATTGACTTTAATAATTGCTAAACATAACACAAAAACACTGCTACTACTTCTTCTTTTTTTGTACTTACTTTCTTGGTTGGCGTTAAGCTTACTGTTGCAATTTTGTCACCGTGTTGGCTCAGAGCCAGATTCCAATTGACAATCATATACCGTAGCTGATCTTGGTTAATTTCTGTAAAGGTACAGTTGCTTTTAATGCAGTACTATGTCAAATGTCATGTCATGTCTGAAGTCATTTCATCATGTAGCTAAACTGATCACATATGTTATTGCAATGCATCGTCTGTGTGGTTTTTAGGTGTGTTGTTCAGTATTGAAGTAACATCCACATTCTTTGCGGTGAGGAACTATTGGAGAGGTTTCTTTGCAGCTACCTTCAGTGCCTTTATCTTCAGAGTGCTTGCTGTTTGGAACAGAGATGAAGGTAAGACAGACATGAGTGTATTGCCTCTTGTTTACTGTACATTATCAGTTTATAAATCATAGGGAGTATACATCTGCGGTCAAACATTTAGAGTGGGCCAAATGTAGCCTTACAGCTTTTTCACGTTTTAGATCATGCCTTTTGTTTCAGCTATAGATGCTAAATATGCATTGTAACTGGCAGTGAATGAATTAAAAGTGTTCGTTTTTTATACAATTACAATCAGCTGTTGGGAGCTCTAGTTAATTATCCAAACCATCAGGGCAAGAATCTCAATTGTGGCTTATAATAATTTATTTGAACAATTTTGTTTCTAGAGTGGAATATAACATACTGTGTCATTGATCTATAAAATAAATAAATAAACACACACGGTTAAATCATACAAAAGAAGGTTCCAGAATGTCTTTTAACCTGCCCACTTAAATTGTCAAGTGGTCATCTTTGACTGCAGCTTCCATCCGTCCATTTTCTGTACCGCTTCTCCTCACTCGGATCACGGGCGTGCTGGAGCCTATCCCAGCTATCTTCCGGCAAGAGGCGGGGTACACCCTGAACTGGTCGCCAGCCAATCGCAGGGCACATATAAACAAACAACCATTCACACTCACATTCACACCTACGGGCAATTCAGAGTCTTCAATCAACCTAGCATGCATGTTTTTGGGATGTGGGAGGAAACCTTTAGTGAATTACATTAAGCTTCTGCTATAGCATTCTCAAAGCTCTCAACTCACCCTATTATGATGCCAGAAAGTCCAAAATAAATTCACCCTTGTGTTCCAAATTTTACGATGTATAGTAATTCCACCAAATAAAACATTAAAATGCCAGAGTTCATGACATTCTTGCCCTTAATGGGAAAATCTAAACTTCTCAGCGCAACTGTTGATTTGTTTCCAACTTGTTCAGAACAGCCGTGCCACTTTCCTCCATAGCAATAATTGATGAATGATTCTGAGATCTTCTAAGATTCTAAACAAAACCAAATTTTAGAGGTAATCTTTAAGCTTCTCATTTAGCTGAAGTAGCAGTGTAGGTCATGTATTATCCTCGTGTCACATAACACTATAGGGATAGTTTTACACAAGTAATCTAATCTATAGAAATGCCCTACAAACAAGTGACTCACAATTTCAGACCTCCAGGCAATTTAATGATTGCATTATTTCCTCTGCTGACGAGACAAAATCAAGTTCTGAGATCACATATAATCTGCTGAACTTTTTGTTTACTTCTCACACTTTATCTTCAATTAAGAAACAAATGTTATACCGTATTGAACTACATCTGATTGTAAGATGTTTTTCTTTCAGCGTGTATTTTCCACTTTTGATGATTGCTGACTATTTTCACGTTTATTTATTTATCTGTTTATTTATTTTTCTAGAGACCATCACAGCCCTTTTTAAAACTCGGTTTCGGCTAGATTTTCCATTTGACCTCCAGGAGCTTCCTGCTTTTGCTGTCATTGGGTGAGTTTGGCTGGCTCAGTATTGTACAGTATATGAGTTGGATGGTTGATTTGGAAGTATAATATACTTGATGTTCAAAACCAGCAAGTTAAGCTTTTGCACAATATGCTGTAGCAATGTCTTAAGCGTAGTAGAGGCATAAAGGTTTTGAACATCTTAACTGACTTTTTGAGAGAACCCACATGACAATAAGAAATATGTTGTTCATATAGTGTGTGGTGTACTTGAGATGACCAACACAACACACTACAACAATTGTAAACAGCAACAACCAAAGTAAATTTTCGCAAATGTGCGACCCCACAAAGTGTACTCAAAATCATGAAGCTTGATTTATTAAAAAATAAAAAATAAAATATCACACAGCCATAAGTATTTAGACCCTTTGCTCAGTATTTAGTAGAAGCACCCTTTTGAGCTAATACTGCCATGAGTCTTTATAGGAATGATGCAACAAATTTTTCGCATCTTGATTTGGGGATCCTATACCATTCCTCCTTGCAGATCCTCTCCAATTCTGTCAGTTTGGATGGTGAATGTTGGTGGTCAGGTCTCTCCAGAGATGCTCAATTGGGTTTAAGTCAGGGCTCTGGCTGGGCCATTCAAGAACAGTCACGCAGTTGTTCTGAAGTTATTTATAGTCTTTGTTATTTTAGCTGTGTGCTTAGTTTGGGTCATTGTCTTTTTGGAAGGTGAAACTTCCGCCCAGTCTGAGGTCCTGAGCACTCTGGAGAAGGTTTACGTCCAGGATATCCTTGTACTTGGCCGCATTCATCTTCCCTTCGATTGCAACCAGTCTTCCTGTCCCTGCAGCTGAAAAACACCCCCACAGCATGTTGCTGCCACCACCATGCGTCACTGTTGGGACTGTATTGGACAGGTGATGAGCAGTGCCTGGTTTTCTCCACACATGCCACTTAGAATTATGGCCAACAATTTCTATTTTGCCACAATTCTGTCTCTGAGCTCTTCAGGCAGTTCCTTTGAGCTCATTATTCTCATTTGCTCTGACATACACTGTGAGCTGTAAGGCCTTATATAGACAGGTGTGTGCCTTTCCTAATCAAGTCCAATCACTATAATCAAACACAGCTGGACTCCAATGAAGGTGTAGAACCATCTCAATGATGATCAGAAGAAATGGACAGCACCCGAGTTAAATATATGAGTGTCACAGCAAAGAGTCTGAATTCTTATGGCTGTGTGATATTTCAGTTTTTCTTTTTTAATAAATCTGCAAAGAATTTCAACAATTCCGTTTTTTTCTGTCAATATGGGTGCTGTGTACATTGAGGAAAAAAATGAACTTAAATGATTTTAGCAAATGGCTGCAATATAACAAAGAGTGAACAATTTAAGGGGGTCTGAATACTTTCCGTACCCACTGTACATCGCGATGACGATGCTCAAACAATATATCGTGCATCCCTAGTATCCAAGCTCTCCCTTAGAGATAAGGTAAGGTAAGAAGCTTGACCATGCGGAAGTGGTTCAGAGTCGAGCTGGTGCTCTTCCGCATCAAGGAGGAGCCAAATGAGATGGCTCAGGCCTGTGGTTAGGATTCTCCCTGGACGCCTCCCTGGTGAGGTGTTTCGTAGGCTTTACACGATCAGGATTTTTGGGGCCTATCAGCGAGTTTAAAAAAAAAAAAAACAATAACTGATCAACGATCCGATCACAAGATTGAGCAATGTGTCTACTTAAATGACTTGTTCATTTACTGTATATACTTGAGTACTGTATACTGAGTATCCAAAAGTATTGTCTATTCAGGTCATGTAGTCTAATCAGTCAGGTCAAACCAACATTACAACATGACAGAAATAATGGGTGCTAACTTACTGTAATTAAATTACTTTATTGTAATTAAATTACTTCACACACACCGAAACTTTAGAGCATGTTTACGTACAACCGTTAGTGCTAGCACTAACTTGCTAGGCTCCATAACGTTTTGTTGCCTCCTTTCGAGCCGTCCATCCATCCATCCATTCTGAGCCGCTTCTCCTCACTAGGGTCGCGGGCCGTGGAGCCCATCCCAGCTGTCATCGGGCAGGAGGCAGGGTACACCCTGAACTGGTTGCCAGCCAATCGCAGGGCACATAGAAACAAACAACCATTCGCACTCACAGTCACACCTATGGGCAATTTAGAGTGTCCAATTCATGCATATTTTTGGGATGTGGGAGGAAACCGGAGCGCCCGGAGAAAACCCACGCAGGCACGGGGAGAACATGCAAACTCCACACAGGCGGGGACGGGGATTGAACCCCGCACCTCAGAACTGTGAGGCTGACGCTCTAACCAGTCGGCCACCGTGCCGCCCTTTTGAGCCGTATCGTATTAAAAGTATGTGAACATACCTCAAGTAATCCTTGAATGAAAGTCTTCTCTCGAGCACCGGTGACCACCAGCACACGTTTTTCCCCATTTTGTTCTCATCATACACACGGCACGATCCATTGTTGTTGTCGTGGCCATGGTAACGAGTGTATCCGGTGGCATTTGAGTTGACAAGATAAAGCCCTGTGATCATAAAAGACGGGATGCGGTGGTATCGGAATACAATATTTTATTGCAGTTGTCTGACATAGTGCAATCGTGAAAGACCAACTTTGTCTTGTTGTATAGTGCAATCGTGAAAGACCAACTTTGTCTTGTTGTCTGATCTGGGCATTACGTGTTGCCTGTCTCAGATGTGTTGTCTGTCCCACACCGCTACCATGTTTTTTTTTTTCTAATTTTCTTTATTGGTGGTCAGATATTTACTGTACTACGTCAAAAGACACGCTTTTTATAAACTAGCTTTTGGATTCAAATATATTGTACACAATGGTGACATGGAGTAAATGTCTTTTGTCTAAATGACTTCCACATCAGGCATTGTTTGCGCCAGTCCAATTTAAGCGCTAGTGATGTTTAAGTCTAGTTCACCAATCAAACGACACAAGAAAGTCACATGACCTCACACATCATCTTATATTGGGCTTCCTGGGCATCGGTATTAACACTAGATAAGACAGCCCGGCTGATTGTCGTGCCTACGTGACAGCCATGTTGGGAAGGTCGTCGTGACCATGAAGGCAATGGCAAGCTACTCTGGTTTTAGGTGGAAATGGGCCTGGCTCAAGTTGGAGGCCAGTACAAAAAAGCAAAGAAATTAGGCAAATTTAATTTTAATCTTAAATTTGTACATCAATATGTACTTCCATCCATCCATTTTCTGTACCGGTTTATCCTCACAAGGGTCGCGGACGTGCTGGAGCCTATCCCAACTATCTGAGGGCGAGAGGCGGGGTACACCCTGAACTGGTCGGCAGCCAATCGCAGGGCACATATAAACAAACAACCATTCGCGCACACATTCACACCTACAGGCAATTTAAAGTCTTCAATTAACCTACCATGCATGTTTTTGGGATGTGGGAGGAAACCGGAGTGCCCGGAGAAAACCCATGCAGGCACGGGGAGAACATGCAAACTCCACACAGGCGGGGCCAGGGATTGAACCCCAGACCTCAGAACTGTGAGGCAGACGCTCTAACCAACCATTTACAGTTCTCTGGACATCATTATACTATTCTTTTTTTTTTTTTTTTTTTTTTTTTTTTTTTTTTTTTTGGTCATCACTCTTACCCTTCTGGTAACATCACAAAATACAGAGAAATACAAAGAGAAAGCAAAACGCACGTGTGGAGTGTCTTTAAAGTACAGATGGTCAGTGAGCTGCAGTCTTACAAGATTTTAAGACATTTTGTGTGATAACTTACATGTTGATAGTCAGTTTAGTTTGACTTTTGAGGCTTATTTTTTTCCGAGAAGATTTTGGTTGAACTCCAAGTTGTACCGTGTTTGAGAATTCCACTTTGGAGATTACACTGTCCCAACTCAGGAACAGATGTGCCTCAGAGTCGAGCTGCTGATGATGAAACGTTGGTTCCATCAATATTTCATAATAATAGCTCATTTTTTAATTACTGGCAGTCACTTTACAACACTTTACATGCAGTTTCATTTCACTTCTACGTTTAATCCACCAGAGTGAGCACAACAAGACATTCACCTGAGGATTTTTAGGTTTCATTAATATCTGTACGAGGTGGCAACTACTGGTCATGCTAATATCAGTGATCGCTTCACCTCAATTGCTTGAGGCAACTGTTTTTGGAAGAATACCAAATGGGTACATTGCTGACAATGTGAAAAATACTTATTTTCAACCCGGTCTCACCCTTTAGTCAATACATTGGATACTGTCACCCCCTATTGATTATTGAAGCTCTTGCTGACACCCAAATATCATCGTGTCTGTCTCTCTTTGCAGCATTGCCAGTGGTTTTGGTGGAGCTTTGTTTGTGTACCTGAACCGTCTTATTGTCCAGTTCATGAGGAATCAAAAGGCCATCAACAGATTCCTCATGAAAAAGTGAGCATCACACATTGTATAATGTCAAAGATCTACATCTGAAAACAAGGCCACTCTTTTTTTTAAATGTCTACGTTTTGCCGTATTTGTCATTGTTAGATATCTGTGGAGACAGCATTTTAGCATTGACAGCTAGAGTGTCTGAAGTAACAAGCCAGACTCGCGTCATTGCTTGATGTGTGTTCCAGATGCATATTTTCGAAAACAATCAGTTGTTTTAACTTTAAAGTACAATACATTAGCATTTAATCTGAAATAACTGTTTGGTTTCTAAAAAAAAAATTTTTAGGGAGAATTGTTATTAAACTTTTTTGTGCAATACCTTTTAATTGAATCATTACATTTTTTTCCCCCTACATTTAAGTGCAGTGTTAATGTTCCAACTGTGCATAATACTGTATTATTGCCGCTTTAACTTTTTTTTTCATGCAGTACGGTACTTTTTTTTTTTTTTTTGTACTTTTCAGGGAGTACCATACATTTTTTTAAATACTGTTCAGTTAAATTTTACTTTTAAGTGCAATACATTTGCATTTAATCATTTATAACTATTTGTTTTAAAACATTTGATTAAAATATTTTTTTTCTAATCTACCGGTACCTTCTTGTATTTACAGTGTTAATGTTTAAACTGTGAATAATGTTACAGTGGCTTACAATAAATATTAAATCTAGTTTTTTAGGAATATAACCTCAACCCTTTTTGATGAACACTTGGACTTACTCTGCTACTGTATTTTAATGTTGGTCACCATGGTGGTACCTGCAGATCTTAGAATTTTTCTATGTGGTACTTTGTGTAAAATGTTTGACAACCACTGATGTAAAGTGAATCTGCAACATGACTTTTGATTACATGAATTGATGAAATGCGCATTTGGTGTTTTAACCTAACCTTTATTCTAACCCTAACCAAATTCAGTCTTATTGCTTGTTTTCTGTATTATTACCTTTGTTTTTTTCATTATGGCCTCAGGCTGATATCTCTCTGAATTTTTTCAAAACTGAATCTTTCTCTCAGACGTCTTCTATATCCAGCACTGGTAACTCTACTAGTTTCCACGCTAACATTTCCGCCTGGCTTTGGACAGTTCATGGCTGGCAAGGTAGGTTAATCATCAAAATAAGATGTATTGTGGACATATTTCTTGTTGTTGTTACTGCACACAACGTCATTACATCTAACCAAGACAGGCATTTCCAACCAGATGAAGTGGATTGATTTAGTAATTGAATTCAATCTGAGAAAGAACGTGATGTATACATACTGTAGATCCCCATAAATTGAGCTGACATAACCTCCAAGAAGTAACCACATTTCTAAACCCTCTAAGATTAACATGCTTTATTTGTCAGACAAACCATGCAATCTTTGCATGTTGTCCATGTGGAGGTGCATTTAGGGAATCTGTGGACATTAGACCGTCATAATAATGCACACTCTTAAATTGTCATTGAGGTGCACAGAGCACATAATTAAAAATTTAAATGACAGGTTATGGGGTGCTTTTAAGTTTTGTGTATTGTATTTAGATAATGACTCATATAGTCTATTAAATTGCATTCTGCATGCTCTTCTTCATACTACACACGCACACAGCGTCCTTTTGATTTTGTTCCTTATACTGGAGGAGACATGCATCTGAAGCTTTAATCTGGCCTATACTGAAACACTGCTCGTAAAGCCCGTGAGGCGTGTGCATGCAAAATATTCTCAAATCCTTCTTTCGTGTCCATATATACCATATTTTAAGATCAACTTCAGATAGTCTTCATCTAAATCTCTCTGCATGCAATCTTAAACAGTTGACATTTCTTTACACAATATCAGCAAATCATACCGTATCTTCCCAATCTTCCCAAAGTCCACTGCAGAGCAGATTTGATTTATTCTTAAAGACCTACATTTAAGAAAGTCTGAAGCACCAGAAATGACATAGGGGAACAAAAAAAAAGGCCACAATATAGATGTAACTTCTGCACAAAATTCTAATTTGTGGCCACAAAATATAACGTGTGCATCCATCCATCCATCCATTTTCTGAGCCGCTTCTCCTCACTAGGGTCGCGGGCGTGCTGGAGCCTATCCCAGCTGTCATCGGGCAGGAGGCGGGGTACACCCTGAACTGGTTGCCAGCCAATCGCAGGGCACATAGAAACAAACAACCATTCGCACTCACAGTCATGCCTACGGGCAATTTAGAGTCACCAATTAATGCATGTTTTTGCGATGTGGGAGGAAACCGGAGTGCCCGGAGAAAACCCACGCAGGCACGGGGAGAACATGCAAACTCCACACAGGCGGGGACGGGGATTGAACCCCGCACCTCAGAACTGTGAGGCTGACGCTCTAACCAGTCGCCCACCGTGCCGCCATAACGTGTGCACGTAATGTTAATTTGTGGGTTTACGGTACGGTGGACGACTGGTGAGCACATCCACCTCGCAGTTCAGACGTCGTGGGCAGTAATCCAGGCTCCAGCTTTCCTGTGTGGACTCATTGATGTCTGAGGCTAGCATGATTAACTAATCATGGAGCACAGAGCTTTCCTAAAAATAGTGAATGTCATCGAAATCCATTTGGAAAATATAGCACACTTTAAATATGAAAATACCTTACAACATGTAGGGGATGTGCCATCGTGGGATGTGCACACCCTGTCTAACACACTACACTTTGAAGGAAGTTTGAGTTTTTTTTTTTATTATTTTGTATTAAATAAATGCAATAAATTTAATCAGAATAGTGTGCTTATGACTAGATGTGTGTTCGGCGGTCCATCAATAAAAAAAGGATAGATCAGCGGTGCACAAGCTTCCTTAGGACATGGACCAGGCGCGTCACTGTAACATATGTAGCATAGAAGCAAATAAAAACAAATGATTCAATATCTAACTCACCATTGCGTCATTACGATTGACAGTAGTGGGAGCTCTGCGCTTAAAAAAAAAAAAAAAAAAAAGTCCAACCCCCCAGCAGTATGTTTGGAGGGGGTGGGGGGAGTAGCTCCTTGCAGGTGAAAAAACTTGGCTGGTGCTGATATTTTTCGGCAATTAATATGATAAAAATTGTTCTTAACTGTTGTCGCCCTGGTAGCCGCATTTTCCTATTTTTGCAAAGTCGCGACCCACTTTCATAGAGGCTAAGAGCAATGAAGAATTATTATTATTTTTTATAGCCTCTGAGCTGCATTGTATTTGTTTACAGAGTAGACTAGTAGTTAGAGTACAAGGAAGTAACATTTCTTGTCACTTTCCTACTATGTTACGTGTGGGAACTTAGTACTCCTCTGTACTGTACCGAAAAAATCTGAATAGGTATACATGTAATCTTTTACGAGCTGTCTGTGAATTACCCAAAATGGGTTTGCGACCCACTTTTACCTCCCGACCCACCAGTTAAGAATCACTGAGGCAATATGTTGAAATTCAGCCATCTACGTCAGGATACGCTCGCATCAGTGGTTGATGTTGAAATGTTAACTTTGTTAACTGGGATCCTCACGTCAATTGTTGACTTTAAATCTCATCATGATGATTTTAAACTTCATTGTGACAACTTTATATCGCATTCTGAATGCCTGTCAGTATGATGCAGTGCAGTTCTGCACGACTGCAAAATACAACCACAAGAATAAACATTTTGTTAAATTAATACCATTCTGACACTGTCAATCATAAACTGTTTTTATTTTTGTAGAAGCAGAATATTTAGATACCCGTCGTACACCCCACCAAACAAAAATGGGGTGTAAAAAAAAAAAAAAATTGAAAAAAAAGAAAGGGGAAAAAAAAAGTTGTGAGGATGATGGGTTTTTATTATAATGGGGGTTGGGTTTATTTAGTGTGGGGGGGTGGTATTGGAAGTAAGTGTTTTGTATGTATTTTGGTTTAGTTTTATAAGTGTGGTGTGGTTAAAAGGGTTTTGAGATATATTTGATGGTTAAGTATGTCAATGGAGGGGGGTGTGGTGTTAGTGGTAAGTGTGAGTATCAGGTTGGAAGGAAAGATCGATAAATTTTTGAATGTATGGGGGGTATTCAATAAGGAAAAATGGATGTCGATGGGGTACTAATAGTCTATAGAAGGAATGCTTATGAAGATGGATTAGAGGGGGATATATTGTGAGCGAATCGATGATGGAGGGTTAATGCAAAATGGGTAAAGGAGAGTAGTCGGTATTATTGAGGTGTTATGTGGCCATAAAGGTGTTGTCCGAGTAAAACCGTGAAAGATTTGGGTGAGTGAAAGAAAAAAAAAAATAACACGTGCATTTGGAATAAGGACGAGAGCATAAGGGGATTGTGGTTCATCCGGACTACGCTTTAGGCTCGTTATGGTATGAAGTTTGCTGTTTGTCTAAGAGAGTATCGATTGCTTGACGTTAAGGTTAAGTAAAACAATAGCTGGACGTATTTCATGGAAACGTAAAACAAGAGTTCTTAAGTGTGTGTTTGGTAGATCATGTACCTGTAGTAACAATGCTTTGAGTCAATAAATTGTAAACCTTTTAAAAGCCTGTTTATTTCTCTTTTAAATGATGATCTATTTAGGAAACTTGCATTTGTGGGATGGCTAGCACAACAATCGCCACTGCCTATGCCTAGCTTTTTCTGCTGTTGCTAATTACTGGTGTTATTTGGTGGACTGGATTGAAATCTTATTGTTAACGAGGAAGAAACAATGCAAACAGGCAATGAATGTTTTTAACAAACTGTGTGGAATAACCACAGTAGCTTGGAACCTCCCCCTCATGTTGGTCACTAGGCTGGTGCGTAACTGCTGTTGGTTACTCTAGCACAAACCGCAAGCTCAAGCTCATCACACAAGTGTTGTCATCTTTACGGATGGAGTTCAGTCCCAGACTGCAGAGTTAGGGGATTGTAGAATATAATTTCAATATCTTATTGCTTTGCATCTTTCACATATATATTGCCTTCAATGTTGACAAACACTTTTTTCCAGCGTTTGAAATTCCACTCAACACTACCACACTATAACAAGATGCCTGGTTGTAAGCACTCGGGGTTACGGACCAGTAGCGCAAAACAAGAGTCAAAAGCAACAGCAGAATAAGCTGTGTCATAGACACTGATGATTTGGAACATTTTATTTGAGCACAGTGCACATACTGCATGTACTCATCCTATATATGCATGTTCCTTACAAATCATCATCATTTAAACTGCCTCAATGTGTGAGGCACAAAATACAAAGGGTATCAAGAAAGCATAAGTCATATAAAAGATTGAACGATGTTAAAAAAAAAGAGTTCCAGCATGATTCCAAAGACCATAAAGACATGGTTGGTTGAGTCTTGTGTGGAAGAGCTGAACTCAGTCACATAGCCAGGTTGCATAAATCCTATCCATCCAATAGCTGCACTCAGTGTGGTTGAGAAAATAGATTAATAGTCATGTGAAAAACACAGAGGACAAACATTTTACACTATCACTATTGCGCCATTCTGCGCATATCCATCCAACTATATGTGGGTTATTACTGACTCACCTGCCGCTTACCAAAAAGTACAGACAAATGCCAGAACGTTACCACACACACACGCTCACACACACACACACACACACACACACATACGTTCCTCTCACAGAGAATCTTTAATGTCACCACGTTTGTGACCCCTGGTTTACGGGGTCCAGGGTACGTGGGGGGTTTCATCCAGGAAATTATACCTTCGACCTCTTGCTGTGTGGCGTTAGTGAAATAAGGGAGGTTTAAGTCTATGAAATATACAATGTATAGAAATTTCATTCTACAAGTCTTACAGGTTTTTGGATTTGTAGATTTTGTTCCAATCCTAATCCTTGATTTACACTATAGTCTGTCTCATTAAAATTAAACTTGAAGTAGTATACTCCTTAAATCCCTTAACACACATGCTTGTACCTCGACTCATCTCAGTCTAGTTCATAACCATTGCAATAAAGGTAAGCTGATGTTATGAGTTGCCAGATCATTTAAACTGTCCTTGGCTGGTATAAAGATTTTAATGGCTGGAAGATGACGTTAAAGAGAAAATGATGAGATCAAGGATGGTCAAATAGTCTGCTTTATTCTTTGGGAGGGGTATATTGTTTAAATTCTCTGGTGCACGACAATAGCTTTAGATTGTAGGTGTGTGTGTGTGTGTGCACCTACACTTCCTTGTGCGTATGTGCGCATGATGTAGGTTGTGGAAAAGACAGCAGTGTAGGGTTACAGGAGAAGATCGAATATTTTGCGGTGACAGTCGGCCTTAATTACATGGTGCTATAGACAGAGCGCAGGGAGTGGAAAAGGGAGATGACTAGAAGAATGCAAGGATGTGGAGACACCAACTTTAAGAAGTCTGTTTGAAATCTTGAAATTATTGCATTGATGAGGATTGTATGATGTCTTATTTGTACACTAATTTGTAAATCTTCATTTATGCATGCAAATAGGAATAGCATTTATTCTCAAGAGTTCACTATTTTACCTGTTTTGGCCTCTGGAAGGCAGTGTAGATACAATGGTTTTGAGTAGCAATTAAGCTCATCACCAAATTGTGTTAATTATTCTTTTGCGTGAGACACTTATTGTGACATTTGTAAGAAGAAAAGAACATTTATCCTGTGTTTTGATTTGAGGAGCACACCTTAAACTGGCCCAATGGAAAATTTTTAAAATTGAAACCAATGCATTGATGTGTTTCCTAATACTAAAACCAAAAGGTGCCTGCACACATACCCAGTGACAGTATTTTAATTTTTTACTTCTTTTCTCATTACTCTTCCAATCGCCTTATGCAGTGTTGATTAACCATTAGAACCTGCTCATTATTCAGAGCTCATTAGAAGGTCTGTCAAATTAAGAGGGAATGTGACAACTTAATTTAACTTGAGCAATAAGCTCCATATGGCCGCCTCCTCATTGCTGGGAGAGGCAGAAGCTAACTGAATAACAGCCGTTTTGTTTTTCTTCTCATTTCTTAAATCTTAACTCTTTTTTTATAAATATATCTTTTTCTTCCTAAGTTCTGGATGTCTGCCCTGGTCACAACTATTCCAGTACCCTGTGGGGCCTTCATGCCAGTATTTGTTATAGGTAAGGTACTACTACCCATGAGTCTGTTTGTGCGGTAACCTTTAGAAGCAAAGTAGTATTTATTCAGTGTACGTTTCAGATTAAATAAAAAATGTCAGTAACTTTGATTACCAGAGGAAAAATCAGTTGATTACATTCACAGTAAAGTACTGGACTGAAAAGGCAAGTTCAGAGTTCACCTTCAACACCACATACATCTTGTTGCATGATTGTAAAAGAGAACAGTCTTTTTGATTTGACATGCAACTTTTCAAAGATTACTTCAAAAGTGTAATGGGAAACCTATGCAGTACCAATGTAATCCCATCTATTCTTATTTGGAATGAACCAATGTCCATCTTCTGCTTAACTCTTGGCAAGAGCGGGAGAGTGTTGCCAAAGCACAAATACATGACAGGGGTTTTATTAATTGCGCCATTAAAATCTAATCATTTAGGGGCAGCATTTGGTCGTCTGGTGGGAGAAAGCATGGCAGCCTGGTTCCCAGATGGCATTAACACAGACGACACCATCTACCCCATTGGACCAGGAGGCTACGCTGTTGTTGGTAAGCAAAAACATGCTAACTTACTTGTATCAAGTGCTGCCCCACCTGCTTCTAAGGTATCCTGCATTCTTAATTTCCCAGAGGACCGTATAAAGTACTTTGTGTGTGTGTGTTTGTTTGTTTGTTTGTTTGTTTGTTTTGAAAACCCACAATCAATTTGACTTTATATTGACCAGAAAACATAATGGCAAGAGGTCTCGACACGACTAATGGCCCCCAACCTTTTTTGCACCACGCACCGGTTTCAAATAAAGCAATATTTTGATGACCAGCATCGAAGCAAATAAAAACACACTATTACAAATGCAACTTACGCTGACTGTAGTTGTTGTAATTATTGGGAGCCCATCTTGGGGTAATGCGAGACAATTACAACCAAAGTGTATTGCTTAAATCCAGTCTACTCCGTAATTTTGGTTGGCTCCCCGTCATTGCTGAAAATCATGGTTTACAAAGATAGTATGTTGGAAGTGGAAGCACTGTATTCAATGCTATTTTGGCAGTTTTAAGGGCTTCAGTTTCTCATTTGTGACCCTTTCTCCACATATGCAGAGTGGGCTTGGTGCTGTTAACTGGAAGTTGTAGGCTCTTTTTCTTCTGTCTCATCATTTGGCATTATCCCCTTTCCGAAGAAGCTCTCCATATACGTTTGTTGATGACAAAGTTTTGCTACATTGTGAGATTTTTTTTTTTCTTCATATCACGTGCAGACGAGCACTTTTAGAGGCACAGGCGGATGCACCTAATATTCAGAATAAAACTTAATTCAGACTGATGATTAATAAATATTTTTTTATTTTATTTTTTTGTTCAGTCTCTCAGTACCTAATGTACCGGTTCTCAGCCCGATGGTTGCGGACTGATGATCTAAACCACCAGGTTTTACAGCATTGCAGTTGAAACAGACATCTTTCAATTCTCTCTCAATCATAAACCACTGGATTGTTTTAATAGGAGTGTCATGGTCTGTAGTGTCCACAAGTAGCACATGATGCTGAAGGTCTTAGTTAAAATAATAAATTGGACTTTACTGATTAGATAATCCAAGCCATGAGAACTGGTTTGAAAACCCCATCGCAACATACAACGAGCAAAATACCCACGAGCATGATCTACTGTACAGCCATCTGCACTAGCCGGTTTGAAAGTGAAGGAACAAGCATGGAAGTTCTTTATCTAACTACACTGAATTGTTAGGAAGAAACAATAATAGTAATGAATAGACACCGCTAACAAGCCTGTTTAATGTTCCATTCTTATTGTAGCACAAACGTAAAAATTCAATCAACGGACATCGGTGTCTCTCACTCGTCTGATACATAAGCAGACTAGCATATTCCCAGTAACATTTTTACATGCGTCCACAGCGGAACTAAAGCCAAGCCCTTACAGATGAGCTACTGCCACCCCATATGTAGTTAATTTGATTGGATAAACCATAAGTGGCTGCAGATTGTGTTCGTTCTTTTTGATTATTCTGATGTTGTGGTGTACTACAACTAATGACTCAGGCCTTGACATTTTGATGAGCCTCTTGAATTCCACTGAGGAGCTTGTGGTGCATTCTAAATGTGAAGATGGGACGTAGTATCCATCCTAAAGTGGGAATTGGAAGCACCCAGGCAGCCTTAATTAAATTATGTGAGAGAACAATGAAACCTCCATCTCTGGAATCCATTTATTTTACTTGGTTTTCTACCCCTTCTCACTTTATTGTACTACTTTCCCACCTCCCCATCACCTCCAAGTATTCATCATTATTCATTCTTTCAACTGGTCTGATCTCTCTCTGATTCTTTCCATTTTCCAACCATTTTGCTGGTTGAGCAATGAAGTCTGTCTTAACTCTGTGCTTCTCCTGTCACTCAAATACAGATTTTTATATTGTTCTACACATAACTTTATTGGTCAAAAATGATTTGAAAGTATTGAAGTTCTCTTTTCACTGAAGTAGTTGAGAAGAATGAGTTCTGCCTTAATGAGAATATCAAAGTGAATTGTGCAGAAAGAAATAGCTTGAGAAAAAGAGAATGCTGGGTCTGGTCAAGGAAACTGATACTCTAAGTTAATGATACTCTAAGTTATTTCTTATTTCCAAATTTGCTGCATTGCCATTTTGAACAGTTTATCTATAATGCTACTTCTATACGTTACTTTCTACAGTTGGCAGGGGTCAGACTCAGATTATTCAATAACTAAGAAGATTTTTGGTAATGTCATTAATTAACGAAGAGCGGTATGAAATGACATTATCAATGATAGGGCAGAACAAGCAAAACAAAAGACGTGTGCCATCGTGAAAGCCGTGTATTTTTGCAACTTTGATTTTGGAATCATTTAGCGTACTTTCATTCTATTTATTTGTATTGTTCAATCTGGCAGTTGTTTTAAAGAATAGGCGGGAGGAACAAATGGCATGAGCAAACACAAACAGACTGTCATTTTGTGGAATATTTAGAGTTTTTTGTTTAATTTCACTTTATAAAACAATGGAAGGATGGATGGAAATTTGCAGCAAACAATAAAAATAGTCTGTCAATTTTTATAGAAGCCAGGAAAGTAATTGGTGTAAAGGCACTTTCTGTAACATAGATCATCTCCAGTTCTGCGGAAGGGTTGGTCAGTTTTGTCCACTCAGTAAACACTCTCTTCTGCCTTCCAAGAGTAAGACTACTGAATTTAAATTCTTTTTTCCATGTGCAATTAATGAAAACAACCTACACACATAATTTAACACCAATCTTGTGCCTGTGCCTGATATGTGTATTACTGGGAAATTGAGTGATCATGCTGCTTACAGATGAATTTAATTAAATGAAGACAATATTTTTAAATTCATTAATCTTTTATTTCTACGGACTTAGATCTTAGATGTTACTGTTCTTACTCTGGGATAGTTCTAAACATTAATTTTGTACAGTTTTGTGTGCTGCTTTGACGTACAGTATATACAGTATATACATTACATGTACACTAAATATACACTAAGTACAGTATATGCTTTGCTGCCGACTGGAGAACTTCCCCTTGAGGGACAATAATACTCAACTGAATTGAAACCTGCTGTGTCACAAAGTTCTTGAGTTAAAAGAATAAGTATAGACTGAAAAACACAATTGTCAATCATTATTAGAAGGCAGATGAAGTTGTGGCTATTTATTTTAGTAAATGATCCCACTCTCACAAGGCATATCAAGTTCTATTAATAAAATGGTTAAAGGTCCCGTATTTTGCCAAACTAACTTTTTCTAGTAGTTGGGATGTAATATTGTCTCTATGGTGCCTCAGTAAATGTGAAATATGAATTGGAATTGTCCACGGATTCCTGAGTTCTAGACATTTTTCTGCCAAGAGGCCTGAAATCAGGTCATTTGAATTTCTCGAGCTTATCTACGTCACTAGCGAAGATCTCCACCTACCGCTCCGCTCGCTCCTGAGCCAGCACTGTCAACATAACAAACACGTGTGCGCTCACAAGTGTGTCTTCTACACGGAGGCAACCAATATGAGGAAACGGGGCAGTCTTCGTCAAATATGGGCAAAGCAGATACAAAACTGGGTCAAACAGTTTTCTGGACACTCCTATGACAAAACCAATGTTTTTTTTTTTTTTATGAAATTAACACTTTTATACTAAGTCCATGTTAGAGACTTACCCTATGGATGTCTAAATAGCCAAAATATGGGACCTAAAGATTTTGGTTACCTCCGTTGTCTGGTGAAGCATAAAATTTGAAAGTGGGTGATCATTACAGTACAGTACAATATAGTATGTTGGGTTCTTCTCAGAGATATAAAAATGTCATCTAAGCCAGGCTGGGATGTCACCAACAACACCACCAATATGAACTAGATTGTCATTGCTGTATTTATATATTAACTACTGAACGTTCTTATGCTCAGTTCAATGTCTTGTTACCCTCTTGCAGGTGCAGCAGCATTGTCAGGAGCGGTCACCCATACAGTCTCCACTGCAGTGATTGTGTTCGAGCTGACTGGGCAGATCTCTCACATCCTGCCTGTAATGATAGCAGTGATTCTCGCCAACGCAGTGGCACAATCCCTGCAGCCCTCCCTCTACGACTCAATCATCCGGATCAAGAAGCTACCCTATCTCCCAGAGCTGGGATGGGGACACCATGAGTAAGTAAAGGCGGCATTTTTCTGGGGTTGAGGTTGTTAAAAAGCTCCCCAGTGGCAGAGCCATTGGGGTAGATGACATCCACCTGGAATGCAACATCACGTGGACATTGAAGACAGTGCCTCTGGATTGGCAGACTACGGTGGTAGTCCCCCCTTTTTAAGAAGAGGGACCGCAGGGTGTTTTCCTACTGCAGTTGGATCACACTCCTCAGTCTTCCTGGTAAGGTCTATTCGGGGTTTTAGAGGAAAGGGTCTGTCAGGAAGTCTAACCTCAGAATCAGCAGGAAACAAATGGTTTTTGTCCTGGCTGTGAAACAGTGGCCCAGCTATACACCCTCATCAGTGTCCTGGATGATGAATGGTTTGTAGATTTAAGACAGTGTTTGACCATGTCCGCCAGATAGTTCAGTGGAGGGTGCTCAGGGAATATGGGGTATTGGACCCCTGATTCGAGGTGTCTGCAGTAATGTGGATGCTGTATCGGTCTGTCAAAGAAGGAGCTATGCCTAAAGACGAAGCTCTCCATTGACCAGTCGATCTATGTTCACACCGCCTCCTCTGGTCACAAGCTGTGGATCAGAACTGAAAGAACAATATCATGGGTACAGGCGGCTGAAACGAGAAGCTGTCATGGCTGCTGGAGAGAGTGTCTCACGGCTGGCCTGAGAACCCTGGAAGAGAAGGATGAAGTCACTGGGGAGGGAGGGAAAAGTCTTGGCTTCCTTGCTGCCACCGTGACCCGACCCCAGATAAGCGGAAGATGGCTAGATAGATAATTGGAGACTCTAAATGAACTTCAATTGTTGTTTGTTTGTACAGGATGTGTTCTCTGTAATGCACTCATCATCAGTTCAGGGTGTACACCACCTCACACCTAAGTCAACTGGGTTAAGTTCCAGCTCACTGGTGACCATGAGCAGAAAAAGCAGTACAAATTGGAAGGAACTGCTCAGGTAGGCGTACTGATGTTGCTGTTGCTTGATAAACTGAATGAAAAGTAGGGCTCCATCTTTCATACTGAATCTGACCAGATTCTCTTAGGAATGTGTTAGTCTATATCATACAAGGCCTTGTGATTGACTGGTGTCGAGTGTAGCCCGCAACTTCCTCTAAATAACCTGGAATAGGCTCTAGCTTCCCCATGACATGGAATAGGATAAGTATAGAAAATGGATGGATGGATGACATAATTTGTGTACCAATTTTAACTGATGTTGGTAGCTGGCTTTTACAGTGTCACTCTTTCTGTCAACTGAAGCTGAATGAAATGTGCTTTATGAGAAGGTGCAGTTTGTTTAGAGGTGCTTGACTCAATAGCTCAGTGTTGCATTGCTTTTAATTGCCTTTACTCCCATTAATAATTTATAGCAACCAAACAATACTGAATAGGACTGCCAGCTGCTGGGTGTTCTTTTAGCTCAATGAGACCGCACACAATGCACTTTCTCTTAATTGTCTGGAACCGTTTATTGTTATGAATGTTTCCAAATCATTAGGCAACAATGATAGCTTGGATCCATCATTTACAAATTGAGAGTAATGAGATTTTTTTTTATTATTCCATCCTCCATCTTTTCATCATTGTGTGTGGCCTTCCCCTGAGGAGGCTCCTACTAGCCTCCTGCTCGAATACCTCAATTGCTTCATCTGCACCTCAGTTGAACCCCACAATCCATCTCTTCTCTAGGCATTCCTCTCACTCCTCAGTTTTCTTCTCCCCTATATCTCCTTATTATACTTTATTGTGTGAGCACATGGGCTATCAATATGTCCAATGTCTTCATTAGATTTTTAATCTAGGAGCACAATTAATCTATTTAAAGGCGCCCACACACACTCACACACACACGCGCGCACTTGCATGATCATACTGACTGATTGTAAAACACAGAAAGCAGTTTAGATAATGATCTTTTACGGTGGAACATTCATAGTTAAAAAACAATCCGTTCCGTGATACTTGTTGACAGCTCATAAAATCTTTAAATGTAAAGGCAAGTGTAATTATATTAATTATGGTTTACATAAAAATACACATCATTCAGGTTTTATGATGTCAACCTTATTGTATATACTATACATAATGTAAAATGTTATACACATTTTTCTAACCACCTTGGACCCCTAACTGGCATAATACTGGAAATTGTTCTCCAAGATAATACAAAGAAAGACTAAGTGTCCCTTTCTTATTACTTTTTTTTATGAAACAGTGTTCTTATATCCTCCATTAGAGATGCAGCAATTAATCCGATCAATTATCAAATTAACAACGAATTTGATAATTAATTGTTTAGAGCCATTGTTTAACTTAAAATTGTCCAAATCCTCTGTTATCAGCCTCTCAACAGTAAATATTCACTGATTTCTATACTCCTCCATGAAAGCAGACTGATTATATTTGTGTTTAGTTAAAATAAGACATTTGTAAACATCTTCTTTAATTTTGGAAAACAATGACTAACATTTCAAATACATGCAATAGTTCTGACACGTTCACAAATGCATAAATTCATCCATCCATCCATCAATTTTCCAAGCCGCTTATCCTCACAAGGGTCGCGGGCGTGCTGGAGCCTATCCCAGTTATCTTCGGGCAGGAGGTGGGGTACACCCTAAACTGGTTGCCAGCCAATCGCAGGGCACACATAAACAAAAAAACATTCGCACTCACATTCACACCTACGGGCAATTTAGCGTCTTCAATTAACCTACCATGCATGTTTTTGGGATGAGGGAGGAAACCGGAGTGCCCAGAGAAAACCCACACCGGCACGGGGAGAACATGCAAACTCCACACAGGTGGGGCCGGCGATTGAACCCCAGTCCTCAGAACTGTGAGACAGACGCTCTAACCAGTCGTTCACCGTGCCGCCTGCATAAATTAATATCTCAGAAATAACTATTTATTTTTATGTCTGCTATTGTGTGACTGCAACATGGTTGCCCTCATCCTGGAACTTCAGCTCACAGATCCCTCTGGTGTATCGCAATAACATAATGAGACTCGCTCCAGTGGCATTAACGCTAAAGAGAGCTTGAGTGACAAAGACGAACTGTTTGTTTATTAAAAAAAAAAATAATAATTAAAAAAAAAAAAAAAAAAAAAGAGCTCTGAAGACATTAATATGCATGTTTGTTAGTTTCCGTAGAAAAGGGGTCTATTAAGCAATCGAAAAAATCCTATATATCCAAAAATGTAATTGGCATCTTCAGAACACATGTTGCAAATCATGAACTTCCTTTGTGACACCTTACAGTGCAGACATTTTGGTATTATAAGTTTTAGAATATTTTTCTCTGAGAAACAATTATGAACTTTTACGATGTACTATTTTAACTTTTACTATATACTATTTCTGCTTATCATAGCTTTACTCACCAGAAGCAGTTGGTAGCCAATTGCAATATATGGGTGTAATAGTGTTCTTAGCTTGATTCATAAAGGGTATTTTATTTTATTTATTTTTTTCTCCGCTTTTGGATGCCCTCCCACCTATGAGTTTGTTGCAGCAAAAATAGAAATTGTTCTTCATAGACAAGTGGAAGTGTTATGGAACACTAACTCGCTATGAAGTGATCGACCGTGTGTAATGAGGCAACGACGTCACCAAGTTCTGAGCAAAGCTGTTGGGAATGTACCATTTCGTATTCTGTGGAAACCGATTCACTTTCATTGAGATTCAAATGGCATAAAGAGAAAACAAAATAATTTAACAAAACTGAAAACCTATACTGTAAAACCTATGAAAAAAGTGACATATTTTTAGGGAAATCAGTTCGTAGTTTTTATTTATTACCAACCTAACTAACTAAGAGAGTTTTGTAAGATAGAGAGACTTAGGCCTGGTACACACACAAGTATTATTCAAATGTTAAAAGATGTTTTATCTGCTACAGACCCCACACATGAAGATAAAAAAAAATTGGGCATTTAACAGTTTTTGTTTGTATTGTGTGTGGTGTGCTCCGATAATAATAATAATAATACTTCCTGACGTCTTGGAAACCCACTTTAATACATTAAAACAATATCGGGTAAGACATGTTTGTTTTTATTTATGGTCGTTACATTGTTCCTGAGTCAGGGAGCTTCTTGATTGGACATTGAACATTATGTTCCACATCAGAAATCACAGCGTCATGACTCGTCTTTCCCCACACACATAAAGATTTTTGGTCCTGAATATTGAACATGTTCAATATTTAAGATTGCCGGCCACGGCCCATTTCAGAAACTATTACTGGGACAAATCCACTCATAACACACATCAGACCGAAGATTAATCTTATAGGATAATCTTTTAAGACATTACATAGTCTGGTGTTTGACGTCCTTGGTTGGTAAGGGCAAAAATCTTGAGGAAAAAAAACAACCTGATTGTCTTTGTGTATACCGGACCTTTGAGCAAAAGACAAAAAGGCTATCCTGGGTACAGTATATGGAAGTGCGATAGAGGAAATGAAAGACTGTAGTTCGTGCGGCGTCCTCCAAGCTGAATGTATTTTTCATTCAAACTGGAAAATATCCACCTCACCCCCACGCAGCTACCCGCCCACACACACTGGAACACTTGTGTAACGGCAGGCTGTGTGATGCGCTCATCTCACGGGATCACAGTGATGCGATGACTTTTTTTTTCTGAATTTTTCTGTGATGTTTTTGTATATATGTATACAGGTATGTGCCAAACAAAATTAGAGTATTGAAGGAAAGTCCATTTATTTCCATAATTTGTTTCAAAAAAGTGATACTTGTATGTCATATTAGTTCAGCACACACATGGGGAAGACTGCTGTCTTGACAGTTATGCAGAAAACCATCATTGACACCCTCCATAAGGAGAAAAGGTCTCAAAAAGAAGTTGCAAAAGAAGCTGGATGCTCACAGAGTGCTCTATCAAAGTACATTAACAGAGTGTTAAGAAGAAGGGGGAAATGTGGCCGGAAAAGGTGCACAAGTGACAAGGATGACCGCAGAGAGGATTGAGAGGATTGTCAAGCAACAGTGATTCAGAAATCTGGGGGAGCTTCATAAGAAGTGGACTCAGGCTGGTGTCAGTGCATCAACAACCACCATATACAGACGTCTGCATGACATAAGCTACAGCTGTAGAATTCCATGTGTCAAGTCACTCCTGAACCAAAAACAACGTCAGAAGCGTCTGTGCTGGGCTAAGGAGAAAAAGTACTGGTCTGTTGCCCAGTGGTCCCAAGTCCTCCTTTCAGATGAAAGTAAATGCTGCATTTCATTTGGAAATCAAGGTCCCAGCGTCTGATGGAAAACTGAAGCACAAAACTTAAGCTGCTTGAAGTCCAGTGTGAAGTTTCTACAGTAAGTAATGGTTTGGGGAGCCATGTCATTTGCTGGTGTGGGTCCATTGTCTTTTTTCAAGTCCACAGTCAACACAGCTGTCTACCAGAAACTTTTAGAGCACTTCATGCTTCCCGCTGCCGACAAGCTTTTTGGAGACAAAGATTTTATTTTCAAGCAGGATTTGGCACGTGCCCACAAAGCTAAAACTACCAATACCTGGTTTAATAGCCATGGAGTAACAGTACTTGATTGGTCAGCAAACTCACCTGACTTGAACCCCATTGAAAATTTATCGTGTATTGTCAAGAGGAAGATAAGGGAACAGAAACCCCGAAATGCAGATGAGCTGCAGGCCAATATCAAAGTAACTTGGGCTACAATAACACCTGAACTGTGCCAAATGCTAATCACCTCCATGCCGCCTTGATGCTGTAATTAATGCAAAAGGAGACCCAACAAAGTACTGAGGGCATATTTCTTTAATACACTTTTCAGAAGGCCAACATTTCTGTTTAAGATCCTTTTTTGTTGGTCACATGAAATATTCTAATCTTGTGAAATACTGGGTTTGTTTATTTGTATTTTTTGTCTTTCTACCATAATCATGAAAATTGAAATAAATAAAGGCTTGAAATATTTCACAATTTGTGTGGTGCACTAATATAACATACACATTTCACTTTTTAAAATTATTTAAATAAATGGACTTTCCCTCAATATTCTCATTTTTTTGGCACATATCTATAGTGGTATAATGCAAATATGCATATATATTTTAACACCTGATATTAAATTATCCAAACACTTGAGTTCTCCCTTTCAGAGTTAGAGGGACATTTTAGAAACGCATGGGAACAGTTGGATAATGCCAATCTGCATGCATGTGTGTGCATCTATGTGGATGTGAGTGTGTTATCTGTCACTGTCACTGTTATTGTGCAGTGTTAGGTTGGTGAATTGTCCATGGTTTTTGCTACATTATATCACTTTCACTTTGGTGAATTAAAAAGACCCTTTTCCACTTTTTTACACACACACACAGCCTTGATTCTAACCTTGTAAATCTGTTACAGCTCATTCAGATCTTTAAGCTGAATCTTACATAATAACTGATCAAGCATGAGTTGCCCAAAGGCAGCTTCAAGGCTTCAATTAAAAGAAAGCCAATCAGATTTCATCAGCTTCCACTTTTATCCCCAAGGAAAATTGCCTTGGCTGTTGATGTAGTCAACTCAGAGGAATTGTAGTTTTCTCTCTGTTCCACTACAATTTCAAAACGTCTGACTGACAGGAGAATGCATTCTTCAAAAGTGGTGTTTTATACTTTTTCCATATCATTTATCACACATTTAAAAGTAAAAGAAAATACTTTACATGTAAATTAACCTGTCAGGCAAACGTTTGGACACACTTTATTAAAGAGCGTGAATAGTCAATAGTCATATCAATTTAACTGCAAAGACCAACCCCATGCCCATATTGGACTATAAGAGCTGTTTCTGTCTAATGTGACGAGCTCAGCTCATGTTATCGTTTAATAAGTTGTTGTTTTTCTTGTGTCACTGTGGTTGGTGTGTGTTGTGGTTTTGTCTGTGTCATCCTATTTGTCAGCCGTCTCCTGTTTTATTTAATTTTTTCTCACAGTGTTAACTCTAGCTAAGGTAGGAGGGAGGACTCCGCCACTGTGACATTACTGTTCTATTTTAATAAAATACAACAGGTTTGTAAAACAACTTTACAAACCCAATTCCAATGAAGTTGAGACACTAAAACAGAATACAAAGATTTTCAAATCCTCTCCTTTCCTATATTGAATTGAATACACTACAAAGACAAGATATTTAATGTTCAAACTGATAACCATTATTGTTTTTTTTTGTTTTTGTTTTTTAAATATCCTCTCATTTTGAATTTGATGCTTGCAACAAGTTCCAAAAAAGCTGGGACAGGGGCAACAAAAGACTGGGAAAATTGAGGATTCCTAAAAACAAAGCTGTTTGGAACATTCCAAAGGTGAGCAGATTAATTGGAAACAGGTGAGTGTCATGATTGGGTATAAAAGGAGCATCCCCAAATGACTCAGTTGTTTATAGGCAAGGATGGGGTGAGGTTCACCACTTTGTGAACAACTGCATGAACAGATAGTCCAACAGTTTAAGAACAATGTCTTTCAATATACAATTGCAATAAATTTTGAGATTTCATCATATATGGTCCATTGTGTCATCAAAAGATTCTGAGAATCTGGAGAAATCTCCACATGTAAGCGGCAAGGCCCAGCATTAAAAACTGGCATTGTATAAAGGACATTGCAGCATAGGCTCAGGAATACTTCAGAAAACCACTGTCAGTTAACACAATTAGTCGCTACATCTAGTGCAAAGAAAAAGCCATATATATATATATATATATATATATATCAACAACACCCAGAACTGCCGCCAGCTTCTGTGGGCCCGAGCTCATCTCAGATGGACTGACACAAAGTCGGAAGGTGTGCTGTGATCTGACAAATCCGCACTTCAAAATGTTTTGGGAAATCATGGAAATCGTGTCCTCTGGGCCAAAGAAGCAAAGGACCATCTGGATTGTTATCAGGGCAAAGTTCAAAAGCCAGCATGTGTGATGGTATGGGGGTGTGTTAGTGTCCATGGCATGGCTAAATTCCTCATCTTAGAAGGCACCATTAATGCTGAAAGGTACATACAGGTTTTGGAGCAATATATGCTGCCATCCAAGCAGCCTTTTGTCTTTTCCAGGGACTTCATTGAAATTGGGGTTTGTAGTTAAGGTCTGCACAGTACTGAATGCTGTTGTCTTGTTTTTTTGTTTTGTTTGTTTTTGTTTTCACTACTGATCTAAAGTTAGCTAGTTACAGTGGATAATTGTCTACACACCCCTGTTGAAATGTCCGTTTTTTGTGATACAAAAAATAAAAATAAAAATCTGACCAAGATAAATAACTTCCCCACTTTTTTCACCATTAATGTGACTTATAACCTGTACAGCTCAATACATTTTTAAAGCTTTTCAAGAGGTGAAGTAAAAATAAACAACTGACATGAAGTGGTTGCACAAGTAGGCTTACCTATAAAATCAAAATGAGTGAATATTTGCAAGAGAATCAGTCAATAACTTTCATCAGTTCGAACATTATGTTATCTTTGGAGCGCATTCAATTGAATATAGGTTGAAAAGGATTTGCAAGTCATTGTATTCTTATTTTATTTACATTTTATACAACGTCCCAACTTCATTGAAATTGGGGTTTGTAGTTTAGGTCTGCACAGTACTGAATGTTGTTGTTTTTTACTATTGATCTAAAGTAACTTAATTAGTTAGGTAGTTACACACCCCTGTTGAAATGGAAGATTTTTTTATATAAAAAAAAAAATCAGACCAAGATAAATCATTTCACAACTTCTTTCACCATTAATTTGACTTATAACCTGTACAACGCAATAAAAAATATTTTAAAGCTTTTCAAGAGGTGGAGTAAATAGAACCAACTGAGATACATTGCTTGCACAAGTAGGTCTACCTGTAAGTGTGCACACCCTCTTCTAACCTGAAGGTTAGAACTGTTTGTAATTAGGACTGTTTGTAATTGTTCATAATTCTCTCCTCCCTGACTAATGCCCCTGTTCCAGCTGAAGAAAAAAAATTCCCAAAGAATGACGTTGCCACCACCATGCTTCAATGGGGGTATGGTTTTCTTTTGGTGATGAGCGGTGTTCTTTGTGCACATATCTTTTGGAATTATGGCCAAAATGTTTAACCTTCCTTTTTTTGTTTGGGATATTTCAAGTGTTGTTTTAAAAACTGTAGCTGGGCTTTGATGTTTTTCTTTGTAAGATAAGGTTTCCATCTTGCCTCCTTACCCCAAAGCCCAGACTTTATGAAGAAGACTGGAGATTGTTTTCATAGATACTAAACAGCCTATATTTGCCAGAAATTACTGGATTTTCTTCAGTGTTGCTGCCTCCCTGACCAGTTATCTTCTTTTCATCATCTGTTTGGAGGGAGTTCCAGTTCTTGGTTATGTTATGGTTGTGCCTTTTTGTTTTTGTTTTTTTTCAGTTGATGGCTGTCTTCACTTTGTTCCATGATACATTTAATGCTTTGGAAAAAAATGTGTACCCTTCTCATAACTGATACCGTTGAACAATGAGATCCCTCTGACGCTGTGGAAGCTCACAACGGAACGCGGCTCGTGTTGTAAGATGTGACTATAAAAATGTCAGGAAACGAATACTAAAACATGAACTGTATTTGTGGTAAATCAGAGGCACTTTAAAAAGTATGTGTGCTGAACTCCCATTTAACATGAGTTTGAGTGTGCTTAGTTAAATCTGAACACAGCCACACCCTCAGTTATGTGTGCACACTTTTTTAACCACATTATCTCAGTTTATTTTTGCGTCCTCTCAAAAAAATTGCTTTTTTTTTCAGTTGAGTTTTACAGGTTACGTTAATTCTTTTTTTTAATGATTTATTTTGGTCTCATTTTTATACATCATAAAAACATGGCATTTGAGCAGGGGTTTGCAGACGTTTTATATCCATCTCTAGTATAATGCTTTTCAAAATGACAGAGGTCTTCAAGTTTATTTTGTCAAGTTGACTACCAACCTATTTCAACCTTTCTGATTTTTTTTATCCTAAAGCGACATGCGTATATAGTCATTAAGTTGACTTTGTATTGAAGAGAGGTCAATGTATTGAGTTGTAACTGCAAGGAGAGCAGAGCAGAGCTGGCTGGAACCTCTTTGCTGGCACAACTAGCAGGCTTGGCAGCAGAGATGTCAAGCAACTGCTGCATCATTTGCAAGTTTTGGCAAGCTAAGACAGGAAGAAAGCTGAGTATTTATGAGTGGTGTAGAATTCTGCTGATGCAAGTGTCCGCGTGGCTATGCCGTCACTGCCGCTACCTTCCAGAATGACGTTCCAACGCTCCAATGTGTTTCTGGATTGACCAGTTAGTTGACGGAAGCCGAAGCTGTCAGGTTCAGTTATCAGAATGAGAATTGATCAACACAAGACCATGGATGCATATACAAATGTTCTGTTCGTGTCAGTGAATATACTATACAATGTCAAAACTCACTATGAACTTGGCCCGCTGTGTAATGTTTGTCTTCTTAATTTTGTTTCCTCCGCATAAATCCTCATTCTAGTTGTCATAATTCTCTTTTCAGGAAGTACAATATTCGTGTGGAGGACATCATGGTGAGGGACGTGCGCTATATCACACTCAACTGCTGCTACAGAGACCTGCATAATGTCCTGCTGACGGGTCACCTCAAAACTCTGGCACTGGTGGAATCAGCTGGTGAGACACCTTCTCATTCAATAGCTCGAGTTAGTGTGCCTGAACAGAGCATGTGGAAAATTGACGTGAATTAATCCTCAGTAATGGTTTCAATTTCCATAACTAAGGTTAAAAGAAGTAGGATCTACAAACAAGTTACTAATAGAGCCTCTGCACATCAACTCTAAAATGTTACAATTTGAATGTTTGCTTCGAAGAAAAAAAAAATACAGTGTCTGTGTGGATATCAATACAGATGGTGTTTACTGGGGAAGGAGGAATGATGCATTTTTGCACAACAGATTTCAGGGTTGTTTTTTTTAACATTAGTTTTGCGGCTACTCTTGCACAATTGGACATCCTGGACATTGGCAAATAAAGTCTCTTTTCAGTCTCATTTTGTGACTCTCTTTTGAATGGGCCAATTTGAACTTCATTTCCCTCAAGGGATTAGTCTACCTATTGAATCTAACCAATTTCAAATGGTCAGGCGTCAATTGACAAGTATTGCACAGGGGGAGAGGAGCAAATATCTGCACAAAGCCAGAATTTCAGTTGGCTTAGTCAGTCAGTTGTTATCTTTGACTTTCGCTTACAGGCAAATTACTCATTTAGTTAGTGCAGTTCGAAAAAAAAATAATCCTGTCTGACTATTTTATTCCTTAATTATCCATTAGTTATTTATAGTTATTTCAGTAGTTATTTATACTTATTACAGTAATTGTTATCAATGTTAATTTGTTGAAAAATGGAAAATAAAGTTTGTGAACCACTGAAAGCAAGGAAACTGCCACACAGACACACACACATACACACAGGCGCACACACGTAAATATACAGTTGAAACCAGATTTTTACATCTTCATCTTTTTCTTTCGGCTTGCCCCGTGAGGGGTCGCCACAGTGTGTAATCCTTTTCCATGTAAACCTATCTCCTCTCAAACACCAACTGCCCTCATGTCTTCCCTCACTAAATATACCAAGCTTCTCTTTGGTCTTCCTCCACCCAAGGATGAATTTGACTTGTTCAAGTCCACAATTCTCTTCCTGATATCTTGGCTGATTTCTTTTGACTTTCCCATGATGTTACACAAAGAAGCTGTGGGCTTCAAGTGTGCCAAGTTCAAATACATCCACAGGCATGTCTCTCTAACTCAAATGTTGTCAACAAAGAAATGACATCATCTGGGTTCTCCTAAATTATTTAAAGGCTTACTCTATGTAAACTTCTAGCGTTGAAAAAAAGTGACAAAATTCCTTAAAAAATGAAATCCTCTTATTATTCAGGATTTTGGAAAATAGAAATAATTTTGTTAATCCTAATTATCCTAAAACAGTCAGTCATGTTACACTTGGCTGGTTCCCCCGCGGGATGGGCACGCTGGCTAGCCCACCCCCCCCCCCCCCCCTCCCCCTTGGGGGAGGAGGGGGCCAGGCAGGGCCCACCCTTCCTCGATATGCCTGCTCAGCAACTCCGTACACCATTTGGCTAACATGCATGTGCTATGGTGTTCATTCACGAATAAGTTGCATAGAGACGCTATAGGCTTGAATTGCTTGTGCTGGGACCACTAAAAATTACACAGGTTATATTAAGATATCAACTCACAGGTTCTTACAGGTATTTAGACACTATAAAAGTATCCTACCGCACCACTCATCAGTAGCATTGCCTTGCTCAATTCCCACATCCTGTCCTGCTCTGCCCTTTTCTGTCTTCCCTCATCTTGTCCTATTGGTTAGTTGTTGCATGTCCTCACCGGTTTTTTGTTGTTGTTGTTTTTTTTTATTTTCCAGAGGTGAATATTCCAAAATAGTCATCAAAGCTCACTAAGCTCAAGCTAACAGATCAGCATAAGGCTGTGGGTGTCTGCCGGTGACCGGAGTGTGCCCGAGAGTGCGCAGCAAATAATTGACACCTCATCGGCCACGCCTTCTCTCTCTGATAGGTTGATCTGACTTGGGCTCAGTGGTTTCTTAAAAAAATATATATATATTAAAAAACGCAAACCTCCCCTTTTAACTGATACAAATTCACTACATGCTGAACTGTGATGTACTTATGTAACTGCTGCAACATGTTTAATATCTCTCTCACACTGCTCACTTGTTCTTTTTAAAACATGTCATATTGTCTCAGGCTCCTGAGACTTCATCGCCAAACTCTCCTTTCCCTTCTTTCTTTTCTTCCCTTAAAATGCCACCAGTTTCTTGCCTCAGATCTTTCTTCTATTCACCTTAATGTTACAACAAAGTTCCTTGGTTTCCTTTATCCAATTCACATACTCTGTCCTGCATCAACCTGCTGGTTACTCGATTGCCTCTTACTTCATTTCCTCACAACCCCTCCTTTTCCCGACTGTCTTCACCTTTTTCCGTTATGTACTTCTCACCCAGCGTCCATGATTCTCCTGGGCTCCATTGAGCGTGCTCAGCTCCAGTCGCTGCTCTGCATGCAGCTAGGACGCCCTCGCCGCCTCGAGTTCATCAGAGAGCGGGCAACAGCAGAGAAGAAGCGCCTGTCTGTTGTCTCCAACTCTGACTGCGAGGATAACCACCAGAGAACAAGTCAGGAGGTCCGCTTCCAGGTCAGAAACCACAGGGAACATTGACCTCCTTGGTTTAATTGTTTTCTTGCTGCTCACCATCTATTTACACTTTTCCTTAGAGACAAATAAACCTGATTTGAAATTGAGAAAAGGCTACCCAAATTGTGAAACAGAATTTAATTTCATCCACTCTCCAAATATCATACTGAGACAGTGTGACTTCTCTGACAGAATTTAAGGATCTTCAATATTGAAAATCCATCCATTCATCCATTTTCTTCTGCTTATCCAAGGTCGGGTTGCGGGGACAGTTGCTTTAGCAGGGAAGCCCAGACTTCCCTCTCCCTGGCCACTTCATCCAGCTCTTCCGGGGGGATCCCGAGGCGTTCCCAGGCCAGGCGGGAGAGATAGTCTTTCCAACGTGTCCTTGGTTGTCCCCGGGGTCCCCTCCCGGTGCGACATGCCCGGAACACCTCAGCAAGGAGGCGTCTAGGAGATGCCCAATCTACCTCATCTGGCTCCTCTCAATCCAGAGGAGCAGTGGCTCTACTCTGGGCTCCTCCCGGATGACTGAGTCCGAAGGTTGTGGGTTCGACCCTCAGCTGTTGTGTCCATATCAAGGTGTCCTTGAGCAATAAACTTAACCCACAGTTGCTCCTGATGCATCATCATCAGGAAGTGAATGAGGAGACTGTTAATGTTTTGAGTACTTTGAAGGTAGAAAAGCGCTATACAAGTGAAAGTCAATTTACCATTTATCATGCTGTGCACAAGATGACGCCAAAACAATTGATCAACAATACCTCGCCATTGCAAATAGAATGTCCTCTGAGGGAAGTGGCCACTGAGCTCAGTGTCACAGATTGTCATTAGTAGTTTACAACAGAGATACAGAGACAGAAATGTGCATACATGTTTTTGTATTAATTAATTTATAATTCAGAAACCCCCTGCAATTAATGCAATTATTGGAAGATGTTTTCCTTCATCCGGACGTGGGTCCCCAGGGCCCCACTCTGTATAAAATAGGAGTCACAGAGATTGATTGTCAGCACCTAATGGTCGGGCCTGCATCACTGGGTTCAGCCAGCCTCCCATCCCATGCGCTAACCACCTGCGGGAGGGGCCAAAGGGGTCCTGTGCATTGTGAGCTGAGTGGTGGCCGAAGACGGAGAGCTTAGCGTTCCAATCAACGGCTACAGAAGGTGTCTCTGGGAAGCAAGGAGCCTGAACTGTGTGTGTGGTTGAGAGGTTTAGACTAGCTATTTCGGGCCTTGACACACAGCTTGGTTCCGATTGGGTGGCCTCGACAGGGGGATTGGTACAGCATCTGCAGTGATGCATACTCCGCATCGCTCTGTCATGGTGAAGATGGAGCTGAGTCAAAAGGACCTCAAGTTACCAGTCGATCTATGTTCCCACCCTCAGCTCTGATCATGAGCTGTGGGTTGTGACTGAAAGAGCAAGTTCACAAATACAAGCAGCTGAAATTAGTTTTCTCAGCAGGGTTTCTGGGCTCTCTCTTAGCGATAGTTTGAGAACCTCAATCTCCTGCTTCTGCGCATCAAGAGGAGCCAGATGAGGTAGTTCCGCTATCTGGTTAGGATGCCTCCTGGACATATCCCTGGTGAGGTATTGCAGGGCACTTCCCACATGGAAGAGGGCCCAGGGAAGACACAGGACATGCTGGAAAGACTGTCTTTAGGCTGGCCTGGGAATGCCTTTGAGATCTCCATGGAAGTACTGGACAACGCTCGGGAGGGAGAAGTCAGAGCTTCTCTGCTAAAGCTACTGCTCTCGTCACCCAACCCCAGATAAGCAGAAAAAAAATGGATGGATGGGTGGATAGTTAATTTAGTTTGAGGTGATTCATGCTGCAGTAGTTTAAATGTCAAATTGTTTAATTTGCTATGTGTTTGTGTACGTGCGTTTGCAGATCTCAACTGAAAAATCATCATTCAGTCCCACTCATCCAGTTTCTCAGAAGCCCCTGAAACCTGCTCTGAAGAGACCCTCTGTAGTGGAGCGGCCCACTGATATCCCCATCGGTAAGTCATTCTGTTACACCCACCTCACTTTCTAAATATGAGATTATAGGTATTCTTGGAGAATAAGGAATTGGGTACTTTAGCAACTTCATTGTATATATTGATCATTTTAACTACAGCGAATCATATTTTTCTCAGAAAATATTGCATATATGTTTGGGAGTTTTTGAAAATGCTACTGTTCATTGGAGAATCTATTGAAGATTAGGTTGTGTGACTGCTGGGGATTTTGTCTCATAGGCTCGCAGGATCATTCAAGCAACTCTAGTCTAAAGAACTTGTTTTGTGTCGGTCCAGATGTAGAAGTCATGGAGGTGAGAGAACCCTGTCCTTGAATACACCCAACAACAGCACACAAACACCACACACAGTGGCTCACGACATGCTGTTCACACATCCTTCGCACTCTCACATACAGGCTTTACGCGCTACAGTACAGTACCTCCCACACAAGTAGATAAAGCCAATGAACAACAATGGTGTCTCAGCCAGTGTTAGTACAGACATTATTTTTCCATTGTCTGAGTATTGTATCCAAAATATCAAATTGAATAAAAACATTTCCTCATTCAAACTACAACAGTACTTTACTTTCCACAGCATTGTGGTCCAGTCCCACGGCATATTAGAGGCTTTACAGGAAAGTGTTTTTGTTTGTTTTGTTTTGTGCTTTTGTTGTTTTTAATTTTTTCAGCATTTAAGGGTATCGTTAATGTTGTCTGCTTGTCCTTGGTTGGTGGAAGAAAAACAACAATGTCGAGAGCCCCATGTCTCCTGAAAACAGGAGGCCGTCAAAACGAGTCCGGATATCTGTTGTGGTAAGAGCCACCATTTGGGGCAACCCAAATGCCAGTATTCCGCCGGGTAACAGGTTCATCAGCCAATCAACAATTTATCACCCTGCCATTCCATTCCAGGGCTAATTGCTCATGCCGATGGCCTGTGATCTGGGCAATGCTGACCCCAAGCACATCTTTGCCATCGTGCCAACTACCTTTGAACAGCCGCTTCCTTGTTAAACCTGTCACGTTCTTGCTGGCCTCCCATTGCTAGTAGTTGCTTGCTTCCATGATTGGCAAAACTTAGATGGATTTTGCTTAACCTTTTTTCATTGGTCCAAAGGTCAGCAGAGGTTATGGAGAACATTTGACCACTGCAATGTCAAAAAATTTTTATTGCTACCTGACAACATGGCGAAATGACCAGTCTGGTGTCAGAAATTTTAGTGCAGACCAGAATGCTTACAGCAATGAATCAGTGCAACTCATGGAAGACCACCTCTAATTATTGAAGCTTAAAACAAATCATACTTATATTGAAATATTAAAAAAATATATAGACCAATTTGGTGTTTATAAAGAGGTTTATGTTTTATTGACATGGCAGAAAACTCCAGTATTAGCTGCATTAGGTGCAGTGTCATGTGTCATGATGACCGAGCAAATCCAAGTAACCGTGTATCAAAGAGGCGTATTTTAAAACCAAAACTGAATTTTTCAATTCACATTTGAATGAAAACAGACTGAAAAGGATGTCTATACTTTGTGAGTCGATGATAATTGGAAGAAAAAAAACAAAAACACTTGTAAAAATATAAACATTTAACATATCCTCATCAATGTGAGAGTGAAAAGTGTGTGCAAAGTCCATCCACAAGTACAGTAGTGTATCTGTTTAATCAAACTTTATTTCGTCAAGTGTGGATGCGCATACAGAAAAGACATCATAATTGATGAATGCATGTAAAATAATGGCCTGCACAGTGCAGCGTTTGCTTTGAAATATTTATTTTTGATGATGCTTCACATCTTGTTAGTTCTCATTTAAGCACGTTGTTATTGTTAGAGGGAACCTATCAGAAAGCAACACCGGACCTGAGTAGTTCATAACTGATTGCTTAATCACATATTTTATTCTCTAAAGCCCCATTTAAGTATATTTTAAATTGAACACTTCAGCTTTCATCTTACATTATCTGAAAAACAAGTGGTCAGATGTTCTACAAGTTTGTGGCTGTTCAAACTTGGCATGCTTTTCTTTCCATCCTCCAACTAAGTCACCCGAGGTGTCCAATCAGTGACGGCCTCCCAGAGTAGACATCGCCTTTCTGGAGTGTCCCAAAGTCAGATTGTGTTTTGGGAAAGTCTGTGATCCTCTGTGGATTACATACTCTGAATTGGGAGAGTGAGTTCTCCTGTGCATGCTGCCATAACATATCATGTTGTGAGAATCATATATTTTCATTAGAAACAGGCATGTTTGAACAAGAGCGTCCAGTATATTAACAAACTGCTACAGTGAAAAAGGATAATGCATGGGAAGTCCACTGATGTAATTCTGTGAACTGGGATATAGTCTGCTGTCAAATTATCAATTACTGTATGCACATTATTGGGTCAATCATTGATACAAAGATGTGATTATAAATTGAGAAAAAGAACCCCGTAAGCATCTGCTTTGACATGGTACATAATAAAATGAAAAAAAATAAAAAAATCAATAATCAATGCTAAATATCATGATCATGTCAGCATAGTCTTCTTGTGGTCATTAATTACACATAATTCAAATGTTACTCACCATATGTAATGTCATTCCCTTCATCAGAAGACACCACCTAGCCTAAAGGATTTCTTTGGGGTGAGCTGAATGGTATTCCCATTTATTATAAAACTTTGAATTTTTTAAAGTATGATAACAAACACGTCTAACACTTTTAAATATGAAGTTCCTACATTTAGGCGTTTAAATAATACGGATCAATTTGTTGGGCTGCCAAGTGGAGTATTGGTTAGTGTGTCTGACTCACAGTTCTGAGGTTCAAGGTTGGAATCTCACCTCCTACCTTCTTCTGTGGAGTTTGCATGTTCTTTTTGTCTGGGTTTTCTTATGGTACCCCAGCTTTCTCCCACATTACAAAAATATGCATGTCAGAATAATTCGAGTGAAAAAAGTAAATTGTCCATAAATATGAACTTGTGTGAATGCTCGTCTATATGTGCCCTGCGATTGGCTTGCAACCAGTCTAGGGTCTGCGCACACGTTTTCAATGGGAGACAGGCCTGGACTGCTGGCAGGCCAGTCTAGTACTTGCACTCTTTTACCACGAAGGCACGCTGTTGTAACACAAGCAGAATGTGGCAATGTCTTCCTGAAATAACCATTGACGTCCCTGAAAAAGATGTTCCTTGGATGGCAGCATATGTTGCTCCAAAACCTGTATGTAGCTTTCAGCATTAATGGTTCCTTCACAGATGTGAAAGGTACCCATGGCATGGGCACTAACACATCCCCATACTGTCACAGATGCTGGCTTTTTAGCTTTGCGCTGATAACAATCCGGATGGTCGTTTTCCTCTTTGGACCGGAAGACACGATGTCCATGATTTCCAAAAACAATTTGAAATGTGGACTTGTCAGACTACAGCAAACCTTTCCGCTTTGCGTCAGTCCATCTCAGCTGGCAGCGTTTCTGGATGTTGTGGATATATGGCTTTGCTTTTCATGGTAGAGTTTTAACTCGCATTTGCAGATGTAGTGACGAACTGTGTTAACTGACAATGGTTTTCTGAAGTGTTCCTGAGTGCATGTGGCAATATCAGTTCCAATGATGCCAGTTTTTAATGCTGTGTCGCCTGAGGGATCGAAGGTCACAAACATTCAATGTTGGTTTTCAGCCTTCCCTTTTTATTTTCCCTTTCCACTTTCATGCAGAGATTTCTCCAGATTCTCTCAATCTTTTGATATTACGAACCCTAGATGATGAATTTCCAGGATTCCTTGCAATTGTTCATTGAGAAAGATTGTTAATTTTTGTCAGGGGCCACATTGTACAACCCCAATTCCAATGAAGTTGGGACTTTGTGTTAAACATAAATAAAAACAGAATACAATGATTTGCAAATCATGTTCAACCTATATTTAATTGAATAAACTACAAAGACAATATATTTAATGTTCAAACTAAAAACTTTGTTGTTTTTAGAATATAATCATTAACTTGGAATTTTATGGCTGCAACACGTTCCAAAAAAGCTGGGACAGGTGGCAAAAAAGACGAAGAAAGTTGAGGAAAGCTCATCAAACACCTGTTTGGAACATCCCACAGGTGATTCTAAGTTAATGATTATATGCTAAAAACAATCAAGTTTGAACATTAAATATATTGTCTTTGCAGTGTATTCAATTAGATATAGGTTGAACATGATTTGCCAATCATTGTATTCTGTTTTTATTTATGTTTAACACAACGTCCCAACTTCATTGGAATTGGGGTTGGAGTTCTGGTTTTCCTCCGAGGGCCGTAATGGCTGTAAAACCATATAAATGTTTAATCTTTATTACATATAGGATCAAGGATAATATTTTGATCAACTATTGTTTGACATATTAAAAAAGGATTTTGGTAACATATACTTTTGCTTATTCTTTCTCAACCTAGCTGCGGTCCCAACACTAACACAATACACCTATGTGGTTCTGTTGTTGTTATTTTAAGATAAAATTATACATATTGTTTTTAACTGTTGGCCAACGTGATAAGTAACTTCCACTGATGGTGAAGAATAATAGGTAATACGTAGTCCAACAATATATCAGGAGAGTACCAATTATAGGCACACTGAGTGGGCAGTGCAGAGAAAACACATTATTAGTTAATTTTTAGTTGTGACAAGTGGGCTTTGAAGCGTATTAGTCATTGCAGCTTGACAGTGAACTGATGCATAACAAAGGCTTGCGGTGTCCATGTGTGGGTGCATTTCATTAGTTTTTGGGCCTGTGCCCCATCATAACCATTTTTCTTAATATATTTAAACAGTGATACTGATTGCAGCCTTCTCAGAATTATTTATTATCTAGGCCGGGTCAAGAATATGGATGAGTTTATCAAAACATATTTTTCAAGCCTTTTGTCCCTTTGGTCCCCTGTGACAGAGGATAAATCAAGTTAGTCCCTCACAGTTCCTCTATTCTCCCTTTGTTTGTTTAGGAATATGGATGCCTCTTTGCTTCACACTCTTCATCCATTTTTATGACTTTTCAAAAGCCTTCACACCTCCATCCCGCTTCCTTCCCTCCCTCTATCTTGGTTGTGAAATATTGATACAGAGTAAATGACATCGGTAGTCTGTTTCAGAGAAATGATGCAGCCCAGCCTCTCAGTCTCAGTTTTCTCATTATTTCTCCCCTTTTTGAGTTTTCATAATGCTGTCATGCTTTATTTATGACGTCTTGAGGGCTCCGTTTTTTGTGTTTGTTGTTGTTTCTTTTTTCATTTCATATGACATCTATGGGGAAAAATCTCAAGGCAATATGCATCTTTTTATTACTTAGCTTTTACATGTTGAATTGACACTTGCAGACAAAGAAGCAATACATTGAATTGTGTGTCCTTTTATCACTGGCTTAACAAAGTGGCCTATGGATTAGGCACTTGTTGAAAGTTTTCCCTTTTAAAATGACTTGTATGTTTCACACATCACTGCATTACTATCACTCAGAGACACAAATGAAGAAGATCAAACCTTTGTGATGAATGTTATTACATTTCTATTCAAAAAGCAATTTCGGTCTGAACAGGCAGATTAGAGCCAGTTAAAACTATACAAAACAAGCAATGTCAAGATTGATATAAATGCATGCTGTTGGATTTGTCAAACCCAGTTCTACCAGGACAGTATTACAAATAATTTTATGTAAGTAAATTGATATCATTTGTTTATTTTGTGTGTATTTTCAGGCTAACCTCACCTTAAAAAGCATCAGAGTGTTTAATAGGTTCAATCAGGGTAGGCAAAGTTCCCGCCTGTGTAGAGTTTGCATGTTGTCACATTGAACTAAAATATGCGTTAGCTCATCTCAGGAACCTATTTTCTTATGTCATTGTTTTATTGTACCAAAACTCCTCATTTGAGTAACAGCACTGAAAGTAACAGGAGTGAGTTTTTATTATAGAATTAGTAAATGCATAAAATATAACAACACGGCATTTATGTTAATAAATAGCATGTTGACACTAAGCAAATTAGTGATTCAAAAAAATATATATTTTAAAAGTGAACACATAAAAAAACTAAATTGGGTAGCAGGACTGAGTCGAGATTTTAATACCCCCAGTTATCATCAGATATACAGAAAATTAAATGAGTTAACTTACTTTTGACCTTGCCATGGCCTGCAGCGGATCCGAATGATACAGCTTCCTGTGGACAATGTGACTTCTGCAGTACTCCAAATTTTTCTGAGGGGTAATGGGTTAGGGTTACAGGACTGAGTGAAAGCCAAAGGACATGACTAAAGTGTGAATTTAAACCTTAAGAAAATAAAGTATAGGTATATATACAGTAGTTATAGTTATGCTAATGGTATATAAACCCGGTAGGGCTCCGAGATCTATGGACTGAGGTCAGATAGTGGAGCACAGTGTTCAAAACAAACATGGTGAAGCAGCATTCAGCTGTTATGCTGCACACAAATGGAATACGTTGCCAACAGAAGTCAAGTCAGCCCTAATGTAAATGTTTTTAAGTCCCGGCTAAAGACTGTTCTTTTTTCTCATGCTTATGATTGAGTAAATTAAGTTTTTTCCATTTCTTAAATGATTTGTCTTGCACTGTATTACTTTTCTTAAGCTGTCTTTTAAATTTCTGTTCTGCGTTTTTAAATGCTTTTAACCTTGTAAAGCACAATGAGTTACCTTGTGTATGAAATGTACTATATAAATAAATTTGCCTTGCCTATAGTTGGGATAAGGAGTAATACGATTATGTTAAAAAATATAACATTTCTAAAGGATTTAGATAATTATATAGCATCGTAAAGTCCAATTTTAGGAAATAAGGACAGGCGACAAAAGCTATTTTTCCAGTGTTTATTTCCTGGAGAAGCAAATGGAACCAATTCTGTAGAATGACCCATATACATTTTTCTATCATAAATTATATTTAACGATTGGACAATTTATTATGATTCAATAATTTAAAGTCATAAAATTTAAATATGAATTAATATTTTCAAGTCCCCCAAAACATATATGGGTCATTCCACTGAGGTGGTACACAATTTGTGACATGTAAGAAAAATTTAAGAACTTGAATCATTTTGTTGAAAGTATGTTAGTAAAATTTCTTTGAAGTATACCAGTTACATTTAGAGGTATACCAGTTACATTTAGAGGTTCATGGGATAAAAACATATATAGTTTACTTAATATGACCATTATTTGACCAGTGGTTGCTTGTAACACTGACTCTAAATATGAACATGGAAAGCTGTTTATTGTATGAAAACCTTTTCACACTAATACTACGGTTAGAGAAGGTTCACAGACCAATTTATGTCCAACTTGTTAATGCACCGCACAGTATCGAGTAAAAAATTAACTTCGGGCAAATATAGATGTGTGTAACATTGACAAGTACAGTACAGTAACAATCCACAGTGCAGCACACAACATCGACATTTTTATCAACAAAGTGAATCATATGTTTCGATCAAACATAGTTAAAAACGTTTGACAGGAGGCCTTTATAATTGTAACCGAATCCAAGTTTAATAATAAGGATTAAAGTATGCGCGTAATCATGACCACATCCTCAACACTGCTGTGACTCGTCAAAATTACCAGCGAGTCAGCAGTGCAGTCAGGAGACACAGAAAACAAGCCTGTGCACTAGCGATAGAAAACGGTTCAAAATTCACCAATCATTTCTCCTTCAACGAATCTAACAAGAAACCATCTAATTCTATATAAACTCGCTTTTCATCATTGCTAGTAACTTGACCGTTTGAGATCGAAGCTTGTAACATTTTGACATCTTGAAAACACTTAACAGATTCTACTGGCCCCTCCATTTCCCATCAATCTCAAATGCTTGCCGTATGCTGGTCGTATGTAAGCCGAAAATGTTTCTGGGTGATCGATGTCGCAAAATAGTCGACCGTTTTTGTTATTTTGTCCAAGTCGCTCGAACAAAAATATGACCGACACTTAAAAATGTAAGTCAATATTGTCTCCTACTCCTTCTGAAGCAATTGATTGATCCTTCTATTATTATTTTGGAAGATTATTGCAATTTGTGTTCCAAATGGCCGTCGCAAAATGGTTGTTTGTTTACCGTTATGAAATTGAGTGGCCGCTTGCTCGTAACGCGTTTTGACCGACAAAGTTACGAGCATGATGCCTATTTGCCTCTAAGAAATCTCGCTGTGGAATGTCATTAACTTCTGTTGAGTGGGAGGCGCACCCTTTTAGCAGATATTGGCGAAGTGGTTGCATGATTTTGCTGATATTTTTCACACTGTGCCTATTTCCGTTGATGACTGCTAAAATGTCACACTTCGGTGCTGGTCAAAAACCACAAAAATGCATTTGACATGGTTTATTGCAAAATAATTGGAGGTGGAAAATTCTTGATACAATATTATTTTATATCTACAATAATGATAATTGTCAAAGAAATACAATTATCATCTAGTGTTAGTGCCATGGCAATGGTTTGACACGCCATCTTCAAGAATTAAGAATTTTCCAGAATGGGTAACGTCGAAAAAAACTGCAGCAGAGCTGATCAATATCCTTCGCCACACCATTGTATTAACTACAAAGCCATTAACAATGGTGTTAAAGCCTGCCTCCTAATCAGATGTAGTGGTAAGGCATTAATAGAATTTGTAAACGATGAGCAAAGAAGTTATCATTAGTAGCAGGAAAATCAGCAGTTAATTGCCTGCATGTGATGTTGTAATGTTCCCCTCTTGCACCATTTAGTATCTCGCAGTCGCTTAGAGAAACATCATTACTAGAAGCATGAGCACAACGGAGAAAGTTTGAATGTCTTTTTTTTTTATCGCTTTAACAACTTAAACAGCTATTCAGGCAACAAAGAGGGGTATCCACATTATATAAGTTGTTTCCTTACACGATAGATTAAAACCATTTATTATGTAAAAATACATTTATAAACATTTTAAATGATGATTAGTAAAAATGTAGATCCATTTAAACCAAAATGTCACTCTCAACATGTCCAAAAAAGGAATTGTTGCACTAATTAAATTGTAGTCGTCAAAGTTAAAAAGCTTTCTTTGCGTTCATAAATATAATTATGATCTACAGTAAGTGCCCTTAAGTTTGATGGCCAGCTTGTGTTCGTTGCTACTGAAATGGAATCATGGTGAGTGATGTGCATTACATAATCTTACACTGTGAAACTTTTTTTTCTGCTTCCACTGTTCCTGGTGACAGTGTCATCACCAGTACTTCTATTATATTCCTCATGACTACACTCAAAATAAGTGCTAAAATATGATTTGTTTTATCGATGTGCCATTCATTTTAATTTTCTGATTTAATTAGCATACTGTTGTTCTCTATTTATGCTATAGAATTTACTACTTGATCGATTTTTAACTTCTACTGCTAGATTGATGAAAGAAAAAAAAGACTAAAATTGTGGAAACCTTTTATACTTGACTGTACTGTTTGCTTTTACTACGTATTAGCTGAGGGTGTGTGTTTGTCCCCTTCTAACCCAGCCATGTATGGGTGCCAGTAATTGGAGGATTGTGTCTGGATGTAAAGATGGATAGCTGATGAGGGCGGAAAACAGCGAGCGAATGAAAAAGCAACAAGGCTTTCTAATCGCTATCTGATCACAGGAACAGCATGGCAAGAACTTTGTCTTTTGTCAGCACTCTGGGGTACCACTGCTGCTCATTTCTAGATATATGAATACTCATATTGTCCAGACTCTGAATTAATTTACACTTTTCAAAGACATTCAGTAAGTAATGACATCATAGACACACTCCTGACATCCTTATGCTGCAATACATAGACACCTTTTGTTAGCATTCTTACACCTAGGTATGACATCTACAACACCCTTTATTAAATCCTATAGCTAGAGCTATAACAGTTTCCAATCTTCTGAAATGTGTCTGTGGAGTTTTTTCACCCTCATTCTTTCCATTTGTGAGCTCAGGTCACTGTGGACTCGTTCAGACAGATTGATAGACAGAAGTCTATGCTTGTTGAGTCACCTTTAACTATTTCTTTGTTTATTTTGTGGATGTACTTTTTTTTTAGTGTCTGTAAGAAACCTAGGTTTGCCCTTATGTGTGTCAATATAGGACATGTCCCCAAATGCGAAGGTTTTTATTCTAAGAGGAGCAAATCTTTCCAAAATATCTCTCTCTCCCTCCCACTCACTCTCAAAATAACCCTCATCTATAAACATATTTCCGATCTTCATATATTCCCTATTGAAAACAGTGTATCATTGTGGCATTTAGAGTGGCCCTGTGTTGTGTGACTGACAAACGGAGTGATCAGTGAAACAGCAGAAATGAAGTGTGCTTGGATGCGTACTTGGTCTCATCAACTCCAGGCACAACTGCGCTCTGCTTGCATAATGCTACAGTAAAGCAACTCTTTCTACCCCACAGCTGCAGTTGCTAGGGTTACCAACAGGTCTTCCATTGCAGCGAGGAGGATAAATGAGCTCAGGCTCCCATCAACCCCAGGGTCATGCTTATTTTCCCTCCTATTTTCCCCTAACACACATTAAATTCGTAGAAAATAAATGCACATTCTCCATCAAGCTTTCTTCAAGACAGAGGGTGGCTAGTGCTTTTCCAGCTTGTCAAACGGCATTGGCAAAGCAGAATACGAAGTTATCAGCCGGAGGCTCTGAGGGTGGTGACAATCCATCATTATAATGATCATCTGCTCCGAAATCTCATACATCATACTCCCTCACTCATTAAATGCACTGTAGTCGCTCCTTTAGTCCCTCATTCTATTCCTGTCCATCTGTTTGAGGACAGCCATGCAGTGTAACGTTCATGATGTGATGCATGTGTGACCATTTGTCTGTAATGTGTCATTCGACTTGATGCCCTGACAGAAGGACTGCAGTTTAAAAGTACAAATACAAGCCAACAGGATGTCATCCATCAGGGGTCACCAACATAGTGCCCGCGGGCACTGGGTTGCCCCCGAGGACCATATAAGTAGCCTGGAAGCCTGATCTAAAAATAGCTCTATGGTGATGGGACATTGTGATTTCTTAGGACGGTTGTAAAAGTGATCATTTGAAAATGTTGAGTCAAATGATCATTTGAAACACTTGCAGAGAGTAATAGTAATAGTCTCACATGTTGATGATTATCAGTTTCCTACCTTTGTTAAATAACCATTGATAATTATTGTGAGGACTTATTTACATAATTAGTGTTTTCACATAAATAATACAATGAATTATAAGTTAAAACACTACAATTAAAGGTAGTCAAATATGTTATTCCAGAATTGTGTATCAAACTGGTAGCCGTGCCTATTAATCAGTAAGTAGCTCTCATTTTCAAAAATGGTTTGTAACCCTGGTCATACATCATACCGACGATAAATTTTTTTCAAATTACAATCTAATCAAGTGCGTGAAGTCTATCGTCTTACTGAGTGTTTTTCTGGGCCTTTGTGTCTGCAGGACGATGGCGATGTGGAAGATGATATGACGATCAGAGAGGTAAGAATATGGGTGTTTTGCACCGAGTCTAAAGCCCCTCCCTACAAGACAGCATGTATTCTATTTTCCCTTGTATCTGTGCATCCAAGAAAACTCAATGCAGCTCTGCTTACCTTCTGACTTTATATAGTGTTTCACCCCTCCATAATGCAAATGAATGTTGCTTGAAAGACAGGTGTGGTGGTGGTTATTATGTACAGTATATTAGCCCCACTGTTACATAACATCTGGCTGACAATATAGAACGGATCACTCACACATACATTTTCAGAAAAGGGCAAAAAACAAAATACAGTATTTACTTTGTAGTCCAGGCACTCCAGAGAAAAAACAACTATTTGTATACAAAAGTAACATTCACATTAAAGTAAGTTAGAAAATTGCTACTTTGAAATACTGCTTCAAAGCATTTTACAGTGTGGAAATGAAACTCTACTTCTTTGTTCTTATTTACTATGCCTTTAAAGCTGTTCTTATTTACCTTGCTCTCCCCTCTCATCTGTGCATTTTGTAGATTGCAGAGTGGGAAGAGATGCAGCTTGATGAGCAGGTCAACTTTAACAATTGCAAGATCGACCCCGCCCCATTCCAACTCGTGGAGCGCACGTCATTGCATAAGGTCTGACTATAAATACAACTGTTCCACTCTAAGTTCTTATAGCAGCATTCAGGTAGTACAAACCCCAATTCCAATGCAGCTGGGGCACTGTGCAAAAGGTAAATAAAAAAACTGAATACGATGATTTGCAAATCCTTTTCAACCTATATTCAATTGAATACACTACAAATTTCGTGTTGCAAATATTCACTAATTTTGAATTTGATGCCTGAAACACGTTCCAAAAAAGCTGGGTCAGTGGCAACAAAATAATGGGAAAGTTGAGGAATGCTCAAAAAACACATGATTGGAACATTTCACAGGTGAACGAGTTAACTGGAAACAGGTGAGTGTCATGATTGGTTATAAGAGGAGCATACCCGAAAGGCTCAGTTGTTCACAAGCAAGGATGCGGCGAGGTTCACCACTTTGAAAACAACTGCGTCCAGCAATATAAGAGCAACGTTCATCAATGTACAATTGGAAGGAATTGAGGTATTTGATTAACTCCGGTCCATAATATCATCAAAAGATTCAGAGAATCTGGAGAAATATCTGCACTTAAGCAACATTGAATGCCCTTGACCGTCTACCCGTCAGGTGTAACTGTATTAAAAACCTGCATCATAGTGAAAAGGATATTGCCACATGGGCTTAGGAACACTTAAGGAAAGCCATTGTAAGTTATTACAGTTCGTCGCTACATCTACAAATGCAAATTAAAATTCTACCATGGAAAGCGAAAGCCATACCTGTATATCAGCAACACCCAGAAACGCCGCTGGCTTCTCTGGGCCCGAGCTCATCTGAGATGGACTGACAAAAGTAGAAAGTGAGTTGTGGTCTGACGATTCCACATTTCAAATTCCATCCATCCATCCATTTTCAACACCGCTTATCCTGGTTAGGGTTGCGGGGCGCTGGAGCTTACCCCAGCTGACTTCGGGCGAAAGGCGGACTACACCCTGAACTGGTCGCCAGTCAGTCACAGGGCACATATAGACACGGAAAACCATTCGCACTCACATTCACACTGTCACTGAGTGGGAACTGAACCCACGCTACCCGCACCAAAGTCAGGCGAGTGTACCACTACAACATTTCAAATTGTTTTTGGAAATCATGGACGATCTGTGATGGTATGGGGTTGCGTTAGTGCCCATGGCATGGGTGACTTTCACATCTGTGAAGGCACCATTAATGCTGAAAGGTACATATAGGTTTTGCAGCGAATATAGGCTACCATCCAAGCAATGTCTTTTTCAGGGACGTCCCTGTTTATTTCAGTAAGACAATGCCAAACCACATTCTGAACGCGTTACAACAGTGTGGCTTCGTAGTAAAAGAGTGCGAGTACGAGACTGGCCTGCCAGCAGTCCAGACCTGTTTCCCTTTGAAAATGTGTGGCACATTATGAAGCACAAAACACAAGAACGGAGACCGTGGACTGTTGAGCATCTGTAGCTGTGCATCAAGCAAGAATAGGAAAATATTCCACCTACAAAGCTTCAACACTTGGTCTCCTCAGTTCCCAAATACTTATTGAGTGTTGTGAAAAAGGTGATGTAACACTTTGTTGCAGGCATGAAATTCAAAATTAGTGAATATTTGCAAAAAAAAAAATTACCATCAAATTGAACTTTACATATCTTGTCTTTGTTGTATATTCAATTCAATATACGTTAAAAAGGATTTGCGAATCACTGTATTCTGTTTTTATTTACGCTAAACATAACATCCCAACTTCATTGGAATTGGGGTTCGTAAAAATTTATATCAAAATGGCAGCATACTTAAGAATGGTGTCGCCTTCATTACCATGGCAACCCCTCATCACCCTACTTTGGTTTAGTGGTCTCAAACATCTATGGACCAGCCTGGCAACCCCTCAGGTTTGCGTTTTCTTTTCTAAACCAGTGTTATTTTTTTAAGCTGTGTGCAGCACTTCTCCAAATTTGTATTTGTTCTAAGGACCTTTAACATTTATTTAACAAATAGAGTACTGTACATACATTGGATTATCATATTTCAATTCCACACACACACGCACACACCTACACACACGCACTCACTCTCACACACACACACACACGACTAAGTACTGTTTCGAAACATGCCACCGACATGTCCTCCTTTTTTTTCACTCCTTCCTGATCTCGGGGTGGGGAGGAACCACTGGGGCGACCTCCTGGGGAGTAGTGGAGGTGTGATGGTGACTCGCCCATGTTCCGTGGGTGCTGGGGCGGCGCCGACTGGCACCCGCCCGGGTCTCCCGCGCTGGCTGCTGGTGGGGGGTGGTGGGGCCCCCTTGTCGCTTCTCGGGCCTGCTTCCTCCTCTTCTCTCCGTTCCTTGCGTCCTGTTGTGGTCGCCTCTTCCTCTTCCCGTGGGAGAGCCGGGCGGTCCCCTGCGGGCTCTGGGGCCTGCTGTGGGGTTCTTTTCCCTGCCTGGTTTGGGGGGGTGCACCTCCCACGCTCAGGGGCAGGTAGTGGTTGCTGGTGGGGGTGTGTGTGGGGGGCGTAGTTGGTGCTGCGGGTCTGGGAGGGATGGCCCGCTTCGTTGGTGGTTGTCTGGCCTAATGGGTTGGTTGGTGGGGTGGGGGCCCTGCCCCTCAATTGATTGGGTGGGGTCCTCAGCCGCCGCGGTGCGGCCACAGCAATTACAGGACACTTCTGTCAGTCTTTGTGCATGTAAAACGATATCAATTCACTTGCATGTATCCGCGGACACACACCACTAGGACTCTTTCACTGGGTGTGGGCTCACGCACTTACTGTGACAAATAATATGCAAATCGCTTGTGTATCCCCTCACTTATAGTCTCGTCCTGTGGACTTTTATAGTTTACATAATTAATGCCACCACACTTCAGCTGTACAGTCGGGTTCATGACCCTTGTCCTGCATGCTTCTTCTCCTGTCCTCGTCCTGTTCTATCTTGTCCTGTCCTTCCCTCACAGGGTGTAGCACTACAGCCCCATGCAACACTCATATTTAATGTTTCATTGTTGGAGATAATGTAATGATTTACTTCTCTCATCCTGTTTACAATTAGTGCTTTGTCTTTTGTCTTTGTTTCTCTCTCCCTTCTCGAAACTGTGTTCTGTTCGACTGATCAAGTCTGATTCTCAATAAACCTCAATTATAATACCACAGCGGAAGCTTAAAAACTCCACTGTGACACAGTAAAACTGTTCCGGCATGAAAGGGATAGAGATTTTCCATTCTGCTTGACCTAACAGCCGAACAGGACAAAAATAAAGAAAAAAATAATAATTATGTCCTCCATTCAGAGTACTACCTTCTCTCTGGCCTCTGTTGTCTCCTGGCTGGGTGGATACCTTTTTAAACATTTAACAGAGATCCCAGGTCCTATCCATCCCCTCCCTCTACTGCACACCACGAAAAGCCAACACCACACACAATCTCCTTCAGCATAATAAATGCTACCCAGGACAACGACCTATGTTGTTTACAGACATGCATGGTTTTACTCTTTATGCACTGTATCTACTGTATATGTGCCATTCATTATCTTAGACTCTTCTCTTTTTTTACCTTTCTGCAGCATGCAAACTTTTTTTCTCTCTTATGCAGTATCCACACAAGAAATCTGGTCTTTTTTCCACAACTGTGTCGCTGCACCAGTGACCCCCATTGCAGCAACATAAACATGGCAGACATGCTGTAAATGTGATTCAATAAGTGAAGGATCTTCATAAAATCCAGGAATAAAACCTGTTAAGTGTAAAGATTGAATTATAGATGGGTTCTCTAATCATAATCAATACATGCTATCAAGTGTATATCAACATTCTTGTGAGAGCAGTTTTCATGCTGCTGATGCTGTTATTTGTTCATGGTCTCTTTCATAACCGTGAAATTTGCAAGTCATAATCTTCAATTAAGGATTTGGTGTCATTTCTAGAGCAATAATTACATACTGTTGTCAGCTATGGCCTCCCTCCTATTCACCTGGATTTGATCAGTCACTCTTCTCTAAAGCCAAATTTAACAATTCATTAAATATGACGTGTATTACAAAAAAAATTACACAAAAAAATCCACTCTTTTATTATTTTTAGCTAGCAGTTGTGGGGCTTCTTTTTCTTTTCCTCAGTTTTTTACTTTTCTATGTGTCTCCTCAACCTGATTTTATGATAAGGATATGTGTAAAGAATATATCTTATTTGCTGCCTATCGTAGAGGTGATGCTGAACAGATTAGAAACTTAGCTTCCTTCCATGGAAATTACTGTAAATTAGTCACGCTAATAATACAATAGCCTCTTGATAATCCGGCTTCCTCCCCACACCAAAAATACATTTACCGGGGGGCATGAGTTTAAGACAGAATTGCATTCCTCCAAATTTGTACGCATGGTAGAACATAGCGTTGTTAATTTAAGCTAAGCTAATACAGTATTAAAGTCATAATTACATTAAATATTTGTGTGAAAAAGACTCTAGGCCCTAATAGAACGATAAAAGGAAGACCAGTACTGGTAAAGTACAGTAGTAACCGAGCGTGCCTTCTTGTGACACGTGACGGTTGTGGCAGTTCATCGTGCGCTGTTTGCAGTGTTGGGAAGATTACGTTGAAAATGTAGTTGATTGCAGTCACAAGTTACCCTGTTGAAAATGTAATGGTAGTGTCACTATTTCCATTACTTTCTCAAAGTAATATAACTAATTACATTTTGTTAAATTTTGATTAGTTTTCTTAATTTTGAAAGACTGCATCAACAGGGGCGGCACGGTGGAAAAACTGGTTAGCACATCTGCGTCACAGTTCTGAGGTCCCCGGTTCAAGTCCGACCTCCCCTGATGTGTGGAGTTTGCATGTTCTTCCCGTGTCTGCATGGGTTTTCTCCAGGTACTCCGGTTTCCAAAAACGTCCATGGTAGCCCGTATGTGTGAATGTGAGTGCGAATGGTTGTTTGTTTATACCTGTATGTGCTCTGCCATTGGCTTGCGACCAGTTTCGTTTGTACCCTTCCTCTCGCCCGAAGCCAGCTGAGATAGGCACCAGCACAACCGCGACCTTAGTGAGGATAGGCGGTTCAGAAAATGGATGGATGCATCAACTGGACCCTTGGATGTTTCTTCTAAAAAAAGTGGATTAAAACCATAAAAACATTATTTTGGAATTCACCATTTGTTCTTTGTACAAATAATAAACTGATAACAAAACAGGATGAAATGTAAACACTGAATGAAACAGTTTTTTTACATTATACTGTATGTGTACATAGCATGTGGAAAACCATCATACCATACCATGCTGATTTAATGACAAATGTGCACAATTTAGACAGTATCGCTTCATTTGACAAGCCAGATAGGTGTTCCGTAAAAAGAAAGTCTAAAATGGAAAAGATGAATCTGTTCAAAAGTCAATGAACCTCATTCACTAACTGTGCGTACACACAGATTTATGCTTAAATCGTGCATATGGACATTTGACGCACAAACCTGTGATTTATAAATATGTTCGTACAGTACTTGTTTATGTTCATACTCTGCAAACAAATTTAGAACATCCTCAGACCATGCGTACGCACAAATGATGCAGGATGAGCCATCCTAAATACATGAAACACATCTTTTACCAAAGATACATTATGTATTGAAACTACAGTCATTCATAAAAACGATAATAACTCAAAGCAGAAATTTGCTCATGGATTGACTGTCCTAAATAAGAGACTCTTGTCATCACGTTTACCCTCATCCCTTTCAACCGCTACCTTGTACAGTAGGATATGTGCAATTATATGCATGTCCCTCGCCGGTTGTCTGCATACACGGCTGACGATGAGACACAATGAGGAAGCGCAATCACACCGACCACATTTCCTTGTTGTATCAAGGCTTCAGTATTGTTTCTTATCCCGATGATATTAAATTTATTATCATTATATATATTTATTTATATACTGTATTCTGTGATTCTGCATGTGCAGATGTGATGTAAACTAATCAATTCACAGTACACACACCGCTAGAGTGGTTGAATTGTGAGCACTCTGGTCTGCTAATTTTAAAGATTTGATCAACGACAAATGCCTTTTTGCCATTCTATATTTATTCCTTACCATGTACAGTGGGTATGGAATGTATTCAGACCCCCTTAAATTGTTCACATTTTGTTATATTGCAGCCATTTGCTAAAATCATTTAAGTTATTTTCCCCCTCATTAATGTACACACAGCAACCCATATTGACACAAAAAAACGGAATTGTTGAAATTTGTGCAGATTTATTATAAAAGAAAAACTGAAATATCACACAGCCATAAGTATTACCCTTTGCTTTGTTGTAGAAGCACCCTTTTGAGCTAATACAGCCACGAGTCTTTTTGGGAATGATGCAACAAGTTTTTCACACCTGGATTTGGGGATCCTCTGCCATTCCTCCTTGCAGATCCTCTCCAGTTCGGCTAGGTTGGAAGGTGAAGGTTGGTGGACAGCCATTTTCAGGTCTCTCCAGAGATGCTCAATTGGGTTTAAGTCAGGGCTCTGGCTGGGCCATTCAAGAAGAGTCACGGAGTTGTTCTGTAGCCACTCCTTCGTTATTTTAGCTGTGTGCTTAGGGTCATTGTCTTGTTGGAAGGTGAACCTTCGGCCCAGTCTGAGGTCCTGAGCACTCTGGTGAAGATTTTCGTCCAGGATATCCCTGTACTTAGCCGCATTCATTTTTCCTTCGATTGCAACCAGTCTCCCTGTCCCTCCAGCTGAAAAACATGCCCACAGCATGATGCTGCCACCACCATGCTTCACTGCTGGGACTGTATTGGACAGGTATGAGCAGTGCCTGGTTTTCTCCACACATACCGCTTAGAATTAAGGCCAAAAAGTTCTGTCTTGGTCTCATCAGACCAGATAATCTTATTTCTCACCATCTTGGAGTCCTTCAGGTGTTTTTTTAGCAAACTCCATGCGGGCGTTCATGTGACTTGCACTGAGGAGAGGCTTCCGACGGCCCACTCTGCCATAAAGCCCCGACTGGTAGAGGGGCTGCAGTGATGGTTGACTTTCTAGAACTTTCTCCCATCTCCCGACTGCATCTCTGGAGCTTAGCCACAGTGATCTTTGGGTTCTTCTTTACCTCTCTCACCAAGGCTCCTCTCCCCCGATTAGTTTGGGCGGATGGCCAGTTCTAGGAAGGGTTCTGGTCATCCCGAACGTCTTCCATTTAAGGATTATGGAGGCCACTGTGCTCGTAGGAACCTTAAGTGCAGCAGAAATGTTTTTGCAACCTTGGCTAGATCTGTGCCTTGCCACAATTCTGTCCCTGAGCTCTTAAGGCAGATCCGTTGACCTCACTATTCTCATTTGCTCTGACATGCACTGTGAGCTGTAAGGTCTTATAGAGACAGGTGTGTGGCTTTCTTAATCAAAGTCCAATTAGTATAATCAAACACAACTGGACTCAAATGAAGGTGTAGAACCATCTCAAGGAGGATCAGAAGAAATGGACAGTACCCGAGTTAAATATATGTGTCACAGCAAAGGGTCTGAATACTCTGTGTCATGAATTTGACAATAACTTTGCATATATGCTCAACTTGTGTGGAGAGTGGGAACATTGCTACGCATTTATTTGTGATAAAGGCCCGTTCTTCTTTTGTGTGTTCAAAAGTGTAACTATGAGTCGAACCTTTTCAAAGTCTCAGACAAACTAATTAATATATTGCGCCACAAGGTGGAATATGTCATGTTTGAGACTACGGCAGAATGCCACATGAACAGAGAGAGCCAATCACAAGTGTCAGCTTTTAGAAGGAGGAAGTGATGTGAAAAGAAATCTCCGTTTTTGTGGCTATTTTTCCAAAGTAACTAAATTTGTAATGGAAATTTCCAAAAGCAACTTTAAATTAGTTATTAGTAGTGTAGTGTCGTGAATCTCAATTACATAAATTCTGTAATTAAATTACATAATCTTGTTACATGTAACAAGTTACTCCCCAGCACTGGACGTTTGTAACTTTGAAAAGTCGTATGTCAGTTACATATCATACAGGTCACAATTTTGTATACAAACCTGACTGCTTTCGGTAGGTTTATTGAAGCCTGAAAATTAGCGGCTTTTTGATCAGTGTATAAATCTCTGAAGGTTGCAATCACAGTGCAGTAAATTGCCAGCTGGTTTGTTGTCATATTCATCATGTTGACCAACACAAATGCAGCAACAGCCCTATTACGTATCACTGTTGTTTTGGTTTCGAAATACTTGCCTAGGACTACACTGACCACTTAACGCATGAAGAATATTTCTACAGACAATCATTTTCATTGCTTACACAGAAATGACAGCTGTGTAATTTTTTTCAACCTTCCCATGTTGGCTTAAAAAAGAGGCCAAAACTACATTAATCTTTTTTTGCATGGAGAAAATTTTGTAAAAATAATCCATTCTGACTTTGTTGTATACAACATGTATTTTTGTCGTAGACGTTACATCAAACAAAGAACCAATTTACATTTACATCTGGATCTGGTCCCTAGGTGCGCCATTGTGGCCACACAGGCTTTCTCAGAGATGGGTGACATGCAGAGAACAAATTGTACATGTGACAATAAAAATCCCTTTTCATTTTCAAATAGGCAAGGGACAGAAGGGCTGGCTCTGAACATTTTGGGTGTTTTGTGCCTTTCGAAAAAGCACCTTGACAGTTCTCGGGAATTACACATTAGCATTTCTCCAACAAGCAGCCCCAATTTCTGTATTTTCATTCCTTGTAGTATTATTGCGACCTTTCAACATGCAGTGCCTTTTGTTACAGACTGAGCTACTGCTGCCCCCAAAATACAAAATCCATGTGAATGATTTTCATTGATGAATGAAAGTACAGTATATCCTCTAATGGAACACCAGTTACATATGCTTGGCTCAGGCTTGAAAGCAACAACCACAGCTGCCATTTACTTAACAACACAGTGGGAACGAACTCAAGTATCCCCAAATGCCTCCTCCAGTTCAACAGAGAGTGCAATTAAGCACTAAAAAGATCTGGAACGAACAGCATCAGACCAGCAACCTATCTGATCTGCCAGTAAAGTTTTTTTACCTTGTGCTCTCAATTGCTTTTAGCCGGATGCATGCAGGAACCTGCAGTGAGGAGACCATTAAATGCAACTTTAATGATCCATGTGGGAAAGCAAAATATTTGCTTCAGCAAATGTAGCACTAATAAGTCGGAGAGTTTGGAAGTGAAAAACAGTGTTGTGTAAACAGTCTGTTGACTGCTCTGAAAACAATGACAGCATGTGTCATTGTTGTTCAATTGTTTAGCTTACATTTTGCTGCAAATCATTTATTTTTAAAAGACTACTTTACACCCCCGTTATTTTATTATGTTAAATCTGAAAGTGTTATTTCTATGGTCCCGCATTTTGACTACCAGTTTACAGCAGTGTATCCGTTGTACAGTTTGAGGGTGTTTCAAACATTGAAAATTAGCTGTTGCTTTTCCTCTTACCAGACGTTTTCTATAATGCAGATGTTTGGTAAGCATTATAAAGACAAGGGAGAAGCTATTTGGCTGTTTATATTGCCCAGGTGCAGTCTTTCCCACATTAACAATGCTTGAATACTAATTTAGATTCACCCAAAAACATTTTAACAAATTATTGGCGTGCATACAGTAGTTCTTTCTTTTTCTTTCTTTCTTTCTTTCTTTCTGTCAATATATATTCTTCTTTGAATTAATTATTTGATCTTCTTACTACCTTGCATGCCGATGATTTTAACAATAACCTTTGCCTGAGTTGTGGCTGCTCTTAGTATAAACATATCTTCCTTTTGGCAAAGAACTGTCTCGGTCTTTAAATTGCCTCGTATACTGTAACTGCATGTAACAAGCGACATGAAACACGATCAGTGTCCCTGTTTTCACACTGAAGTGATCCAATTTTGCTGAGCATTTATTTGAATGGCTCCATCATGGATGCAGATGTTTTTGTTTTTAAGATAGGACTGTTTACTCGTGAGCTTCTTTAACTAAAAATGGACAAGCAAAGGACAAACAGGTGGCTCATCTGGCATGTATCCTGAAGTGTTTTCAGTCTCCTCTGCAGCTCTTTGCGAACAAGAATCATTTCAGACAATGCTGTCATCTGTGCGTTATACATTTTTTTTAAAAAGCAAAAAAATTGGTGATTTTATCTAAGCAGGCGTGCTATGTCCATTTGGTGCATTTCTCATCTCTGGTTCTGTTGTCCTTTCAGACCCACACCATCTTTTCCCTGCTGGGCCTCGACCACGCCTATGTCACGAGTATTGGGCGTCTCATTGGGGTCGTTTCCCTGAAAGAGGTAAGAACATTGTTGCTTTTTAGAGACTTGCACGTCAGTTATTTCATCGAATTTCAACTTCCTTTGTGCTAAAAGTTGGGACTGCCATCACTTACCAGCAGAATCTGCACGGGCTTCATAATTGCAAAATTACAGGCACGCACGCATACACTTCAGTCAAAATGATGGACTCCTCCCTCTACTTATGTGAAGTGACAAACAGAAGGCTGCTTGATACTGCCATCTCCTTTAGATGTCCATTTTCTGTCAGTCGACACACCCTCCCTCTCTATCTGCCTCACCAACAAATCCCGCCCCCTCGACTCCCACTCTTTGTGAAGTGGCCAGAAAGTGACAAGAGAATTGTTCCTAAGTGCAGCGCAATTTTTCCCCGACATTTAGGTGTTTTTGTTCTGCATTGCACCAGCAGACAATAGCCCATGGAAAGCAGATAAAGCCCAGGCTCTCCCTGCCTGGCTCACTGGTCTATATGGATGTGGAGCGATGGTTTTGTTCATGTGCTCATAACTGTGCTCAGAATTGAATTGAGACATGCTGATTGGTTGTTATCTGTAAAATGCAAGACCGCCAGTAGTGTATATTGGGGATCCATAATTTGTAGTAGATCACTTTTAGCAAAACAAACAAGTTCCAAGTGCTTCACAGACATTCAAGACAATACATTGAGTGTCTAACAAATGTATTAAGCTACCTGTCCAAAAAATCAAGAAAACAGAAATATCATCATGAAGTGCTTTAATGCAGACATAAATTTCCTTGAGCTCTCGATGTCTCAGTGTTTTACCATTTACCGGACTGAATCACCTTTTTATAACCAAATTTGAAGTGGATCAATGATTCTTTCAGAGCTCAGAAATGACTGAACCATTACATTCAAACATTAATCAAACAAAAGCCTTTTCTTTTAGATATTCTGTTTCTCACTGTTAACATACACGTAAACCTACCATTAAAATTTTTGACCAATCATGTCCTTGTCAGTTGGTGACCTTAAAAATTCAGTGAGGGATCAAATAATTATTTCCTCCATTTTATGCACAGTGTAAAATATAATACAACAAGGGAGATTGAAAATGTCCCAGGAAATTAACAAAGGGAAGTGCTTCACAAGCCAATAAGTGCAATTTAAAAAGTAACTATATTGGGGGGGGGGATTTTTCAAACTTTCGAAAGATGAGAGAAGCATATTGCGAGGACCATGTGGAAAGAGTTGCAGAAGACTAAATATGAGATGAATAAAGTGTGGATGACGATTACTGCGCGATTATGAATTGAGGAAAGCAGGAGTGGATTAAATATTTATTTAGTTGGCTCATCAGGTATGTAAGCCTTTGCGTATGCAACCTGAAGTCAGTTGAGTGGAGGGAATAGGGAATGGTAGAAGCAGCTGGTCACAGAGACAGAATTATAAGGTTGACGCAGGAAAAAACAAGTCTCTCAATGGCAAAAGTCACATGAAGGTAAACAACAAATGTAATCAGACAAATCAAGAACATGACATTGCACATAAAACCTTTTCAGATGACACAATATAATGAAGCAAGCTGATGCCAAAATTGAATTAAATGCAGACAGAAGTATGGACACAAATACCCAGCCAGCCATTCTCTATAAAAAGCAGGAAAAAAAGACATTCTCCTGTTGGTGGAGTAAGTACAGTGGTACCTTGACTTACTAGTTTAATTCCTTTCATGACTGATGGTTGTAACTCAATTTACTTTTGTATCAAATACATTTTCTTCATTGAAAATTAATTGAAATACCATTCATTGTTTTTACATTTTTATGAAAGAAAAATAGCACCTATTTTATTAAAGATAATTAAAGAGAATGTAAAGAAAGAAACTTTATAAAGTATAATCAAGTCGAAAGTGACACACACACTGTAGTATTTGTATTTTGATGTGTGCCATTAAGGGGCACACGCCCCTGGGACTTTTTCACTGGGTGTGGGGCCACTCACTTATTGCAACAAATAACTCATGAATATGCAAATTGCTTGGGTATCCCCTCACTCACACTCTCGTCCTATAGACGTTTATAATTTACATAGTAACTCCCACCGCACGTCAGTTCTACAGCTGGGTTCACGACCCTTGTCCTGCATGCTTCTTCTCCTGTCCTTGTCCTATCACAGGGTGTAGCACTACAGCCCCATGCAACACTCATATCTAATGTGTCATTGTTCTAGATATGTAATTATTTACTTTTCTCATCATTTTTACAGTTAGTGCTTTGTCTTTTGTCTTCTTTTCTCACTCCCGTCTACAAACTTTGTTCTGTTCGACTGATCGACTCTGATTCTCAATAAATATCCATTATAATACTAAGAAACCATAGCGGCAACATAAAAACTCCACTGTGACACAGTAAAACTGTTCCGGCATAAAAGGGATACAGAGCCTCCATTCTGCTTGACCTAACAGCTGAACAGGACCAAAGAATAATAATATTAATATAATAATAATAATAATGCCTTTTATGCACATTGTGAATTTAAGAAATACAAACTGTTGATTATATTTTAAAAAAGGAAACCAATTATTATACATTATTAAGTGACAGGTTTTTGTATTCAGAATTGCTCTTTCACAAAAGCAAAAATATAGTTCATCCAAATACTCTATTGTTCGATAACATTTTCAGTAGCATACGTGAGGACTAAAATATTTGTGAGCTGCAGCCCGACATTCACCTCACCCATTATATTGTCACCTTTCTATTGTTTATTACAACCCTCAACCCTCAAAATTTGGAAGTTCCTTCTCAAATGAAGGAATGATTAGCAAAACTGCTCCTCGAAAAAAAAAATAACAATTTCGAGCTTTGTTGGTTTTCACTCACAAAACAAAGCGTAAAAGAATTGACGATCATAACTCGTTGGGGCAGTTAACCTGTACATGTAAATGCTAATATAGCATCATCTCTTTCACTTGTTTTATTTTTGGTAGGCATTTTTGAGACTGAACCTTAACTATGTTCTTTGATAGCATTTGGGACACAATGTGTTTGACAATCTTCTATCTGCTAAGCGTTAGCAGTGCAGATGTTTCTTCTTCTGTTTTTTCCATCTTCTTTATTTCTGTCATATATCTTCAGCAGACAGCATCAAAAGTCAAAGTCATCCTGAAGTTATTTTCCTTATTTTGTAGCACAAGCTGCACTCTAATCCTGATCCCCCTATGAGCTCTTTGAGGGGAGACATTCCGGTGTATAATAGGACCTTTCAATCCGACTATCGACTAGCACATGATCCTGAAGCCAAAACTATGTGCAATACAGCATAATAATGTCCAAAATAAAATTGGTAAGAACCCTTTGAGCTCTCAGCTCGCCATTTGTGACCACCTTGCTTCCTTTTTTGAACCATCTTAGGTGTGTTTCTACAAATGTAATGAAACTTGGCAAAGGTGTGAATTTTTGTCTGATTTGATCATTCCCAACTTCAGCCCTTTAAATATATTAGTAGTATACTATTAACATCAAGCTGTACCCTTTCACTCTTGTGGCCTCTTTGGGTTAATTGAAACTGATAAACTAATTTTTTTGTAAAATGCGTGTAATTTCAGCACTTGAATTTCTTTTTCTACCGGATTACTATTACTTTTTGGACAAGGGAAAATTGCTTTCATGTAATAGTCTTAGTTTTCTAAATAGACGTTTAATGGCTTACGGCAGTGATTTTCAAAGTGTGATACTAGTGGTACTGAGGCTCCCTCTGGTGGTACATGATATAATCACTGCCGATACAGTTCAGTTGTGTTTAACTTTTGAGCACAATACATTTGCATTTAATCTTTAATGAACTGTTTGTTTTTCAACTTTTATCTCGGTACAATTTTTCTTTAACTTGTATGTACATTTGAATCGAATCATTATTTTAGTACTTTTAATTATCCCATATTTAAGCCCACTGTTGTTCAAATTGTGCATAATGTTACAGTGCCTTATAATATGAAAGGTACCTTTTATGAAAAGTGAACACTTGGGCATAGCAAAGTATTTATTTATTTTTAAGTACTACTTAAGGCACACCAGTGGAACAACTCTTTTATTTTCGGAAGTGGAGATACCCTCTGTTGACCATGCAAAAGAATTACCGGTACATTTTAATTTAAGAAGTGGAAGTGCGGGCGGCACAATGAGCGACTGGTTAGCACATCTGCCTCACAGTTCTGAGGACCTGGGTTCAAATCCAGCCTCGCCTGTGTGGAGTTTGCATGTTCTCCCCGTGCTTGCGTGGGTTTTCTCCGGGTGCTCCAGTTTCCTCCCACATTCCAAAAACATGGATGGTAGGTTAATTGAAGACTAAATTGAATGTGAATTTATGAATGCGAGTGCGAATGGTTGTTTGTATATATGTGCCCTGCGATTGGCTGGCGACCAGTTCAGGGTGTACCTGTAGGCTGGGATAGGCTCCAGCACGCCCGTGACCCTAGTGAGGATAAGGGGTGTGGAAAATGGATGAATGAATGAAAGTGGAAGTGCTCTCTGCTGGCTGTAGAGAGACTGTACTATTAGTAACATAAGAACAAATGTTGTACTAAGAATATATAAAAGGATCCATTTTTAATTCAGCTTTTTAACAACCTGTACATTATGCAAACAACATGGATTTTGAAGGGTTAAAAAATGAATGAACGTTATATACTAATGACAAGAACTGATGTTAGTTAAAAACTTGATGCTGTAAAACAAGCAATAAAAAAGATGGCCATGCGTCAACTGAAAGGGTAGTAAAATCAAACAAGGCCTGAGGGTTAAATTTGTGATCAACATCAGATCTCGGACGTCTTAGCAAGTACCCAAAAGAACTTGACTCGACCTCTGTCTGTTTTGTGTGCGTCCAGCTTCGCAAAGCAATCGAGGGTTCTGTGACGGTGAAAGGCGTGAAGGTGCGTCCACCTCTGGCTAGCTTCCGGGACAGCGGCACCAGCAGCAGCGAGAATGAGGCCACGGAGCTCCACAAGCTGTGGGATCGCCAAAAGAGCATGTCGCTGCCCGGCGAACACACCCCATCGGAGTCCGACGAAAAGTCCCAGTGATGCCTGAAATAGGTGGAGGAAGCGTCAAAGGGGGACTTGCTGAGGGCCGTAATTCCCAAATTCCTTTGGGCTTCGGATCAATACTTAATAGTGGAAAGAGTTCTGCTGCTCCGCCAATCTTTTCTTCTTTCATCCTCCTGCACTGTTGCCATAAATTCTACAGGAAACTCGCAAGCTCCATTCCAGACACTCCACAGGGGAGCAGAATACATCACAACTTGTGCCCTGCTCAGTACCAGCCACTCGTGGTCAAGTCTTTTAAAAAAAAAAAAAAAAAAATAAGGGATGTTCTCATGCAAACATTGATTAGTTCATGTATCTCGTATTGTCCTGATAATAGTGACCCAGTCTTCCATTTGGTTTTCCACTATGGGTACTGTAAGTATGAAAGCATAGCTGATACTGTATGCATGTTTGATTAGGGAGGCAGAGATACTGTATTTATTTTTTTTTTTTTATTGTCTCGCACTACTTTTTCTTAATGGCACTAGTTTTCACACTGGAAAGGTGAATCGTTGGCGTTCTCAACACTACAAGATTATGAACGACGCAAGCAGTCATGCCCAAGTTGACTAATGTACACTCCTTTCCTGTGAGTCGCCACGGACATATGGTACACACAAACATGACTGCAGTAATGCTCTAAAGGTTTTCTGCTAATCGAAATATAGCTCTTACCGATCAGCGAAGGTTGAGAGGACGGTAATGGAAGGAAGTGAGCAAGGGAGGGAGAGAACGAGTAACAGGAAACAAATGGACGGCAGTAAGATTGAACCTATCGTTACCCAACCAGCTGCTCTCGGCCTCCTTATCAATCAGTCTTTGATCACGATATTAGCTAATGTCCATTACTATTCGAGCCCCCCCCCCCCCCCCCCCCCCCCCCCTCCCAAGCTACAGTATATAATACGTGAACCAACTCACTGGATGCAATCAAAGTTGAAACACTAAATGAAATCAATAGAAAGATTTTGATTTTGTAAGTTCATCTTTATAAAAAAAAAAAAAACTTTTCATTGCCACTGAATTACTGGTCCAGCTATCAGCAGCAAAGTTGACAGGTGAAATTTGACCATCGTTGTTTTAATGGCAGCATGATTTCTGACACGAAGGACTATAAGTAATGTGTATTTAAGATTTAATGTGGGCTAAATGGGAAGAAAACACTGATTTGTCTTCCCTCTCCTCTATGGGAATGACGTCCACTACGACCCACAAAAATGTTAACTATGCTTTGGGTGTCAACAATACACGCTCATACCTACATAATTGCCATTACAACTGGTTGTATTCATGGTGGCCACTAAAGGCAAAACACCATCAGCGTGGATTTGTATGAGATAAAATGTACATATTTGATTGGCGTACTCCATCCATCCAATCAACTTCATTTCGAGTCAGATTCTTCTTTTTTTTTTTTTTTTTTTTTTAAAGGAGGCGGGTGTTTGTGGTTAATAACATTTTGATATCGCAATTTTACTGTAATATAAAATCATAATTTGTCTTAACCAATCCTTAATATTTGACTATTCTCTACGTGATTTGGGAACTTTTATATTAAATTGTAGATAATTATTTTAATATTCTGATGTACTGTCTGAAACATTTCAAGTTTTTCTGCACAAAAATACCTGTTGTGGTCGAACAAATGGGGCCAACGTGGTGTCAGCCCAACACGCTATTGTTTAATATTCATCATGCCAAGAGAAGCTGTTGTCAAAGGGACCAGCATGGCGTGTGGTTGTGTGTCTGTGTGCGCGTGTGTGTGCACGTATGCGTGTGCGTCCGTGGGTGGGTTTGGATGTTGGTGCTCTTCACCTCAGTAGTTAACTGTGGATGTGGTCGAGGAGTTATACACATGTAGATGAGGTACTTCACAGGTGGGGAGACTTCTCCAAAGGTTGCGGAAATAGCCATAGCAGCCAGTGTCTTACATGCAGGCTTTCTTTGAGTTTTTTTTTTTTTTTTTTTTTTTTTGTGCCATTCATTGCGTCAAACACTGCAAAAATGCAAATCTTTCCGAGTGAATTGATCTTATTTCAAGTGAAAGCATCTTGCTTTACTTATTTTAGGACAGAAATTTTCAGTAAGACAAAAAATACTTGTTTAAAGATATAAGATCTTAAGTCAACTCATACGATTTACATTGGCAGATTTTTTCCGAGTTATTTTAGGGACAAAATGGTTCATTTTAAATGAAAAAACATGTCAATGGAAAAAATATAAACTGACCTGAAAATATTCTTAAAATAAGATCTTGTATCTTAGGACAAATGTTTTTGTCCGGTTGAAATTTTTCAAAAAAGGAAAACCTGTCTTAAAATAAGTATGGTGAGATGTTTTCACTAGAAATAAGATAAATTCACTCAGTACAATTTGCATTTTTGCAGTGCGCTGTGCTTTGTCAGCCTTATCCTCATGAACATTCAACAACTTTTCATTTAATCGGTGACCACACAGACGAAGGTAGAGGTGTATTTATTAGTCTGGAGTAATCATAGTCAGTCTAGATTGTTTTTGTTATTGTTTCCATTTCTTATGGATGATCTACATGTAGATAATCAACTTGTGCAATAACTGTTGTTCATCTCACGTAACCCTATTTTGATCAATGACATGAATGCCAAGATAACCTTATTTTTATAAAGAAAACCTTTGAAGTGTAAAAAAAAAAATGAATGTATATTGGAAGTGAGCAACACGCAAGCTTGTGACAAAGTTTGACTATTGGAAGGAGAGGGTTTCCCCGAACCTTTAATAATAGCAGTAACAATATCACAAAAATCTACATATATATGAGAAGTGTTTTTAACTTTCAAGTACATTGCATGTACAAATACACCATATGGACAAAATATGTTGATGCCTTCATCTCTTCGCAGCTGTACCACCCTCCACTCCACTGGGAATGCTTTGGACAAGTTTTTGGAGCGTATCTGTGATAGTTGATGAAGCGATCTTTCCCAAGATTTTTGTCCATTATAGCAGTTTTTTGAGGGCAATCTTGCAGAGGTATTTTTCGCAATGAAAAATACCCCCCCCCCCCCCCCCCCCCCCCCCCCCCCAAAAGAAGGGTTTTGTATTTGAGGGATGAATAAATGACATTTTAACACGTAATCATTGTGTCCCAATGCCTTTTTTTTACCAATAAGGCACACTGCTTACTGGTTTCACCACAGCTCCTTCTACTCGATCTGCTGCATCACTGTCCCCAATGCAAGCAGACTGTAACAGTCAAAATAAATTCATCAATTCACACCTTTATCTGTATTCTCACCAAAATGTAAATGGATTCTTCTTTGGGCCTTTAGCCACACCTTAACAAAGTTTCATTGGTTTTGCTATTATCCTCACCAATCAACCAACTGATCAAAGCATAACCTAATACATTTGTTTAATCAGAGAAACAAAATACAAATCAATGTTTGGCAAAAATGATTAATTCAGTCACTTTTTTTAATAGATGAAATAGTACATCAATCTCAAAGTAAAGCCTGTCTTGGATAGTTAAAGAAAAAGTTACAGCTCTTATTTTTATACAAAAGAAATGCTGATCCGCCATTAATGACGTAGCTATTCCACTGAACAATCATTCATTTAAAAAAAACAATGCGCTGCAAATGTTAACACTGCAGTAAAGCTCACGTTCATAGTAAGTACAATATATATAGTGGCAAGTAATTGAGGTGGCCATGAGTCATCCACCAATAACTTATCAGAAGCGTAATTAACAAGACTAAGTATTAAAAAAAAAGTAATATTCCCTCAACATGACAGAAGCTGAGATCGAGGCAGAATTTTGAGTCGATTGTCAAAGGTGAGCTTCGCTGCGGTACGCAGGGACAGCCAGAGGCTCCTTTCCATCTGTAGGGTTGATCCGGCAGACACTCACAACCAGGATACCATCACGGTTAAAGGTCCCACAGACAGAAAGGGGGTTCATGTCCTTGGGAAACACGGATTTCTGTGTGAATGTGTCACTGACGCTTCCATCTTCCGTGACCTGAAGGACACAAAGAAAAAAAATACATACATTTTTCTCAAAACTGAAATTGCAGCATAATGAAAGATCTTCGTGAGTGTATAGCTATTAAACTAAAATCAATATACCAACTAAGTACAGTAAAATATGCTCTATGATCAGGGTGCTCTGGCAATTCACATCCTGAATGCTTACAAAAGGATTCAAATAAAAAAATTTGTTTTTGCTATTTTCCTCAGATGAAAACATGTCCTCGAATTTAAAATATATCCAAAAATAGTTCTTAATTTCTTTCATTTCTCTGTACTGTTCTTTACTGACAAACAAATCAAGCGACTAACTCGCTGCGGCCTATGGTACAAACAAAATAAGTCATAGCAACTTTAATTGTCTTTCTCCTGTTTTCCCTCCTTTTCTCTTTTTTTCCCCCGTGTTACAGACAGTTTAGGTCGTTTTAACATGTTTACAAAGTTCTCTGGGTTCATATTAATATATTCACCCCTCCCCCCACAATAACCGAGAAGGTACCGATAACGATCAGCCGGAGTTGGAGAGTATGGGTAATTTTTGGTAATTTTTTTGGGTATCGTGATTTCTAGTGTAAAATACACTTTTTATTTTTCCCAAAAAATAGTCAAAAGCCAATAGTGTGCATTATACACAGGTATAGGGTTAAACGGGGGGGGGGGGGAACATTCACATTTTATAAATGTATGCTGCCATCTAGAAGTTATGAGAAAGGTGTACACTTTCATTCCAATATACCACCGCCACCTAGAGGTTATGAAAAAGATGTAGCCTACACCTTTATTACAATATGACAGGGGGTACATATGACTGCATATTTGTAAAGTTGTGCTCCTAAGTTTACATACCCTGGCACAATTTGTAAAATGTTTTTTTTTTTAATTGGACTGATGAGTGTACAACTATCATTAATTCCTTTATGGTTATGTTTCGTTTGATGGTAATGCTTTTCTGAAATGCTTGACAGTTTAATTTCAATCCCATTAAAATAAAATTAAATGTGTATGTGGTATGATGTTCTTTTTCTGAAATTCTGTGCTGCATTTACACCAGATGTAACAAGACACACGCCTTCCAAAAAGTTCAACTTTCATCTCGTCAGTCCATATAATAGTCTCCCAAAACTCTTGGGAATCAGTCAGATGTGATGAGTCATTGCTGTTCTCTTGGGGTAATCTTTGTAGGCCGGCCACTCCTGGGAAGGTTCACCATTACCCATGTTTTATCCATGTAAGGATAATGGCTCTCCCTACAGTTCACTGTAATCCTAACGCTTTAGAAATGGCTTTTGTAACCCGTTCCAGAGTCAGAGTTGTTCTGGAATTTCTTTGGATTGTGTCATTTTGTTGCAGTTTTTTATGATCTTTTGTCCGACTTCTGATTCTGTTTTAAGTGATTTCTTGATTGAACAAGTCTGGAGGTAATCAGGCTTGGGTGTGATCAGTGAAAATAAAGTAAAAATTGTTATTAGCCACATTGATTTCATGATTTAACAAGGGGGGTAATTACTTTTTCACACAGGGCCAGGTAACTGAAAATTTTTTTCCCCTTAAATAAATGAAATCACCATTTAAAAACAGCATTTTAAGTTCACTTGTGTTATATTTGTCTAATATTTACATTTGTTTGATGATAATTCTGGCACGTTGCGTGCTCAACTCAGCCAGCACAGCAAACACAGCTAACGGGTATTCAGTGAATACTTGATTAATTGCAGTCAGATTTATTTATTTATTTTTGAACACTAAATGATTGTTTTAGAACACACACCTTCTCAGCGTGAATGACGACATGGTGGTTATACGCCATTACCACAACATCATGTGGCTCAAACTGGCTGACATCAGCGGACATATAGTAGCCATCTCCGACACACTGCACACCTCCAGCACCGGTCTGACAAATAGGAACAGCGCCACCCACTGGAGCTGTAACATATAAGCAGACAGCAGATGCAAAAAGCATATAAAGAGTGCAAACTACGTACCGGGGGCCGTTTGTGGCCCGCTGGCTGGTTTTTAGCTCCCGCAACATATAGGTCAATTATCATTTGACATGGCCCATTTCGTTTGCTTGTATTTTACTGTTTTACACTGGGTGGCAAGGCAGGAGAAGAGAGGAACGACAATTTCTCGCTTCCTTGTTTTTCACCAATCACACATTCAGTAAGACGTGCCTCGGCGACAGTGCTGACTATTGCCACTAATAATAATAGTCCAAAAATGCATTATATACAGATATATGTGTGTGTAAATTCAGTTACAGCAGCAGCAAATAGTATGAATCAAGGTTTGTTTGCTCTACACTCTGCTCTGTGTCAATGTGGGCTTAGTACAAATTGCTTTTGTTTTGGTTCCGAATGTGGAAATGTGATTCTGCCTGTGATGATTACAGCAGGGGTCCCCAACCACCGGACTGCGGACTGGTTCCAGGCTGCAGGCCATTTGGTTCCAGACTGCGCAGACCAACTGAACAAAACATGTTTTATTCGTCATCAAAGTCTGAAAGAAGTTTTATTTTATATATAAGGTACATCCGCCCACACCTCTGTCATCAAGTTCATCTCAGTCACGTACGGGAAAAAGCCCACAAGCAAGTAAAAATGAATAAAAACAAAAATGTTTGGAGAGCTTCTTCGAAAAGAGCAACACGCCAAATAATGACAAAGAAGAAGCTTCCAAGAATAAGAAAGCTGTCTATAAGAGACAATATTGGGAGTCCTACTTAAGGTTTGGGTTTGCTGCTCGTGGACTTACACGCATAACCTGCTCTGCCTAATATGTCGCGACAGGCTCACAAATGAATGAATAAATGTATTTAATATAATTTTGTAGCATATCTTTGTAAGTGACCCTTGCATCCTGCAATTTTTCTGTGCGTGGCCCTGGGAAGGAAAACTTTGGACACCACTGATGTAGACCAAAACACCAGTTACTAAGGTAGTTCAAATGGCAGGGGCAATGATTTTTTTTTTTAAATGTGAAGGGGTTGGAGCACTGGTAAAGCATTAATTTATAATGCCTCATATAATTACTGTACTTTATTCTACACCAAATATGCATTGTTATGTATCTGTTGGAAATGATACTGGAGCCACCATTGCTGAAAAGTGCAAACAAATCAAACAGCGGATCCAAAATGCTGACACAGCCCTGTTCAAATTCCAGTAATTTGATATGAACAAAAACGAATCCAAAATAAATCTTTTCAAAACTTTTGAAAAACCATTGTGACCTATCAACGGTACAACTCAATCGAAATAAAAAAAACAAACGTTACGTGGGTGACAGCTCACACCTGCCGGCATTTAAAGTGGCTCTTATTAACCCCAAATAAATCTCTTCTGTTCTATTATTTTATGTCTTTTATCTGACATTTTTTTCTTTCTAGCAGAAGCCTGAAGGTTTCGTCGCAACGCTAACTGTTATTTCAAGCTGTTCAGAATTCCCACCACCTTGACTAAGGCCCTTGTTTCAGCTTTTGTTTGGGAAAAATGATGCTGACACCACCATCTTCAGCTTTTGGCGATACGCAGCTGTCGATGTAGCGCTCACAATTGTCGGCTTAATGGAAAATATTACATTTCACAGACCCTGCCGTCATTTCAAGATTGAGTTTGTTGCCCTTCGAAGTGAGCCCTGTGAGAGACTGTGACATCTCAGCAACTTGAATTGTGACTGGCAGATTTCTTTCTTAAAAATGTTCAATCGGGGTGGCTAAAGTCACTGTGTATCATTTCATAAACTGTCATTTAAACCCTCGACGTCATGTTGTTAGCAGCATCTTGGTTTCAATCTGGGTTTTATACTGTACCCGTTGCAGTTCCCCCTGCCTTTGTGTTCTCCTTTAGCTCTTTAGGAGGCCTGGTTGATGAGGTCTGCAGCCTTTTGCTCCCAATCCCAAACATTCTGGGTCATTACTCATTCTTATACTCCTCCCACTGTTTCTTTCTGATGACTGGTTCTGGGTCTGGTTTTATTTTCCCTTTTTATGCAACTTTTTGATGATGAAATCATCTCACAAAAAAATAATAATAATACAAAAAAAACTTGACATTTATGGATTGGCTTGAAGACTCTTAAAAATATGATTCTCCCTGTAATCAGTAGTGTTATTATAATTAAATGTTTAATTGACTACACACATTATAATCCCTTAAGGGGAAATTCTACTTCAAATTTGCTGTATATTTGTGTTGCACTCCACACAGAGAACCACATCGCACACATACAAGTGTTCAAGGACAGATACTGTATCTGAGAGATAGGGGTGCACCTTTTGAGCTCTGGTCACTGCCTTGCTCAAGGACACTTTGGCAGTAGTCAGGAAGCAGACTTGGATCTCTTTCAAAATTAGTGGCCATTTTTATTTGTCTGCAGCTGAACTCCAAACATAAGAGCTTCCAGTTCCAAATCCCAAGTTCTTACATACCGCATACGACATTATATACTGCCTATAAGAATAGCTTTATACAGTAATTATTTTACAGGTTCTGTGACACTCCATTTTCAGCTGTGTATCATATTATTATTATTCTTCACTTTTGTTAAACGATTGAAGGCCTGTGCACTAATGCATCGGAAAGGACAATTTGAATCTGTTCTATTCCACGCGTGAGCTTCAGCTGACTTACCAGTGAGTCCATAGGAGGATCTGCCGCGCCTGCCGAAGGGGGCCTGGCAAACGGGCCCGCCGTGGACCTCTTCACCAAACAGGCAGGAGGAATCTGCCGAGTCAAGCAAAGGCTCTAAAAGTGCCTCCAGGGAGTCGCATGATCCAGCCCGTGAGCCCTCTGACCGAAAACTACTGGAGGAGCTGTAACGGGCCGAGGAGCGGTAGGAGGAGGAGGATCTGCCACTAGAAGAAGTCAGTGATTCCATAGCACCAAATACAAGTTATTTCTCGACAACACACTCTCACTTGCCTCCAAAGACAAGACTTCTCACTGGGGTGGTGTTTTTATAAAGCCCCGGTGCATTGTGGGTCATCGGAGCACACCATAGCCTTGTTCATTTATACGTAGATGGCTAACGGTCGACCGCTTGTGCTAAAAATGTAACGGACAAACTGATAAGGAGTGAAGACCTCCTTCCATTGAAGCCCACACAGAGTAGCGATAACGTTGAGCGGGCTCTATGATACCTCTGGCATGTGGGCAGAAATAGCAGCATGCTGTAAGGAAGGGTCAGATCATCCGTTAGGCTGAGCCTGCCCACAGCGTCAAGTCTTTATCAATAATGCAAGAACATTTGAGTTGTGCTTACTGGCTAATGGAACGGCAGAAAATAAATGAAGGGAAAAACAATGTGATTACCAGACCAAATCAGAAAATTGAAAAAGCAAAAGACGTTATATAGACCCATGACCACTACAAACACCTTAAATATGTGCATTATTTTTCCAGCGTGATGTTAAGATTGCTGCAAAAGATGTTCAACTTGGTAATTCGTTACATTTTATGACACTTTGTCACACTTTATTCAGTGATGAGCAGAATGATCACAGATTGGATTTGATGAGATGAAATCAAATTAGATTCGAATCCCAGGCTGCGAATGAGAGTGTGAATGTTTTCGTTGTCTCTGTTTGTGCCCAGTGATTGACGAGCGACAAGTCCAAGGTGGACTCCGCCTTTCGCCCTAAATCAGCTGGGATAGGCTCAAGGAACCCTGGATGGATGCATTGGATTGCGTTAGATGTAATTGTATTAGATGATAATACTGTATTTCCTCATGCAGTGTCTGGGGGTCTTTATTCAAGTACAGAAGTAGCAGTCAGGTGGGGTATGGTTTTGTAAATGTGTGTGTTTCTAAAAATACTAAATAATTCTTTCATAATATAATAATTTATATTTTTTTTCCCACAAGGCGGCGAGCTGTAAACTCTGTATTGTCCATAGGTGTGAATGTGAGTGTGAATGGTTGTTTGTTTATATGTGCCCATGGGCTGGCGACCGGTGCCCAGTTTGTCCCCAAAGTCAGCTTATCCACGACCCTCATGACCAAATGATATGGAGAATGGTTGGATGGATAGATTTTTCCACGAAAAAAGATTTCTTCCACAAATACATGATGATAGATTTGGACTTATCAGGGGTAATAATGATGCGTTTTAATTGGCATTTCAGGGAGGTATTAAAAGGAAATGTGTCCAATCGTGAGGAAGTGGGTAAGGGGTGACAAAGCTAAAAATAGACTGGGTGAATCAGACAGAAGAGAAACCCCAATTCCAATGAAAATGGGACGTTGTGTTAAACGTGTTCTCCAAAACCTGTATGTAGCTTTCAGCATTAATGGTGCCTTCACAGATGTGTAAGTTGGCACTAACACAGTCCCATACCATCACAGATGCTGGCTTTTGAACATTGCGTCCACAACAGTCCGGATGGTTCTTTTCCTCTAGCCCGGTGGACACGACGTCCACAATTTCCAAAAATATATTTGAAATGTGGACTCGTCGGACCACAGAACACTTTTCCACTTTGCATCAGTTCAACTTCGATGAGCTCGGGCCCAGAGAAGCTGGCGGCGTTTCTGGGTGTTGTTGATAAATGGCTTTTGCTTTGCATAGTAGCGTTTCAAGTTGCACTTTGGGATGTAGCACCAAACTGTATTTACTGACATTGGTTTTCTGAACTGTTCCTGAGCCCATGTGGTGATATCCTTTACACATTGATGCGGTTTTTGATGCAGTACCGCCTGAGGGGATCGAAGGTCACGGGCATTCAATGTTGGTTTTCAGCCTTGCCACTTACATGCAGTGATTTCCCCAGATTCTCTCAACCTTTTGATGATATTATGGACCGTAGATGATGAAATTCCTAAATTCCTTGCAATTGTATGTTGAGGAACATTGTCCTTGAACTGTTTTAAGACTATTTTCTCATGCACTTGTTCTCAAAGAGGTGAACCTCGCCCCATCTTTGCTTTTGAATGACTGAGCAATTCAGGGAAGCTCCTTTTATATCCAATCATGGCACCCACCTGTTCCCAATTAGCCTGTTCACCTGTGGGTTGTTCCAAACAGGTGTTTGATGAGCATTCCTCAACTTTCTCAGTCTTTTTTGCCACCTCTCCCAGCTTTTTTGGAACGTGTTGCAGCCATAAATTTCCATCCATCCATCCATCCATTTTCTGAGCCGCTTCTCCTCACTAGGGTCGCGGGCGTGCTGGAGCCTATCCCAGCTGTCATCGGGCAGGAGGCGGGGTACACCCTGAACTGGTTGCCAGCCAATTGCAGGGCACATAGGAACAAACAACCATCCACACTCACAGTCATGCCTACGGGCAATTTAGAGTCTTCAATTCATGCATGTTTTTGGGATGTGGGAGGAAACCGGAGTGCCCGGAGAAAACCCACGCAGGCACGGGGAGAACATGCAAACTCCACACAGGCGGGGCCGGGGATTGAACCCGGGTCCTCAGAACTGTGAGGCTGACGCTCTAACCAGTCGGCCACCGTGCCGCCCATAAATTTCCAAGTTTATGATTATTTGCTAAAAACAATCAAGTTGATCAGTTTGGACATTACATATCTTGTCTTTGTGGTCTATTCAATTAAATATAGGTTGAACATGATTTTCAAGTCATTGTATTCTGTTTTTTTTATGTTTAACACAACGTCCCAACTTCATTGGAATTGGGGTTGTATTAGTAATTGAGAGAGAGCATTGAGAGGGCAGTACACCCCTGTTCAAATGGCATTTAAAAAATAAATAAAACCAAGATTAATAATTTTTCTTTTTTTTCCTTTTTCCACCATTGGTGTGACCAATAACAAATGGGAAGGTATAGAAGCAGCCTAAATGTTTTGTGCTAACACTGCCTGGTATTTGGAACTGTTCAGAATTACCCCCACCTTGACAATGGCCCCAGTTTCAGCTAAAGAAAAATGGCCACAAAGTATTATGTTGCCACGGCCATGCTTCACAGTTGGTATGGTGTTCTTTTGGTGATCTACAGTGTTGCATATGTGTCACGTACACCTTCAATTATGGCCAAAAAGTACAACCTTGGTTTTGTCAAATATTAACACGTTTTCCCACTTGCTTTTGGGAGGTTTTAGGTGTGTTTTTGCAAATTGTAGCTGGGTTTGGATGCATTGCTTTGTAAGATAAGGCTTCTATCTTGCCACCCTACCCCATAGCACAGATATACAGTATGAAGAAGATGGGAGATTGTTAACAATCAAATATACTAAACTTGGCCAGAAATTCCCACAGCTCCTTCAATGTTGCTTTCAGCCCTAGGTAGCCTCCCTGATTAGTTTTAGATGCCCAGGTCTTGGTAATGTCACTGTTGTATCATATTTTCTCCACTTGATGAGGACTGTTTTTATTGTGTTCCATGGTACAGTCCCTTCCAAAAGTATTGGAACAGCAAGGTCAATTCCTTTGTTTTTGTTGTATGAGGGGATCAAAGGTCACGGGCATTCAATGTTGGTTTTCTGCCTTGTCACTTACATGCAGTGATTTCCTCAGATTCTCTCAACCTTTTGATGATATGGACCGTAGATGATGAAATTCCTAAATTCCTTGCAATTGTATGTTGAGGAACATTGTCCTTAAACTGTTTTAAGACTATTTTCTCATGCACTTGTTCACAAAGAGGTGAACCTCGCCCCATCTTTGCTTGTGAATGACTGAGCAATTCAGGGAAGCTCCTTTTATACCCTATCATGACACCCACCTGTTCCCAATTAGCCTGTTCACCTGTGGGATGTTCCAAACAGGTGTTTGATGAGCATTCCTCAACTTTCTCAGTCTTTTTTGCCACCTGTCCCAGCTTTTTTGGAACGTGTGTTAAAATTCCAAGTTAATGATTATTTGCTCAAAACAATAAAGTTCATCAGTTTGAACATTAAATATCTTGTCTTTGTGGTGTATACAATTAAATATAGGTTGAACATGATTTGCAAATCATTGTATTGTGTTTTTATTTATGTTTAACACAACGTCCCAACTTCATTGGAATTGGGGTCGTAATCTAAATAGACGCTGAATTGGAAAAGAACGTTCTGAAGAAACCAAGACTAACCATAGCAATGAAATCTTATGAGGCACTAAATATATGAAAGAAGAACAGTATTATTATGTTGATACTCTTACTCAGTTGTTTCTTCAGTAATCAGGTCTCAGAGAAGATGTCCAACCTATCTTCCCTAGAATAAAATGTCATTTAATTATTGTTAAACTTTTGCAAAGTTGTTCAGGTACTTGTTTTGTGTCCCTGCCCTCCGGTGAGTATGCAACGGGTGCCTCAGGCAAGAGACAGCAAGACCTCCTTTAAGGGTAAACAACAGATGGAATGAACAGTTGGGAGAAAGACCTGAGGGACAAAATGTTTTTGGAAAATGTTCCATTTATTACAGATCGCTATAGAGCTACACCAGGGGCCACCAACACAATTACAATCGACCTGTGAGGCCAGAAGTTGATAAGTGTAGGTTAACAAATAATATTACTTTCCACTAGAGGTTGCACGACGAATAATTTTTTTGTCGTCGACACTAAGGTGATTTAAATTGAGGTTGCTTCGTCGATGACGTAATTGATCATTTTTGTACAGTAGCGTACAAACGGTCCTAAAACTTTTTTATGGTACGGACCTGTTTCACAAAATGACATATTTTGACAGACCGGCATTGAAACAAATTAATATAACTGATTGAAAATACAACTCTGCATTACTGAAGACGTTAATTATTTAAGATTGTCGGCCGCGACCTTTTTCAGAGCCTAAAATCGGGACCAATCCACTCTTAACGCACATCAGACTGAAGGACAATCTTATAGGATAGTCTTATAAGACTATAAGATTGTCTGGCGTTTGACATGCTTGGTCGGGAAGACCGTGTGTGTGTGTACCTGGTCTTATTTCGTACTCCACCAAACCACTTGTGTGTGTGTGTGTGTGTTGTGCTTTGAAGTGATCTCCTCCCGTGATATTGCCATCCCCTCACTCTTTAATCAGACAAATGGATGTGTGCGCTCACTTCCGTGATGTCATAGAACAATGAAATATCCTCACTACTATGTGACCGTGTCCACCTCGATAGTATGCTTTTCCTCGCCGACGGCCGCCCCTTGCCACTGTAATAGCTGAATAACGACAATGTCGTCATGTCACTCAGCTAATCGAAGCAAACTTTATGGTGGAAATGACTCGTATGGAGTCTATAGGTTTGAAACAGCACAGTTTCAAGAAAGGTTGTCATCAACCTTAGACGACGTCCAATGTTTAACCACAGTGATTAGTAGTCCACAACTTCAAACATGCTCACAGTGCCACCATATACATACTGCATATATCTAGTGTAAAAAAAAAAAAAAAAAAAAAAAACATTTTTCAATCACATTGTGCAACAGTAGTTAGACAAGTTGTGAGCGTTTATCAATATAGCACTTTGGTTACTGCAGTTTACGCTATGGGACTTTTCAACATTTCCTACCTTGTACGTGGTTTGAGGATATGCCATCAAGATTAGCGTTCCGTAACTTCGTGACTGTTGTTCTCATGTTGCAGCTATTTACTCTTTTCAACCATTTTAACACAAACCCAGGATTCAGTTTGTGTTCTGGACAATTCACCTACATTTTTCCATCAATGAGACTCTAGGTAACATTAAGGATAGGAGATGTTAGTATATTGTCCTGTGATTGCAACTGTTGATTATGACAATGATGGTGTAGTGGTTCGCTTGCCTGACTGCAATCGATGTTGGTTCAGTTCCCACTCAGTGGCAGTGTGAAGGTGAGTGCGAATGGTTGTCCGTCTCTGTATTGAATTGTTCGTTCATGATCAGATCATGATCATAAAGTTCTTGATGAAACTTCCTGCGCTCATAAAACGCTGACCCATAAGCGACATTGCATAGTCATGCGTCCATCATCTGCTGCGTGTTCGGTTCAGGGTTGGAGACTAAGAGGTGCAGGACAGCCTGGATTGAACCACTGCACCATACTGTATTAAAATAATGATCATGTCATACAGAAATGTTTTGTTGCAAAGAACAATAACAATATTTTTATTAATTTATGTCAGATGCAGCAACCAAGATTATTATCAAATCCAAGGGGACAATAATTATTTAATTACATTCAGCCAAAATAGGAAGCAAGAGGGAAAAAGAAAAAAAAGGCAGGCTGAGATTTCAGAGAGAGTTGACGGTTGGATGTGCAGTATATTTGATGGCTTTCTGCAGGTGAAGATGTAACAGTACATTTATTTGGACTTCACTGACATCCTTATAACCCGTGTTTCGTTTTCGTTTTTTTTGTTTTTTTTTGCATGGCTTTGCCGCATGCAGCGACCAGGATCTCTCTCTATTCATTTCATACATTCAGTTTCCACGTTGAAATGGGCTTTAAGGGTCGAAGGGTCGCGGTCATCAACTGTGCAACAACCCCTTTCTTGAAAGAACTAGATCTGACTGTTTCTAACATATTAATATCGCTTCATCACAACATCACTTCCCACAAACTGCTTGTACAGGAAGAAGAAACTGAAGACAGACTGACGACGGTGAGATACACATCAGTTTTTCATCAGGTGGTTTTATAATGGCGAGCTAATTGCCTGTCAGCAAAGGTAGCGTTTAGAAGTCCTCATAGTTACACAATGAGCCCCATGTGGGCCCAGATGGAGGAGGGGAAGGACGAGTGGCGGTGGAGATGAAAAGATGGAGACAAAGAGGCGTGGGAGGAAGGGAGATGGTGAGGCTTAAGGAAATGATGGGAGAGACAGCGGTGGGGGCATTCATCACGCTGGCTGTGTGTGCGCGTGCGTGTTTGTGTGTGGTAGGGAAAGTTCCTCATTGGAAGGACAAATAGTTGTCAAATGAATGAGACAAATGAGGCAGAAAATGCAGTACACAAAGATGCTACTTAATGAATGTCTTACGCACGCACGCACGCACGCACACGCACACGCACACGCACGCACGCACGCACGCCTTGAACAAAGGTGTGACACAAAGAGCGATGGATGGGTTCTGCTGGACACAGTCAGCTGATCGATTGAGAGAGGAGGAGGAGGGGCCAATGGTGTGGTCACGTCACCACGTCCGGACAAAAGCACAACCTCGCGATGACGTCAAAACGGGAGAGGCAACAGAATATTCCAACCTGACCTTGCTTCATTTAACCTTTGCACAATGAAAAGAAAGGACAAGCTGGTGTTCCCTGGGGTGACACTAAGACGACGTGACGAGGATGGGAGGTGAAAGGTGAAGAATCAAAGGCACAGCTTCAGTGTTTCCCCCTGAGTTGTTGCTGTCACTTACTACGATGCCGATTCCCAAATTTTTGGCTCATTCTATCGTCTCAATCTGGCAGATGTAACAATATTAATACTGTATACCATGCTGTCATTACCCATAAAATATTTTATTCTATTTATAACATCCAGCACCAGTAAAACTTGAACCTCTAACTCCACTGCCAGACATTGTTTAAAGGGAATCGTTAGTGCAATCTTAAGGAGTTTGCTGACATCTTACAATACTTGACATTCACACACGCACGCACACAAATGCACATCACATTGCGACTCACCCATCTAGCCGTCCTAACAATTGAAAAGGGGCAAAGGGAGCCAAATCTGCACTTGAAACATTTAAAAAAAATATATAATAATAATAATAATCATCCTAAAATTAAAAAACTAAGCATGCAAGGTTTGCAAACACACACGCACACAAAGAGACGGAAGGAGAGATGAGTGGGGTTAATGCATGCTGGTGGGATGCGCTGATGCTGTGGTCTGATGGGATTTCCTGAGTTGTATGAATGACATTCCCTCTGGGAGAACTTGAACAGATCTCCCACATGAACCACAGAAACATGCCTTTTGCAAACATTACAACAACAAAGTTTAAATAATAGTACTTGAAAAGGCAAAGCTTTTCTGAAGTCATTGGGAGAGGACAGGAGTGTTTCAAAACCTTTTTGAAAGTAAAAACAGGAGCTTTTTCCGGGCATCATGACATACGGCAATAACTGTAAAACACTCGGCGTCCTCTTGAAATCAAAAATAAAAGAAATACTGTATGTTTTGTTCACATTTGTTTTTTTTTTGTTTTTGTTTTTTTTTTCCCAGTAGACGATATCACACAGTGATAACAAAGAAAAGGAGAAATGTACAGCCACATTATAGCTTCGTGCAAGAAACCACATACACTGGCACACGTCGCATAGGCATAGAGATCAAGGCAAGACAACGTATACAAAAATATAGAAAATCTCCAAAGCAAGTCATCTCTTCACAGTCATGTCTTTTCCAGCCTGCTTCACTTCCAAATCAACACCAGCCACCAGAGTCACTTCAGTAACATTCTCCTTGTCTTGTCAGCGTGTGTTTTATTTTAAGACATTAAAAAGTTTTTTTGTATTCCATGCAGGAATCCACAGAATTCCAGTCCATCCATCATAATGACATTTGAGATATAATATGAACAACCAGTGAGTGATAGAAAACTAGTACAATAAAAGCATTTCATTTCTTTCGCATCCTTTGTGACAATTTTTTTTTTTTTCTTTTAGAATTCATAATATGTCCTGTCACTTTAAAGACATTCTAGCATTCGCTCATAATTGGTAGTGACAGAAATAAGTTGTTTGGCATACTCAGCAAGCCATGCCCAAAAAGGATGCTTTAGTTTGTCTCTTGCAAAGGACAGGTAGGAGTGGAGGGGGCGGGGGGCATCATACAGAGCAGTTGAGATTACAAACCGTGCTCAGGTCGGACCGTCAACGTCAGCATTTGCAACACACATGCAAAGAAAATTTCAGAGTTCTGGACTAAGTCATCGTGTCCGTGCTCTGGTTTTTGGGGGAGTTTTCACAGCACAGGTGAGAACGGTGCCTGTAATTGTGAGCGTCAAACCCGCAGCGGCAATTGAGCGATGGCTACCGTAGCAAGTCCAGAACTCGTGTTCTCACGCACATAAAAAGATTGTTTGGACGCTTGCAAAAAAAAAAAAAAAAAAAAAAAAAAAAAAAAAGAGCTGATACATTGAATGAGTTTCTTAAGAATTATCAAATGGGGTTGAAATTTTGCAAGTAAGGCAAAGATGGATGGTGAAGAGGAGTACAGTGGACCTCCGCAATTCGCAGAGGATATTGACCGGGCCTGACCGCGAATAGCAAAAAACGGTGGATAATTGACGCCCATTCTAATTGCATTGTTTTTTGTTTTTGTTTTTAAACCCAACAAAAATCTTGAACAAAGAAGAAAAAAATAGGTGACTTCGCGAGTATGCGGGTTTCCACTGTAAACAATCAAACGTTGGCCTCATGATAGAGGGCGTAAAAAAAAGAGCGTCAAGTAACACTGAGGTGAGAGGAGTCATTGGTCGTTTGAGCCGCCCTGATCTGTTTCGTCATCCTCCTCCTCATCCTCATCAAGCGAAACAACCCCTGAAGAGGCCACATCGGACATCCTCCTGCGAGGCTCGTAATCCCGTGGGAACTCCTCCGCGTTGGCCTCCGCCTGGCACAAGGTGGCCTCGTAGTCCTTGCAGGGGGTGTCGTCGTCCTCCCCGGGCGACAGGTATGTCTCAGAGTAGGACATTGAATACGCGGGAGACTCCTGACCACCGCGAGGCCTGATGCCATGCCCGCTGCCCCCTATGGTATGGAAACCACAGTCCCTCCCAACGGGCCCCGTTTGGGCCACCCTCTGAAGTCGGGCCAGCAGAAGCTCCTCCCCTCCCTGCAGCGCCGCCAGAATTTTGGCGGCCAGCTCGGCGGCGTCGCCGTGCCCCCCGCGGTGGCCGCTCAGGTCGCGCAGGAGCGGGTGGTGTTCGTCGAGGCTGCACAGGCTGGAGCACAGAGTGTCCGGCGAGCCCGCCGTGGGGGACGGCTCCCTGCCGCCTCCTCCGCCCTCTCCCTCGCTGCGTGGCTCACGCAGGGCCAGGTGTTGACAAAGCTGACTGTGGATCTGGTCCTTTAAGTGCAGAGGATATGACGGCACATCTGGAAGGAAGGAGACACAATGCAAGAATGACCAAGAGTGAGGAGAGTTGCAATTCGCATTAGATGTTTCAGAACACAGATGGTTGTCAGCAGAGAATGCAGCAAGAATCATTTTAGTGAACAGAACGTTCTGAAAAAGAAAAAAAAAACATTAAAAGGCTCCCATTAAATAACTGATGATTATACTTGTGACTGTCAAATCAGGTACAACTTTGGTTGCTGACTTCAAGGAGATTTCTCGAGGAAAATACATGGGCAACACAATGACCTGCAGTTATTGGTGGCTGAATGTAATCAAGAATAAAGCAATGCTAAACACACAAGACACACACATATGTAGCTGTGGCCACACATCATCATGTGACATAGACTGCCTCTGCAGCAAAGGAAATCATATTAAAGTTGCAAGAGGATATCAAATTACACAAAGGAACAAAAAATATGTTGTAAGCAGATGAAAAGTGGGGCAGTGGGACACAGGACAATGCAGAGGGAGAGCTGGATGGACGCTGATGAGGACAGTATGAACGAAATCCTCAAGTGTGTGTGTGTGTGTGTGGGTGTGCATGTGCATGTGCGCAGGTGAATACCTGTGCTCTGTGTTGCAGGCTCGTTGGCAGGCAAAAAGTCTTCATCGTATGAGTCATCGTTGGAATCGTCACCATCCACTGACGACCAGGCCCTCAGTTTAGCCTCGGCAATGGCGAACTGTTCTGCGACACCTGCGAACACACAAGTACACATCCATCAGGTACACACGCGAGCAAACCCATGGTAGGCATGGCAACGCCTGTGTTTCCATGTTACACAGCTCTTTTTGACTGGCAGGAGCAAAGTGCAGTGATTAATTGTAATGGCAATGTTCCCATTACAGCTGAGCCATTCTTCCATTCTTTCTCCTAGTTTGGGATGTGCTTGTTCACAATTACAGATACCCGTAGCCTACCAGGGAACACGGTGACTGAGTGATTAGCATGTCTGCCTCACAGTGGTTCGATTCTCAGCCCTGGCCTCCCTTGTGTGGGATTTGCATGTTCTCCCGTGCTTGTGTAGGTTTTTTCCCCCACATTTAAAAATATGAATAATTGGTTCACTGAAGAATTTTGACGCTCCATAGGTGTGAATGAGAGTCATATGAAAACGCTGTTAGGTAAAGGTCCATTGTCAATACCTTTCTCCATACGGTTTGATGTTTGATACTTTTGGCCTGATTTAATAAGATCCCAAATAGCAGGTGCTAAATTGCGTGTTGGCTCACTCTCGCACAATGATTCTTGGCTGGTGGGTGAGGAACCAAAAGTGGGTCGCAGACCGATTTTGGGTGGGTCGCCAACAGCTGGGAATTTTTTTTATTATTATTTTGATTTTTACGCTACAGTACAGAGCTGTACCAATTTCTCACATGGAAAAAAATAGGTAAGCAACAGGAAGTGTAGCTGCCTCGCGCTTTAGCTACTCGTTTAATTTGTAAACAAATATAGTGCAGCCTAGTGGACATCATGGTGAGCAATATGCTTGTGGTGGTACAGCAAACCCATTTGAAACAGCTTTTGAAAATACTAGAAATGTGCTGTCAGAGGCTATTTTTAAACACATGTTTATTGTTGAGTCACAACTTTGTAACAAAAGGAAAATGCAGGTGACAAAAGTGAAGAACCATTGCTTCTAACAGATTGTGCATGCTGTTAGAGATAGGAATAAAAGTGGTGGAAACTGCAATATTTAAAAGAGAGTTTTGCGCTTTCGGCAGTAGCTGTGATGATTTTCACAATGGAACAATTTTTCTCACTAAATATATTTCCAAAGGTGCTATTGACATTAAAATGTCACCAGATGTTAGGAATAAATCAAGTAATCCATACATACAAAGAAAGTAGAACAAACAAGATCAGAAATTAAGTTGTAGGTAATAATGTGAAATGACACAGGGAAAACGTATTTAACACGCCAACTGGTATTTATTTAATACTTTGTACAAAAGCCTTTGTTTGCAATGACAGCTTCAAGACACCTCCTGGATGGAGAAACTAGTCACATGCTGGTGTGATTTTGATTTTGGCCCATTCCTAAATACAAGCAACACATTGACTGTCCCACCAGGGAGAACAACATTCTAGATCACTGCTATACCATGCTGAAGGACTCGTACCGTGCTATTCCGCGTGCAGCTTTGGGCTCGTCTGATCACTGTTTAATTCACTTAATACTAACATACAGGCAAAAACTTAAATGTGTGAAGACTGTGGTGAAAACAGTGAAGAAGTGGACCAATGAATCAAAGATGCAACTTCAAGACTGTTTAGACTGCACAGATTGGAGTGTCTTTAAAACTTCAACTGGCAGCTTGGATGAATAGACAGACACTACTAGATCCTACATCAGCTTCTGTGAAAACTTGTGTGTACGAACAAAGACATTTTGCACGTTAGATAACAACAAGTAGTGGTTCACTGCCAAACTTTGCCAACTTCGCCAGGCTAAAGAGGACGCCTGTCGGAGTGGGGACAGAGTCGTGTACAATCAGGCCAGAAATCAGCTGACAAAATAAATCAACATTGCCAAGAGAAATTATGCAGAAAAGATGGAAAACCAGTTTGCCGTTAACGAATCTGTTGAAGTTACAATTGCTAACCAACAACAAGCGATCAACCCCCAAGCGGAGAACAATAAAGGACTGGCGGACGACTCGAATACCTTCTACTGCAGATTTGAAGAGGACACTTTCACAACTCACACCCACCCAGCCGCACCACCGATGACCACCATCACACCTCTGACTCCCCCTTCTGCATTGACCATTCACTAACAGGACGTGAAACGTGTCCTTAAACAACAAAAGACCAACAATACGGCAGACCCAAACAGTGTGTCCCCCTCCTGCTTGACAGTCTGTGCGGACCAGCTCGCTCCAGTTTCACACAGATTTTCAATAGATCTTTGGAATTGTGTGAAGTCCCACAAACCTCAAACGCCACACCATCATCCCAGTCCCCAAGAAACCTGCAATTTCAGGACTGAAGAACTACAGGCCTGTCGCCCTGACATCTGTGGTCAATGAAGTCGTTTTAACCCCTCATGCTGGACCACCTCAAGAGCGTCACAGGACCCCTGCTGGACCACCTGCAGTTTGTCTATCAAGCAAACAGGTCTGTGGATGACACAGTCAACATGGGACCCCACTTCATCCTGGAACACCTTAACGGTGCAGGGACCAACACAAGAATGCTGTTTGTGGACTTCAGCTCTGCGTTCAACAACATCATCGCTAAACTCCTCTCCTCCAAGCTTCTCAAGCTCAGCGTCTGCCAGTGGATTTACAGCTTCCTAACGGGGAGGACACAGCAGGTGAGGGTTAGGGGCACCACCTCATCCAAATACACCATCAGCACAAGGATATGTCCTCTCTCTGCTACTCTTCTCTCTCTACACGAAAGACAACACCTCAATGCACCCGACTGTCAAACTCCTGAAGTTTGCAGATGACACCACAGTCATCGGCCTCATCAAAGACGGTGACGAGTCTCCATCACAACAGGAAGTGGAGCGGCTGGAGCTTTGGTAAGCTGAACACGCTCAAGACTGTAGAGATGATGGTGGACTTCAGAAAACATCGTTCGTCACAGCTGCCCCTCACACTGTCCAACTGCCCTGTGTCAACCGCCGAGACCTTCAACTAACATCAACTCCATCCGCAAAAAGGCAGAGCCTGTACTTCCTGCAGCTTCTGAGCCTGCCACAGGAGCTGTTGAGGAAGTTCTCACAGCAGTCATTGAATCGGTTCTGTGTTCATCCATCACAGTCTGGTTTGGTGCATCCACAAAGGACAAAATCAGACTGCATCGAACAGTTAGGACTGCCAAGAAGATTATCAATACCCATCTACCCACTCCTGTGGGCTTGCACACTGCCAGAACTAAGACAACAGCCTGCAAAATCATCTTGGATCCCCACATCCTGGTCACCACCTATTCCAGCTCCTTCCCTCAAGTATGTGCAATCAAACAATGTAAACTAAAACCAGCAGCCATTCCAACAGCTTCTTCCCTCTTGCCATTAACCTCTTAAATACTTACAATTTCATTGCAACATGCTGCCGATTTTGCACATCTCTGTCAGGACACTTCTACATTAGTCGTGCACTCACTGTTTTATCACGCTGCACTATTCACATACTGTTGTTGATTACTACTGGCCAGTTGTGTGTTTCAGAATTGTCTGCACCATTTGCACAATCATCACATAAATGTATAATGAACGTGTCTCATTTAAATAGTTGTTTCACCTATAAAGTCATGAATGATTTTTGTTATCTTTGCATTTAAAACACAATAGACAGTAAAAGAGAATAGCCTACAGTGTTTTTCAAGTGGTTGGTGGCTCTGCCATGTTCATATAAAAAAGCAACATTATCTCTTCATTTTTAGTATTTCTCTGCACAAAAATAGTGTTAGAAAATATATTTCCCCTTAAAAATGAACCTTCTGTTTGGACTGCTGTCATCCCCCTAAATAGGGACTTTCTTCAGTCAGTCAAATGTGGCCAGTCATTTACTAAGAAAGCATATTGAAAAAAGGCTGACATTCATCACATTTTTGACTACTTTTTACTGATTTTAAGTCACAAACATCTCCAAGTATTTCCTACAAAAACCTCACTAGTTTACGTTAAGATATCTACTGATAAAGAATCGCAAACGGCTATCTGGCGTAACTAGAATTTGAATAATTTTTTTAAATTGTCATTATTTCAAAGTTTTATATGCACTTTAACAAATCGTATCCTCTGCATTTAACCCATCACGATAGCGGAGATGGCCCACACACACTAGATCAGGAAACAGCTTTTGGCGCCCTCAAAATCATCACAGCCGTGAGTGTGAACAGCAATCTCCAATGTGGCAGCAAACATACTCAGCTATGGCCGCCCTTTGAAGGAGTATAAAAGATGAAGTTGACAATACTACAGGTAAAGTCAAAACATTACTTGAATAAATGTGGAATTTTACACCAAAAATGTCATGTCATGAAGAAAAGATTTGGGAGGATATAAATTCATATGAGGGAAACAACATTAACTTATACTGTAGAGCAGTACTTCTTAACCTTTTTGGAGGTACTGAACCCCACAAGTTTCATATGTGCATTTACTGAATCCTTCATAATTGCAAAAATAAAAGGTGATATTTTTTTCTTTTTCAAATTCAAAATAGGTATACATTTTATTTGTGGACAAAATTAACCAATGCACCAGTTGCACCCAAGATCACTGTTCAAAGATTCAATCCAACAAACACAAAAAACACAAATGACTATTTAATGAAAATCAATGTGACGTTTACAATTTTATTTTATTTCACAATAGAACTTTTGACGAGGTCATTTCCATAAACCACAAAAAAAAATGAATGCCATGAGCAAGCACTTGGCAATGGAGGAAAAACTTTCTCAAAGGAAGAAACCTCAATCAGAACCGAAGCTCTATGGGAAAACTGTCTGTCTCATCATGTTGGGTTGAGCCAGAGAGACAGAGTAAAGGGAACCTTACAGAGACAAGTTCAGAAATACGCGGTTTCACCTTGGCAAATGACACTCTCAAATCATTTTCACAAAAAGGTATATTCCTTTTCTTCCTTTTTATGTCTACTATCCTTGAAAAGGATATGCTCACAAATGATTTGTAACAAACTGCATGAGTATCCCAATGGCTTTCTTGGCAGAGTGTGGTGTAATCATATCAATCATAAGACTGGGGTGAATGAAACCGACATCCACATATACAGTGAGTGTCTTGATCGCCACTGAACCCCTGAGACTGACTCACTGAACCTTCGATCAAACCCAGGCTAAGAACCACTGTTATAGGACAATAAACAGAATCAAATGTCAAGTATATAAAATAAACAGTTTCTGGATTCAGGCAATGGCTGTTGTAGATCCTTTAAAGTTACGCCTAAGTAAAGGTTTCATAAACAATTAAATGCATTGTTTTGACAAAATACTATGAGCATTATATGCAGGTCATTGTTTTTGTGTGCATGTTTGAGTTTGTTCCAAGAAAGAACTACACAGACGTTTTTGTTGCGATTGTTTGATAGTCAAAAAAAAAAAAAAAAAAGATTCAGCTGCTGCTGCTCCCAGACTCCTATGTTTTGTCTGTGTGGGAATTTTGACATTCAGGACCCTATTTTCATGAACAGCGTGATACTGGCGCGGCGGGCGGCGCAACTGTGTGCCAGGGACAGGTTAGACAGGTGTTGGTAATTTCGTAGACCAGCGCAGAGTGGGCGGGCTGCGCCACTGTGGGTGTGTTTGGAGCTAACATCATTCAACACCAATCGAAAAGGCTCCTCTCATTCCCTTTAAATGTGACACAATGACATTCTCGATGGAGAAATCTCCGTGCGGAAAAGCACGTGAGTGCATCAGTGTCACTGCTCTTGGCCGGTATGGCAACAGACAATGTACCATAAGTGGGCTGGTGATCACCGGTGGAGACTCAAATACAAACCCCAATTCCAATGAAGATTGGACATTGTGTAAAACGCAAAAAAAATAAAATAAATACAATTATTTGGAAATCCTTTTCAAGCTATATTCAATTGAATATACAAAGAAGATATTTATAGTAAAGTTAAATTTGATAAACTTAATTCCATCATCCATTTTCTGAGCCGCTTCTCCTCACTAGGGTCGCGGGCGTGCTGGAGCCTATTCCAGTTAACATTGGGCAGGAGGCAGGGTACGCCCTGAACCGGTTGCCAGCCAATCGCAAGGCACATACAAACAAACAACCATTCACACTCACATTCACACCTACGGGCAATTTAGAGTCGTCAATTAACCTAGCATGCATGTTTTTGGGATGTGGGAGGAAACCGGAATGCCCGGAGAAAACCCACGCAGGCAGAGGGAGAACATGCAAACTCCACACAGGCGGGTCCGGGGATTGAACCCCGGTCCTCAGAACTGTGAGGCAGACTCTCTAACCAGTCGGCTACCGTGCCATAAACTTATTATTTTTATTTTTTATTTTTTGCAAATATCCACTCATTTTGAATTTGATGCCTGCAACACGTTCCAAAACAGCTGGGACATGTTTGTCACTGTGTTACATCACCTTTCCTTTTAACAACACTCAATAAGCGTTTGGGAACTGAGAACAATAATTGATGAAGCTTTGTAGGTGGAATTCTTTTCCATTTCTTTCCCTCCTTTTTCTTGCTTGATGTACAACTTCAGTTGCTTAACAGTGCAGTTTACCCAGACTGCTGGCAGGCCAGTCTAGTACTTGCACCGTGTTGTAACACGTGCAGAATGTGGCTTGACATTGTCTTACCAAAATAAGCAGGGATATCCCTGAAAAGGATGTAACTTGGATGGCAGCATATGCTTCTCCAAAACCTCTATGTACCTTTTAGCTTTAATGGTGACTTCACATACTATATGTGCAAGTTACCCATACCATGGGCCTCCTGCCAGAAGATAGCTGGGATAGGCTCCAGCACTCCCGTGATCCTTGTGAGGGTAAACGGCTCAGGAAATGGATGAATGGATGTCTCGTGGCACCTTCAGTGTATCAGTCAACTTTTGCTCAACATTTTCAACATGTTGACCATAAACAAGTACAACTCTTTTACAGCTGAGCTGAGTAGCTTGGCAAATGACTCCCCTCCAAAATATTTGGCCAATCACAGTGGAGCTTGTTTAATTGACATCAACATGTGACCAATCACAACCAAGTAGGAAGCGATTACCAGCAGCCTTGCACTTTATTTAGTTTTCATGAGTGGGAAAAGTAAGAATTAAACTATTTTTTCGAAACTATAGCACAATAACGTCAGATAATCTAAACCAGAGGTCACTAGCTGGCGGTCTGCACTCAAGGTACAGACACAGAAGCAGTCCCATACGGACCAATACCAAAGCCAAAAAAGAAAAGTTATGGTTCAAGACAAACAGGGCGCTTCTATTTTGAGCTGCGCAACATTACAGGCTTTACGGTAGTGGCAAACTGTATCGACCAATCACAAGCAAGGTCAGCCAGCCCTTCAGCCAATCAAATTTGCATCTCAGGCAGTAATCACCATAATCACTGACTGCGCACAGGCCAGACAAAGATGAGGAGAAAGATCGCAGGGGAGAGAGAAAGAGATTTAGGGCCAATCCCAATTGGGAAAAAAACATCCGGTCCGTTTACGTACACCTCACTCAGCCACTCTCTCATTTTCTCCTTGTCCATCCAGCCCTTTTGATTGGCCTTAACGATGACTTCGGCTGGAAACTTTTCTTTAGGTAGCTTCTTCCTCTTAAAAATCACCATAGGTGGCAGTTTCTGTCCATTAGCATGGCAACCAAGCACAACAGTAAAAGCTGACTTCTCGTGCCCCGTTGTGCGTATTGCTACTGTGGTGGTCCCCTTCTTCTCTACAGTGTGGTTCACCGGGATGTCGAAAGTGAGCGGCACCTCGTCCATGTTGGTGATGTGGTTGGGCTGGATGTGTTTGTCGGCAATCTATTTACTGCAGTAGGTAGCGGAAGATGGCCAGCTTTTCCTTGTAATCCGCCATAAATTGCTGCGCCACAGTAGTCCTTGCCCGGATGGAATGATGGCGCCGTTTCATAAAACGAAAGCACCAAGACGGACCTCCTTGAAAATGTTTGATTTTAATTTCTTCTGCAAGCGTTATTGGCCTCAGTCGAATGGTGACTGTAGAGACGCTTCTCCCGGCTGTTCTTTTCTCATTAATCCATTGCTCGAGTTGGTCTTCCAACTCGGGCCACCTCGCCTTGTTTCCTCGGAAACTCAGCTTCGTCTTCTTGACTTGGCGAAACTCGTTTTCCTGCTTCCTCCACTTGCGAACCATGGATTCGTTGATCTTGAATTCTCTTGTGGCTGCTCGATTCCCATGTTCCTCCGCGTAACTGACAGCTTGCAGTTTAAACTGTGCTTCGTAAGCGTGTCTCTTCGTAGGTGCCATTTTCGGGGGTCCTTAGCCAAACCGATGCACATACCGGAACTATATACCTACTGGGGGCGTGTCTTTAGCGTCCTCTGTCACGCGCACCCATCCCCCTTTACGTCCGCATGCTGTCCTCAGTCACGTCCGCCTTCCTCTATATAAGCAGGGTGTCGGCAGGAAATGCTCCCAGTCAGTCAAATGGAGCGCTCATTAAAGTCACACAACAACATTTACAGATTTTGGAACTCGGTGAACACATAAGGCACGCCGCATTATAAGGCGCCCAGTCCATTTTGGAGAAAATTTAAGACTTTTAAGTGCGCCTTATGGTCGTGAAAATATGGTAAAAAATAAAATAAAAGTACAATTACAGTAAGTAAGACTTGCCAGCCCATTACGATTGGACTCATCTACAGCTACGTGGCAACTTGTTTGTGCAGTCAAAATTGAAACAGTGCGGCGAGAGGCGTGTGCAGCTTCCAATAGGTCAGTACTATCATTATCGGCAAACAGAAAGCTAGCATAGTAAGCATTAAGAGGATTTGTGCTGGCTTTTCTCTTAACCTTGTAACCATGGGCATACCATTGTAAATTCTATTTCGTTTTATGCAGGTTTTTTTTGTTTTCAATGCTTTTAACTATTTTTTTTTACTTTTTAGTTTAGTTTTAGTTTTATTTCCATAGGTATACATTTCCTTTGTTCAAAAACTTGACGTGATAGAGAAAAGCTGAGATCAGTTTTGGATTCCGCACCCAAAAATTTGTTTAAAACAGCTGTCAGACCTAACTCAACAAAAATTGTGTTCCCAAGTGTAATCTATGAAAATTTAACTTTTTGAGTGGAATTATGGAAATAAATACATTTTCCATGATATTCAAATGTTTTGGAAAGGGTCTGTATATCATGCTGAGAGCTGTTCTGGTCACCTTATCGCACTGCAAACGCAGGGCCATATACAGTATACAGTTCTACTACAGTGTTCGTTGTGTATAGACAGTATTCCCCTCAAAAATAGGGAGGCCACATCCACTTTCTCTGCTTTGTTCCACTAATGTGCATCAGAAACTCACAAAGAGAGGTGTCATACCAATCTGCAGACACAGCACAGCACACATTTGTACTTTCACAGATTAGCTCTCTCGCTCTTGCTCTCTGGCATTGAGTCAGATCAACACACACAAACACTCGGTTGTACAGTCGTTGTCACATACACACTGCTACATAAAGATGCATGTGAAGAGCTACACTGGATTAACTGTGTATGTGTGTGTGTGTGTGTGTGTGTGGTGAGGTGCGGGGGTAAGAAAATCTATATTCTTAGTCCGCCTCCAACAAACACTCTCCTTCAATCATGTTTTCCATTTCACATAAGCATGCTCTTACTTCAAACAAAACACAACTACATGCTAACTGACATTTACACAGTGTGTCCAGCCACCCACGTGACACCATCACCAGGCGACAAGTGGACTGTTGACAAGATAGCGGGACTCAGCAGCTCCTTTTTTATGCTCATCTGCATGACTTGATTATTAACAGAATTCAAGTATTTGTTGAACAGACTTCCCATAGAGCCATTTGAAGTTGATAAAACAACATGAAAAAACCTTTAATTTCATTGCACAACCCTTTATCGGGGGCATATTTGCTCCCATAGAGTTTGGTGAAACATTTTAAAAATCCTCATTGTTGGGCAGAAACACATTTATGCTATTGGTCTGTTGATTTAACAAATTATTGACCGATCTAAAGTGTTGAAAATGGCTCGCTCTCTTTGACGATGGAATGTTAATGGCTCCAAAAAAATATGCTGTTTTTAAGATGTGCAAATTCTAACTATTGCCATGATATTAACTACACAGTACAAGACTGTTAAGATTAAGAAAAAAATCAAGACAAAAAAAAAATTCTTTTTCACAGCCTGTATTCAAATAGTAGGAAGTGACTGCCCAACCATCACGTGTGAAATTAAACAACCAAATCTAAACAACCAAATTTAAAAATGTGTCTGTCAGCAAGGCGTTCTGCACATTACAGAAGATACTGTATTTACATAATAACCATCCTCAAAACGAGTTTCTTTGCAGCTTGGAATTTCAGCGAGAGAAGAAATGTAAAATAATATGCTTATTTATCATAGGGGGATTTGGGTGAAAATGTGTCAGAGACGTTATTAAGTCACCTGGGAACTGTTTTTAGAACTAAGGAGCTCACAAAACATTTATTTGCTTTTGTAATTTCAAACTTGGGCCCATCTATTTGTACAAAACCAGGCAACAAGTTTTTTTTTTTTTTCAAATTTGTCCGATTAAAGGAAACGAAGTGAAAATGAGAAGTGTTGTGAATTGTAAGATGGAGGAGGAGAGGAAGGAAGAAAAAAAGACGCTCAGTCACGGTGGCACACACCACGAGCAAAACCTTACTGAGCAAATTAACCTTGAGAGTCTGCATTGCGGGGAGCAAGCGAGCAACTGGCGGTGGAGACTGGGTGAAAAATGGATGAAAGTATGAGATAAATAAATAGCGGGCTTTCAGCGACATCGGAGTGTGAAAATGGGGATAATGAATTTAGCTAGTGGGAATAAATCAAGGAAAAAATAAAAGAAGAAATTAACAGAAATGAATGTCAATTAGTTTTAGTGATAACGTCTGACATTACACAAAGTATTAATAGGTTTTTTTGTTATTTTGGTTCTACTTGTTGCACTTTGATTAAAATATTACAAAGGGAAATAGAGGCAAACCAACATAGCCTGACTCAGTTTTTTTTTTGGGTGATGAAATGATTCTGCAGCGCTGGACAGCACAAGCTTGTACACTGCACATTTGCAAACTGCTTACATGGCAGCAGCCAAGCAGATGCTGTTCATTTAAAGGGTTGCATGATGGATTAGGACGGTATGGGGACGACTGGTTAGCACATCTGCCTCACAGTTCTGGGGTTCAAATCCCGGCCCCTGTGTGGAGTTTGCATGTTCTCCCCGTGCCTGCGTGGGTTTTCTCCGGGCACTCCGGTTTCCTCCCACATCCCAAAAACATGCATGGTAGGTTAATTGAAGACTAATTTTGGATACCGTTCCAAAGCCCCCTCCAGGCTAATATGCCAGTGCACTGCATTGAGATCATTCTGAAAAGCTCTCTTATGCTGTATTGATATTTGAACTCTTGGGTGAAGCATAGCAAAATGCACAACCACAAACATGGTCTTCTTACCAGCAGCAAAGCGTGCCTCCTGCTCTCCCTCGGTGAGATCAGAGTAAGAATTAAAGTCCGATTCCAGGGCTGCAGGCGTTTCCATCGGCTTACACCATCCCTTCCACTCGATGAGGTGAGCTACTCTGCCCTGGGCCATGGCTGTGGGCTTCGTCACATGGTCCTTCACTACCTGCGAAATACCTAGGAGGCAAACATTACGATTTATATTCAGGGTGCACTTAACAATTTTGGTCTGATTCAATGGAGCATCAGAGGTTGTTGCTTGGTGCGCATTTTTTCCCCCTGACCCACAGACCTCACTGGATGAACTTTAAGACTTATAGTCACTGTGGGTTCCTGGCATGTACGAAATGTGTGATCGTCAGGGGCGTCACTAGGATTTATAGATGGGGGGGCTTAGCCCCCAGAAGAACAAGATATGAGTGAAAGTAGCGCAAAGTCGGCAGCAGTCTTGGGCCCTTATTAGGGGGAGGATAGGTGCGTAACGTGCGTGTCCAACAGCAGAGATGCATTTAAGGTTTACAACTGACACACTTGAACCATGTGCACTTTTAATATTTCCAGTGTGTATGCGCACCACTTATGTGCACCCGTTTATGTTACTGCATTGCTTTGTTATTAAAATGCGGTGTTCAGACTTCATCATTACAACATGTGAAAACGTGTGACGATGAAGTGGAAGCTCAAAATTAAAGTGCTGTTAGGGTCGTATAATTTGTAAATAGGCCAAACATTTTCAAGCTAAAGAAGAAAAGAAGTGTGACCATAAAAAACGTTAATAGCACTTGTTATACATCTCTTTCCTGGCTGCTCATACATTATACACTAGCTAAAGTGACATCTGTGAGCTGCTTAATGTGAAGGGACTCACCTCCTGGGCATAAACACTAATCTCTCTCTGTGTATTTGTCGCCTTTACACCATGGGCATTTCTAGCCCATTTTGGGGGGTCCTGAAGCACCCCTAAAATGAATCTCAATTTTTTCTTTCAGAAACAGTTTTTTTTTTTTTTTTAACAACCTAGACAAAAGTGTAAAACTACAGTACTTGGTTGTAATGTAATATTTTACAACAAAAATAAAGCCCACATTGCTCAAAAATGGTTTGGGCCACCAATAAACCAGGATATGCACCAGATTTATTAACTTCAATCACTCAATACCAACACACTATTGTCGTTTCCATTGTCAATTGTTCCAATTGTCATTGTTTATGTTGTAAGGTAGGAGTTAGCTGAAGCTTTTTCTAGCTTTAGTAAACAATTCAGGTGGTCGGACAGAACCACAGTCCTCAGTTTGAATTTGATTGAGAGAAGTTAGTTGTTGTGTCATGTACATGTAACAATATTAAAGCCAAGGTGCAACTGAATAGTTTAGTGACGAGCCCATTTTGGGGATGCTTATGCACCCTTAAAATGAATCCCAGCACCCCTAAAACTATGGTCCTCGAAGCGCCCCTGCTTTTCATGTCATCAAAGTAAATGATAAGTACACAAATTATTGTTTTTATATTTTACTATAAAACTGATATATTGCCTCACAGTTAAGAATATTAAAATGTTACTTACAGTTGTTGTATAGTTAATAAAGCATTTGTGATGGGTTTCAGAACTGATGTAAGCCCAGGCCTTACTTTGTGTGTGTGTGTGTGTGTGTGTGTGTGTGGGTGTGTGTGTGTGTGTGTGTGGGTGTGTGTAAGCGCCATTCATACATTTGAACTCACCATGCAGGGAGGATCGCGCCAACGCTGCAATCTCTTGAATGGTCAACGCTCGCCTTGATTTTGGTAACATTTCAATGGTGTCATCAACATTCACCTGGCAGGATGAGAAAACAGCGTGGCTCAGAGGGGCGTAGTAAAGTCAGTAATTCAGCTCGGTGTGAAGGCGACAGAGCTGACCGCTCCCTATGGCGACTCAGAAGATAATGCACTTGGTCTCGTCTAATTGAAGACAATATGTGTTAGAACATACCAAGGTCTCCAGACATAAGGGTCATTCCAAAATTGGAGGACATTTTCCGTCCTCCTCATGAAATTTCAAATAATCCGTGCACAAAATACAGAAACATGCATTTGTTATGTAAATTATAGTTTTCCTGAGACAAAATATAACAGTAGTAAAAAGTGATCTTTAAATACTAAAATCAAAATACCAAATTGCTCTTCAGCATCCCCCCCAATTTTTTCTTGTCCCTCCCTCTTGATGACCAACTTGCATATCAATTATAAGAGATAAAATTACTTTTAAATCAGCTTGTTGGGGGGGAGGTGGGGAGGGGGGGTTCTAATGTCTTCCATGTAATTGTTATACACTGAGTGTACTACTAAAACATTTTTACCAATCTAGAGGAAAAGATAAACGGGACCCTGAGTCCTCTCTTCTAATTTTCAGTCACAATATTGTGTCACTCAAACTAACGCAACCTTGTTATTCATATTATCAGAAAGACATTAATGTCAGTTTTTCTTTTTCTTTTTTTTACTACTGTATGTAACTAATATTGTTCCTGACCAGTTAGCATAGCAGCTAAAAAGCCATCATGTACTCTTCAGCAAAAACTCCAACATTAGCATTGATTTGCAACCCTGTTACTTGCAACCCAGTGGAACCTCAATTTAACAGCCCCAGAACCAACAGACTTTGGATTTAACAGACAGATTAGTAGTGTTGTGTCTGCAGATTGGTATGACACCTAGTAGTGTCAAAATGCCCCTTTGCAACGGACGAAGTCCATTATTTCCAGAATTGGCCGCTGTTGTTTACTGGTGCAAGCAACAGACAGTGATTGGTACCGTTTTTTCTCGGAATAGACGCTGTTGTTTACTTAGGCGCTCGTCGTGGACGTCTCTTGAACACGTTATGCTGATTTTGGTACAGAATACTGTTGTTTTTTTTTGTCCTTCACTATGGCATCCAATAGTAACGGAGGCGAGAAACGGAAGCGCACTATTTTCGCGGCTCATGAAAGCAACGCCAACTCGCCACCGTGGCACAACAACTTTCTCCCACCGGCAAGCACCAGCGATCACAGCACTTTCACGGGAGGATTAGACAATCAAATCAATGGTTAAAGCTAATTTTAGGTAAACTTACATTTATTTACAATAATTTTGAACTGCTTTGGGTGTTTTATTTGAATTTTTTAAAGGCCATAAAAAAGTGGTTCAAATTAACCGAGTAAAATATTTAATGGACGACTCCTCCGCCCTATTAGTATATTAAATTGAGGTTCCACTGAACTGTAATTAGCGTGGAACTAAATGTTACTTTCTTCATGAAATTGTAAATGATTTACTCAGCAATATTTTTAAATGTGTTTTTCAAGTGCCTGAGCATCTTTAACACGATTGCGCCAGCGAAATATATGCGAATAAAATATCTCACAAAAACTGTTTGATCTTTCAGCCAGATGAATTAAACTATATGATGTTTACCTTTTGTTGAAAACATAAAATAAATGTACCTATATAAAATATTAAATGAATGACCTATTCTTAAAAAATGTTAGTGCCTAAATAGCCCTCCAATTCTGAAATGACTAATAATTCGACACGAAAAAAATAAATAATAATTTATCATATCGCTGGTGTTGGTCTTAAATCCCCTACATCTAAATTTGGTAAGTTGGATATTTTTTCACAAGTCTATACTATTTGGTGAGTCCGAAGGTGTGTGTGCTGTGTGTGTTCTTGTTAAAAAATGATTGACCAATCTAAAGTGTTGAAAAATTTACACGGTGTGTCCAGCATGACACCATCACCAGGCTACAAGTGGATCGTTTGCCAAGTTAACAGGACTCAGCTGCTCCTACTTTATGCTCATCTGCATGATTTCATTTTTAACAGCATTCGAATATTTACTGAACAGACTTCCCATTGAGCCATTTGGAGTTTGTAAAACAACATTATAAAACATTTAACTTCATTGCACAACCCTTTATTGGGGTGGGGGGGCATATTTACATACAGTTAGGTGAAATATTTTATATATCCTCACTGTTGGGCAGAAACCTCATTTGTTCAAATTTGGTAAATTTAGTATTTTTCACAAATCTATACTATTGCTCAGTCCACATGTGGGTATGTTGATTTTACAAATTATGTTGAAAATGGCTTGTTTTCTTTGACGATGCAATGTTAATGACTCAACAAACGTGCCGTTTTGGAGATGCGAGGATTCTGCCCGACCCCAGCGACATTATCATGTTAGATTGTTATGATGAAATATGAATTAAGTATGGAATCCATTCCGTGACACTGGTCAGCCTCTGATTTGTTTAGATTTCCAGTTGGAAATAATGTGCATTTAAACAATATATTCCAGAATCTGGCTACTGCTATGATATTAACCGTACAGGCAATTTTTAAAGTAGCATATTAAGTCCAAGACAACCGCTGTTAATATTAAGACAAAAAAAATTACAAATCGATCCTATTGGTCAGTTCCCATGTGGGTCTATTGATTTTACAAATTATTGGCCAATCTAAAGTGTTGAAAATGACGTTTCTTTGACGATGCAACATTAAAGCCTCAACAAACATGTTGGGTTGTTGTTGTTTTTTTGTCAAAGTCATCGTTTTGGAAATACGAGGATTCCGCCTCACGCCAGCAATATTTAGTATTGAGAAAATGAATAAACATTGTTAAATCAATACTATCTGACAGTGTCAATCCAAAATGAGCATTTTTAAATTTCTAGAGCCAAAAATACATACACTGATACAACTAGAATTGGATCTCTAGCTATGTATCTTTATGTAAAATACTTTGTCAAATAAAGCAAGCCGGGGAAATGGCTTAGTGTTTGACCACAATACTGTTGAGCATTTTTTGTGCATAATGGCTCACAAGAAGTAATTTTAATTTTTTTTAAATTGGGGGTTTAAATTCCAGTCATTCCTTTTCCAGATAGTGAAACACAGTTTGCTCCTAACGATCCACAAACCATGTTTGAATGAGTTCTCTACCGTGATTGGACACAATCGCTCATTTCTGAATGATAGAAATTGGTGCCAGATAAATGTAGGTCATTCTACCAAATTTTACAAAGGACCAAGTGGATCTCTCTGAGCATGCCACAAGTCCTCCAACGGGATGTAACTCGAGCTACTGTTAAAAATGTTTCGGGAAAAAAATGTATACCTGTACTTCTTTGTGTTGACAGCCGGAGAGATCATTTGTTGCCGGAATGAGTCAGTCGACAAAAGATGGACATTCTCAAATCCCACAGAGAGAGTATCAGGTGGTGACAAGATCTTTCATCTGTCACTTCTCTTTATGGTCCAAGCGGCATTCACATGAGGACCAGCCACATTGGCACCAAAGACCACATGCAGAGCTGAATCGACTGTACTGATACTCAATATGGTGAAAGCACTGAATGAACGGTTTGAGCTGGGTATGTTTATCTTTGAGTTGCTGCCCTTTAGGCCAGCCACACACCGAGCAACACAGCTCAACCCAACTGAACTGTTGTGCAGTGTGTAGGGTTCTACAAGCCACTGTAAGCCACTAGTTTTGCTGCAATTGATAATTGGAATTGCTGGAGGACGGCGACGCAACTTTGCAGATGTAACTGCAAATCCAAAATACGCATGAGCTTTCACAAAAAAAAAAAAAAAAATCAATCTTTTTGGTTACTAAACACAATTAAGACCCAGTCAGTCAGACCCGGCCGCTGCACCACCGCCAAGCCGTATCAATACAGTAATACAGTACAGTGGATCCCTGCTATTCTCTGGGGACAGGGACCACGCCAGACCGCGATTAGCGAAAAGCCACGGATCCTTACAATAAAAATGTAAACTTTGTCGCTGTCCTCTGAAGCACATGTGTCTAAAGATCTGTGGAGTATAATTTATGGAAAATACTTCTGGGATAGAAAGTAGGGGAGATAAAACATAGAGATACAGGGCTCTATATGTGGATATGACGGCAGCACTGCTAAGCAAAAATAAGTATGTTTTTCCATAGTTGAAAGCTAAATGAATGAGATTCTGTTACTTTTATTAGTCTTTACTGAATGTGGAGAAGAATAAATATGCAAAGAATAAGAATACCCTGACCTCATTTCAAAAGCAGCAACATGACCTTCTCCTGTCATTTCCACTAACCGCAACAAAATATCAGGCCAACAACCAGACAAACAAACTAAAGCAAATGTATCTGTCAGAGGAGTCGTATAAGAGTAAGAAGCGGGGGGGTCCCAAGGTTGTGACGGTATCAACGGCAGCCTGGAGATCTGATAAGCTTCTTGTGCCACAGTGGAGCTCACAGATCAGACAGAGGATAATCTGGAGGAGATGTGTCATATACCCAGAGGAGATGTGCTGGTTTTTTAATAGCAAAACAAAAACTGGCTTTTCATGAGCACAGATAATCAGATTGTTGTCCAGAGAAATCAGTGAGATTGAGAAAAAAAAAGGGGGAAATATTTCAGCATCGGCATTCAGAGCTTGAAATGAGTCCCATCTGATCTGTCGCTTTTTCTCCTTCTTGCCAATTTGAATTTTATATATAATACAGAGTAAGAATTTAAAATACCTCCATCCATCATCCATCAATTTTCTTTTCTGCTTATCCTCACGAGGGACCCATACGCTGACCAAGTTACAACTCAGGAATCTTTCCTCTATGAATGAATATGATAATCATGTATCTTAAAGGACATTCCTCTCACTGTCACGACATTCTCATTGTATCATTATATCATCCAGAGGCAGCGGAACCGGAGGGGCACTGGGGGCACGTGCCCTCCCACTTGTTTACCCTAATTGCCCCTATGTGTGTGATGTGCCCCTTTGCTCAGCCACAATACCCATTTTTCAGGAATGGAAATTATCTCTCAGCAGCATCACGTCGACAATTTTTTTTTTTTTTTTTTTTTGGGGGGGTTTGTAGCAAGTGCCCTCGTAGTACTAAAAAGTGCCCTTGAAGTATTAAAAAAATTCCCTTGAAGTACACAAAAGGGCCCCGAAAGTACTGTGCCCCCCACGTGTGTGATGTGCCCTTTTGGTCAGGCACAATACCCTTGTTCAGGACTCCACCTCCCCCTGCCCCCTGTCGTCAATTGGTTTTCGGGATGAATTGCTTCGATCACAACCCCCGTCGACGACCGGTTGTCCCAAAACTACTAAAAAGGGGGGACTTCAAAACCCGGCCAACAAGAACAGTAAGATGACAAGGCAAAGACAAGACGACACAAGGTCTTACTATTCAGTGCAAGGTAGAATGAGTCAGTGTTTCTGTTTTTTTTTTTTTTTTTTTAATTCAAAGTGGGCCACAACTGCATGAATTAAGTACACATTTAATCAAGCTGTTCGCTCTTCTTACAAAATGATTTTTGGCAATAGACAGTTCAAAGACAAGTAATTGTAAAATGTGTGTAACTGAGATTCCATTTCATGTCCTACATTAAAAGACGATTAATAATTATGCGTAAGGCTGATGAGTCATTCTGATGGTTAACTTTTATAAAGACTCGTGGAGTAAGTGAGTATGGTTGCGTTATATGATACATAGTTAGCTGGTTTGATTTAGGATGTAATTATCTGGCAAGGAGAGGTTGAGTATAATCATATCATATCTGCTTCATGTGGCTTCATGTAGTGTGTCTGTTGTCTTTAATGAAGCAAATCTTGTGGCTCGCTTTATAAGTTTAAATCGTTGTGTTGCTTTAGCCTGGTTGATATTTGGTCAAATATAATAGTCAGATGATATACAGTGTCAATTTTTGGAACCTCCAACAGGTCAAGCTTTACGATTAATCCGCACAATTAATTAGTTAATAAAATTAGCACATTTTAATCACAATTTGGAATCAACATGGACTCTTTGTCAGTGCACGATTTTCTGGTACACCGGTTACACTGATGCACATGCACATGTCAGAGCTCGGCTACCAAAATGGAGGAATTAGATAAAACAGCCTTGCTCGGGCTGATGGGAGGCAAATTTCAGTACAAAAAAACTACCTGATGTACGCCTTGATAAGCGTTCCCCTGTGCAAATTGTGCAAAATGGAGTTTTCATGCCACCGAAGCACTTCAACCCTCCAACATGTGATCCAACTTTCTAACTGCCATACATAAAACATTTAAAGGCAATACTGTTCTAAAAAAAATGCCATTTTAACTTTAGGCCTGTTTAATTTTGGCCAGGGATATTTTCTATTAGTTTTTGTACTGTTTTGTATTGAAATGCAATTAATTGCATTTTTCCTGAGTTTGAAATATTCCTGTCTGTGTCATTTATTTGATTCAGTCGTCCACTAAAATCCATTTAAAATAAACCATGTTGCTTTTAAAGACAAATATTGTTATATGATTACAAATGAGATGAAGTGAGATTAATTCTTTACAGCCTGCAATTAATTGTGGTAATTGTAATTAATTAATATATATACTGTGTGGCACGGTGAGCGACTGGTTAGCACATCTGCCTCACAGTTCTGAGGACTCGGGTTCAAATCCCGGCCGCGCCTATGTGGAGTTTGCATGTTCTCACCATACCTGCATGAGTTTTCTCCGCTTATTCCGATTTCCTCCCACATCCCAAAATCATGCGTGTCATCATCAACACAGGTTGATTGAAGACTCTAAATTGCCCGTAGGTGTGAATGTGAGTGCGAATAGTTGTCTGTTTATATGTGCCATGCGATTGGCTGGCGACCAGTTCAGGGTGTACCCCGCCTCTCGCCCGAAGATAGCTGGGATAGGCTCCAGCACACCCGTGACCCTTGTGAGGATAAGCGGTATAGAAAATGGATAGATGGAGAGAGAGAGAGAGAGAGAGAGAGAGAGAGATTTGCATTTGTCATATGCATGGCTAACTTCCAATCAATACATTGTTTTCGCTCATTTACTTTACATCTTCACTTAAGGAATCTGTTGTACAGGATATTGTATGCATATGAACATATATAATGCATATTTGATGCAGTAGAAAATATTTTTGGGATCAGGAAGTGGAGCGTATTCTTCCGTTAATTTGTTCAGTCATTAATCCAAACATTTGAGGTTATTAAGCGTAGGGACATTATATGCCCTAACATTGACAAGTATGCTGGGTAGTGTAGTGTAGTGAAGTGTAGTTTACTTCTTGTTTGTTTTGTTTGGTTTCTTTGCTTTTGCCGTGATTTACTAGCAACCAGTCCCCACCTCTCGATCAGTCACCTGAATGAGGATAAGCGGTATAGAAAATGGAGAGATGGATGGATGGATGGAACTTCTAAATAATACACATTTTGTGCTTGTTGTTTCCAGTAAATGTTGTTTGACGTTTCAAACTTACTTGGCTGGACTTCTTTGAAACATCTGACCAAAGTGACATAGTGTATAAAAAGAGAGTTTGGGGCACCTGGCTGAAGTCCAGTGCACCCAAAGGTTCTGTCACAATCAGTCTGCGCACCAGGTGGGTTTGCGTGCTCCCCAATAGCGTAAGGTGAGACAGGGAGCTGGACGGGCTCCAGTCCACGCGCAACATACCATCAACTGCCACTGTCAGAAGAAAGAGAGTCCAAAGAAATTACAACTGACAGTACGGCTGCCACATATGTTTTTAACACACCACAGTCATTATATAAATGCAATTAATATTCAGCTACTTCGACATACAATACTGTGCAGAAGTCTTAGGCCACCATAAAATATAGTATGTTGGTTCAGCTACTCTAATATTTTAAAATGATGAGTTTATAGATAACTCATTCAATAGATCATTCATAGACAATGACAAACTGTTACTAAAAACAAAAACAAAATTATAGTTAGTTTAGGTAGTTTATTTGTGTTTGTTTGTTTGTTCGTTACCATTATGATTTGGGGGAATGGAATGTTGAGACTATGAGGAATATGTTTGTCCTAATATTTTGCAGTTAAATCCACACCAGGTATTGCGTCCTGTAAAGCACATAATGCATATACTGTAATATTTTTGCATTTCTTTACCTCTTATTATTTATATTGTTATATCACTTTCACAATGTGTGCCTATGTCTAAATCTTTTTTCCTTTTATTATGAATGTTCAAGATTCAGGAATTCTAAACCTACCTAATGTAACCTCCTTTAGTATCCTCCTAGTTTTTGGTGTGTGAATCCTTCTAAAAGTTATTTTCAACGTCAATATCGTATTCTTTTGCGTTATCCATAATGCCCATATTAAGAAAAAAATACTTGTGTGAAAACAGGCATTAATACAACAAAGCTAAGACTTTTGCACATCACCATAGAATGAGAATGCAATGCACCTACGGTTGAAACCTGATGTTTACATACATTATAAAAAAAGACACTTGCTTTTTTCCCCCCTCACTGTCTGACACAAAATCAGACTAAACTCATGAGAGATTGTTGTTGCTTTACCAATTTTTCATTACTTTCTTCAAAGTCAGAAGTTTCCATAAAGTAAGATCACTATGCCTTTAAACAATTTAGGAAAATCCAGATGATGATGTCATTTTTTTGGAAGCTTCTGAAAGGTTTATAGACAACATTTGAGTTAATTAGAGACACGCCTGTGGGTGTATTTGAACTAGGTACACCTGAAACACACTGCTTCGCTGTGTAACATAATGGGAAAGTCAAAAGAAATCTGCCATGATATCAGGAAGAAAATTATGGACTTGCACAAGTCTGGTTCATTCATGGGTGCAATTTCTAGAAGCTTGTCGGTGCCACTTTCATCTATGTTCTAACAATTATATGGAAGTATAAACACCATGGGAATATCCAGCAAACATACCGCTGAGGAAGGGGATGTGTTCTGTGTCCCAGTGATGAACGTACTTTGGTCTGAAATGTGCATATCAACCCAAGAGCAAAAGCAAAAGACCTTGTAAAGATGCTGGCTGAAGCTGGTGAGAGTGTGTCATTATCCACAGTGAAACGAGTACTGTACCAACATGAGATGAAAAGCCACTCTACCAGGAAAAAGCCCTCATGCCAAAATAAATATCACAAAGTCAGAATACAGATTGCAAATGAACCCAAGGACAAAGACCTTGCAAGACTGAGAACACTGTCCCAACTGTGACTTACTGCGATTTTTGTACAGGAGGGACTGGTGCACTTGACAAAATAGATGGCATCATGAGGAAAGAACATTATGCGGAAATACTGAAGCAAAATCTCAAGACATCAGCCAGGAAGTTAAAGTTTGGGTGCAAATGGGTCTTGACCTTGGCCTGACGCATACTGCCAAACTGGTTACAATGTGGCTTAAGGATAACAAAGCCAATGTTTTGGAGTGGCTATCACAAAGCCCTGATCTCACTCATTTGAAAATGTATGGGCAGAGCTGAAAAGGCATGGCCAGGTGGCCTACAAACTTGGCTCAGTTACACCAGTCCTGCCAAGAATAATGGGCCAAAATTCCTGCCAACTATTGTGAGAAGCTTGTGGAAGCATATCCAAAACGGTCGACCCAAGTCATATAGTTTAAAGACAATGGTACAAATTCTAATGAAATGTATGTAAACTTCCGACTTTACAGAAAGTAATGAAAAATTAAAATTTTAGGCGTGGTCTCCCTGTTTATGCCTCGGTGGGTGTGTTCCTTGGGGGTGGTCAACAATAGGTTGTTTTTGTCGCCTGGTGTGGTTGGAGAAACGGCGGTCCTGCATACTAATCCATTGTTTTCATGTCTTGCTGCAAAAACAGCTCGTTAGGGCCACTTTTCCCGTCAAATGAGGTGACCTTTGGAGGGAGAAATGTCAGGATGTTGTTATATGTAGACGATATGTGTTGTCTCAAACCTCCTCTGTTTAGAGATGGCTTTTCTAGTTCGACTTAGATGGCTTCTCTTACACCGCTTTCAAACCAGAGGTCCTCCCTATCCACAATTTCGACGATGTTGTCTTTGAAGGAATGTCCGTTTTTCTTGAGATGCAAATGAACCGCTGATTCTAATCCTAATTGACCTAAAACAGGAAAAGTTTAGTCTGATTTCATGTCAGACTGTGCGGAAAAAACTTTTTTTATAGTGTATGTAAACATCAGTTTTCAACTGTACATGTGTTTAATGTGAACAAGAGAAGAAAGACTTATTTGTGGTCCAACAATCATCATGCCGGGCCATGCCTTTCCTGATGTGGGAATTCTGTTAGTCAATACAGTGGAGAGCCATATTGACCACTGAAATGTAAATACTGCTTTAACGTTTTTTTTTTTTTTTTATTCAATTGCATTGAGATAACATAGACCTGTGAGGAGGGTGCAAGGCTTCCTCCATGCACTTAATAGCCATGCTATGTCATGCAGGTGAGGCCCTGACAGCAGCCCAAAGTCTGTTTGATATTTCATGAGATTTTCTCATGGCGGCGGATGTTGGGTGGAGAAGGCGTGTATGTTGCACATAAGAAACATAGAATAAGAGACACATCTGCTGTGGAAGAATTATGCAATTTCATCTCCCCGTTTTTATAATACACAATTGTTGCCAGGCACATCGTGAACCCAACACAACGGGGTCACAATGACAGATTGCAGCTGCACCTCACCCCCCGACCCCCCGATGCAAACGTCACCTGTTCACGAATTTAGCCTGGCTCACGTCACAGCTTGACAGACTATTCTGCATATGTGTGGGTGTGTGTGTGTGTGCTGTTCCACAGCACCTGTGAAGCCCCAACCAGAAACATACCAACACTGCCTTTCTCCTCCCAAGCCACACTACACGTTGCAGAGCATGCTCGCCGTGCTTCAAATCTGATTTGCGAAACAGGATTAAGAGGTGGGCTTCTAAATGTCAGAGCCTGGCTCCTTTTTCCCAGTCCCCACCCACATTTCGTGTTTCAAAAAGAAGCAACTTGCTCCATTAGTCTGTAGCGCCAATCTCATATATTGAGTCCAATATCTAGACCCATCACTCACCCTGGGTCAAAGACCTGAGCTCAAGTTGCCCCCAAGCAGAATTCAATATGTGCCATTTAATTGGGTGTGATGAGATCAGGTGGTGGGGTGTATTGTATCATTGAATAGAGGCCTGGCCACCTCTATTTTTCAGAGGAGGTGACAGGTGTGCATCTTTGCAAGCATTAAACTGTAGCACCAACCTACAGTTTAATGCTTGCAAAGATGGAGGACATTTGAGCCTGATCTCTAAAGAATTTCACCATTAAAAAAAAAAGAAAAAAGTAAATTACTGGCAGCAAGGATGCCAATAATTTACAGTTATACAGTGCATTTACTGTATTTGATTTTCATATAGTACCGTATTTTGGATTACAGCATTGTCACCGTAATTTAACAGTGCATTTGCTATAATGTATTTAACAGGATACTACTCTATTATGGATTACAGTATGCCACCGTAATTTAACAATATTATTTTAACAATATTATCATATAGCCCTGCCACCGCGTCTGACTTCACACCTCCAGTCTACATCACTGACACCACCACCACCATCAGCCCACCACTGAAATCCTCCATGTTCAGGAAACCCAAACAAAAAATGCCTGGCCTTTGTAAGTCTCTGAGCAAGAGTAAAAAACTGCAGAGATCCATGAACAGCAAAACATCACCAGAAGGGTGACCCAGTGGACAAGGTGGCTTAACTTTCTCCATCAGGCTCCGTGACGTCCATGCCCTCGTGCTTCCCCTTCGCTTGGTTCAGAGAGCGAGGGAGGGAAAAAGAATGAGGAGATGGAGAGGGAAAGATGCAACAGGGAGAAGTTCCAGTCTGTGTCCAGCAGCAGTTTGCCACCTCTGGGAGAAGAGATCGGAGTGTTGGTTCTCGATTGGACAGCTTCAGCATGGGAGGGTCACGGCTCTAATAACTCTCTCTCCGGACACTCTCACACTTTGACCTTTTCATCCACTGAGACTTTGGATGAACAACCAGTGGCAAAGTTGACTTGCAGCCATCAGGTGTGTCTGTGGTCGGTGGCCAAGAACAATACAGGAGCGACTTTAAAGACAGAGGTGTAGACGGGGCACAGCTGCTCAGCATGGACATTGACAAACACAAGGACAGAGGCATGTGTCAAAGTGACTGTGCGTCTCTAAAGAAGAAAGCTGAAGGAGATGAAGAAATGAGAGGAAAAACAAAAGCGGGGAAGGCAGAAAAGGCGCAAGGAGTCATCCAAGTGAAAAGAGAAGAAATTTGAGAGTGACGATGTGGTGATCCAGAACACATCCGCACTGGAGTCGCGATATAATGGCAAGAACCTGAGATTTGCATCAGCATGCGTTTGCATGGTTAGCATTTCCCTCAGAACATTTCTTTGTAATTTATATTATATGAAGGAGAACAAAAAAACACACACATTTTCTACACTTACTGTATGTAATTATGTTTTCATACTTGAATTTGTAAATGATGTGTTATGTTAAGTTTTGATAAACAAATCCTTTCAACGTCCAACCGAAGAACCGATGCACGATGTTTTTGAAGAACCCAGCGTGGCAACGCTACATCCTTGCTTAGTGGAACTAAACGCAAGAGACTGTAGATCCGTTTTGTTTGTGTGTTGGCACAATTCTCCCTCCGAAGCTAAATCAACATTGCAAACTTAGTTTTTGTGTCACACTGGCCTTACTTGAGAGTGAAAAGACGGGCCGAATCGAATCAAGTTCTCTTTTGGCATTCTCCTAGACCTGGGACGTAACATGACTTCGAGCAGGGGTCTCAAACATACGGCCCGTCAAGGGGTCCAATCCGGCCCGTGGGGATGGAGAACACATTCACTGCTATTTTTCAATAAAAGTAACTTTTGTTGCTAATTTTGCCCACTGGAGGGTGCACTGACAACACGTAAATGACATTGCAAATGACTTGTGAAGGCCAAACGATGCCAAGTTTCAGGGGGACACTAATATAAAATGGTGTGCCGTGTTGGCACTACAATTCTGTGAAAATAAATACATGTGGAAATGTTTTAAGACATTGAATATTACAAAATTTCTGTCAAAAGCGTCACTTCAAAAGAGGTTGGTTGTTGGACCCTTTTTGGGGTCTTTTTTTTTTCTCGATGCATTGCCACAACTTACATTTTTATGTATACAAAGGATGCATAACTGAATGGTGCACGCTCACTGATTCATAATACTGTTGAAATAATGTTTGGTTAAAAATGTCAGACTGCTCATGATTTGCAATAAAATTTGCAACAAGATAATAATGAGTAAATGGGAATATTTTCCGAAATTACTTGCACCAATTATTTGCACCAAAACAATGGGGAAAGTTGTTATTTATGGATTTTTAAGCCACAAATATTGTGGTGCAGCCCGCTTGAGATCTAATTGGAGGGAATGTGGCCCGCGAACTAAAATGAGCTTGACACCACTGACTTAGAGTATGTTACCCAAATTTAACGGTGAGTGTTGGTAAATCAATTTGACTTTATATTATTGTATTTTGGGTGACAATATGTTACAATAATCAAACAGTGAGTTTAAGTAATTTATTTTAACATTATGTTACTGTATTTTGGATTACAGTACATCACTGGTGTCCAACCCGTGGCCTGGGGGCCAGATCCGGCCCACAACATCATTTTATGTGGCCCGCAAAAGCAAATCGTGTGCGTTGACTTCATGTTTCTTACTAAAATACCAAAATTGAAAATTGTCTCCACTTTTAATAATGCTGACATTGCAATATTTTTGTTTTGTTACCAATCTAATTTAAAAAACAAACAAACTGAATAATAGTTGAACAAACAACGTTTTACTGGCTTCCGATTTCAAAAGTAGTTACCCATCAATTTTTGTGTGAATATGGAATAATATGAGGTGATCATACATTTACATTATATGGGTTCACAGTCTTAACGGCCCTCTGAGGGAAACCATAACTACGATGTGGCCCGGGACAAAAATGAGTTTGACACCCCCTGCAGTAAACGAAAGTAGGATAACTGTGGGTTATGGTAATTTTACAGTATGTTACTCTTTCTTCACACAGTAATAAAAAGTAAAAAAGAAAATCATCTTTTATTGTCGTGAACGCATGCACGCCAAATTGTTTCTCTGCATTTAACCCATCCCAGTTGTGGGCACAGCGAACACACACTGTTAGCGGCGGTGCAGATTGGAGCAGGGGGCTGCTTAAGCGCCCTCGTGTTTCGGTGTCTGGCTCAAGGACACCACAGTCTATTGCTGCGTGCTCTCATGCTGATGTGTTTTGTTTGTTTGTTTGTTTTTGTTTTTTACTTGAACTGGGGACCCCATGGCAACACTTTGTAATTAGTCTTCTCACGCTACTCATTTTTGAGTGAGATGCTACTGTCTTGACTTTGGACAGCAAAGCCTCCTTGTCATTCCAACCGGAAGATGAACTCTAACAGGACTTTTCGATATGAACTGGCTATCATGACGAACATGGCTGGGTCCAGATTGCGATGCCATTCGGTCTTGAATAAGAAGTCCGGTACTAAGGCCACTGCTCACAGAACATGAGGGGTGTACCTGTACTTGCATGACATCTAGGGATTAGTATGACATTTTACAACAAATTTAAAAATGACATACATCACTTGATTTCTTTTCTACTGGCCTTTTAACATGGCGGTGATAACTGTCAGCAAAAATTGGATTTTTCTTGATTATTGCAATCTCATTTGTCTGACTGGGTCTACAGTTGTTTAAGTAAATGAGCATTTAAGCAGATTTTTCATCAGTTCCGCTCTCGCTGGCGTGCACGCACACACACGCGCGCACACACTTCCTCTCTCTGTACATCCCGTTGTCGTGGAAACTGCAGACAGAGACCTCACTGCTTTACTGTCTGTCTCACATAAGAACATACACACAAATACACACCATCATCAAATCAGTTAGGTCAATACTAATGTGTTGTTTCACATATAGTGGGGAAATTAGTTAAACAGGTGGAAACTGCTGGACTAAAACGCATACAAGGTGTTATAATCATCAAGTGACAGATTATACAATCATTCCGAAAATATGGGGGGGGGAGGTGTAGAAGAAGCACGGTGGGTAAGCACACGTGGGCAGGTCGCCCATCATAGTTACATCAGAAGCTATAAAGGAAGGCAAGATGATAAATGGACGTGGAAGAAAGGAGGAGAGACACACCAAGGGTAGGGTTCACGTGGAGTTTGACGCAAGCCACGCCAAGCAAACGTGGAAACTACCAAGCAGCAACCGGAAGCCCGTTTGCTGACTGGCAACAATGAGATGCGGAGATGTGGAAAATCTTCATGGTGGCAAAATGCGTCCTACCTTCCAAGCAAAGTGGGGCAGCGCGGTCAGAACCATCGCGTCTGGCTGAGTCTTCACGTCACGACAATAAAAAGTGTTTCAGGGAGCATCCCTCAGTGATGTCACGAGCGCCTCCTCACTGGCGTGCACGCTAAAAGCTTCTTGTAACTCTCCCAAACATCGCGATGCTTAAGGCTGCAGACAGTCCCCCCCCCCCCCCCCCCCCCTCCTCCCCAGGCACAAAAAGAAAATAGAATGTAATGTAGCATCGTGAAAATGTTGCACGGACCAAACGAGTCAAAATGAGAACGTGAGGGTGTTCCCATTTTGGGTTGAAGCATGCCGCACAAGCTCCCGGGGCCAGTTGACTGCACCGAACGCAAAAGGTTGCAGCAAAAAAAAAATATAATAATAATAAAATGAAGTGGCAGCCTTCCTCCAGCCCTCCGTGCGCGAAAACGGCAGAACACATTGAAAACAACTCTTACCCACTGGCCTTTTAGAGCTGATGCAGCCCATTTTTGCAGCTTGCGCACAGACAGAGAGGATGCCGATGAAGTTTGTGCTAAGGGAGCGTACCTCAGAGAAGGACAGCCGCGCTCGCTCCGCCGGGTTGCGCGATATCAGGCGGCCGGGACGTTGCCCGTCATGTTGGGGCTCGTCTATGTTCTCTTTTTCGTCACATCCATACATCGAAATAGCGCCCTTGTCTTTGGTTCGTGAGGGAGTCTTCTCGGTTGAGTGTTGGTGATCAGCACTACAGCGGAGGGACAGCGTCGTGGATCTCCCCCGCGGCCGAGAAGCTCATGCTGGGGGGGGGGGGGGGGGGGGGGGGGATTGCCTCCTCCCTCCCGTCCTGGTCTTAGTCTGTCGAGTCCGAGAGATCTCCGGTCTACGTAGTGAGTGATCAGAGTGGGACACATGGATATCCAAACCCAAGCTCACACGCGTGTATTTATACACCCATGGCCGCCTCCTTGCACTGTTTTGCTCTCTTGGGCAGGAGCGCAATGTGATGTGATTGGCTGGTGTCACTTTACATGTCAGTCAGCGTTGTGGGAGGCCAGGAGGAGAGATTTAGGCAACCAGTGGCCTTGTATTTCTTCTCTGTTAGTTACCCTACGAAGCATTTTTATCACTAACCATTTTTGAATGTTGTGCAGTGTCATAATGCAGTAATATCACAACAATTATGACACTGACACGTGCTTGTAAGTCAAAACATTTGTATGTGAAATCATCTTTCCTCATTGAAATGGTTGGAAATGCCATTAATCCGTTCCAGCCTCTGAAAAAAAAAAAAAGTTTGTAATGTGTTTTTTAATAAGAAAAATCACACTTTATAATATGGTACCTAATAAAAACTTACAGGTATGACATAAATAGAATGTAAAGAAACAGTTTTAGCCACATTTTTGGATCATTTCTACGGATATTGTGGTGCTCCTTCTGGTGTGCGCACTTTGGCCAACTGTGGCAGTATCATACAGACAAATATATACTAAACATGGAACCGGTCTCAGCTCCTCAGTAAGCCGCTGTGATAGTCTTTTTTTTTGTAGAGAATAAAGAATATATGCCTGTGAGCATTGTTATATTATCTGTTTACATGGTTGCTCCACCGTTTGTGTTCAAACACTCGTTGCTGAAAGGGTTATAACAGCAGAACAATGATGTTATGCTGTGGTGTTTCCCATTATGTGTTAGCATTAATCTAGTTGACTTAAGGGCAAAGTTAAATCAGTGTTTTGTTTCCGTTGACTGTAAACTTCAACTGGAAGAGGCAATAAACAGCTTGAAGCCTCTTTTTCCAAGAATTGTTCCCTATCTGCCAAATTGTTGCTTGTTGTGTCGTGTGTTAAGTTGATTTCACTGCCACCATACAGGGCTTGTATCTCAAAGTTTTGCTCACAAGTCAAAGCAAGAAATTGGCCCAACAAAGGCTCGTATCGCGAAAAACTTGTAAGTGGGCTTGATTTGTTTTGTGACCGTTACAAACGTAATAAAGCAGAATAAAAGAGAATGTAAATAAACTGGTTTATAAAGTTTAATTCCTATATGTTGGGACAACCGAAAATCACACAACTCTATGTGCGTGTTATGCTGTTCATACATATTAATGCTGTCCACTCTTTTTCTATATAGCGGCTACTGTCCATTTTAATGCAGCATCCAGTTGACGACCGTTTATGCGTATTAGTCAAGAATTCACTCCTTTTTGAATAAACATTTTTATAGAATTGCTGGAGGGTCCAGCTAGCATTTTTTTTCCCACTACACTCGAGCAGCGACATATCTGAAGCTAACTCAGATTTTGCTCGCAACACAAGACAAAAAATAAATAAATAACTTTTAAAAAATCAAGCGAGATTTTCATAAATTGAGAAAATCTTGTAAGTTGGAGCACTCGTAAGTACCATTTTTACTGTTTCAAAAATAACCAGCATGAATAGTCAACACATTCAACTCATTGTAGTGTATGACTATGTATTGAATGAAAGTGAGCAAAAGGGCCTATTGTGAAGTCCATTGTAGCCCACTCGGAAGAATCTTCATTCTCCCTGCATCTCTCTTTTCTTGCTCGCTTCACGCCCACCACGACTCTGAAGATGGCCGTGCAGAGCTGCTCCTCAATGGTGCCCATTATCTGGTGCCAAAGAGCCAATCCAGTGGCTCCTTTGAGGACTCCTTTACATTCATCCCCAAAGAGAATAATAATGATGCATGAGAACTATGCAATGAAGGCCTGAATGGGTTCTCGGGGCTTGCTTTTTATGAGGGCCTATTCCACCACCAAGCACATATAACAATATACTGTATACTATTACACTAATATTAATGAGGCTTTTCTCATTAGAGCACCATGCAGTCTCAAAAGACACATTTTGACATACTGTAGTGTGTGTATTTTTTGTGTGTGATTTTTTTAATGTTCTGTAGAACTTCATTACTGTATTATTGTGGCAGTTGCCTCCAACATTTAATATCCAAATGTCAAAAGCAGCTTCAGCATGTTTACAGTGGGTGAGAGAAAGATGCCCTAAACCCACTTCAGCAGAAACTTGCAGGCGAATATGGACGCTTTACCCATCAAGAGAGCTCCACTGTGCCTGATTGTGCGTATAGATCTGGGGGTGGCCTGGTGTGGCCGTGGCAACCCTAAACTGGCACCTGGTTACCCAATTGGCCACTCCCAATGTGTGTGCGTTTTTGTCAAATTATTTCTTGTCTAGAATTACATTTTTTCTCAACGTTTCCCAAGACATCAAGGAAGCATTTCAACTGCACAAACACACGCACATACAGAGCATGATCTTTTTGTCTATCATGTTTCCGGATGAACAAGTGGTAAGTTGACAAGAACGACTCTGTGTGTGAAGCCTAGAACAGCCAGGAGTGGATGAGCAGATGATTAGATGTTACTGGAGGCTATTAGCAAGTCCCTGTTCACATCTTCAACGTTTTCAGACACTTTCAATATGCTCTTTAATTTTCCATAGTCAGGCTTATGTATTTAATATTTATGTTACATTTTTAGTTTTGCTGATCGCATAAAATCGCAGAAATCTTTGTGAGGCAGACAGTATTCTGTCTCACAAAGTTGGACGACCATTATGCAAATACTGTACAGGCTAATGCCTGGGACCTCGAGGTTTCCAGGTACCCCCAAACGTCTCATAAAAACTGATTATAAAAGTTTTGCTTTTAAAGCAATTATTGTTGTTTTAGTCTTATCTTAACTCACACACTTACAACACATCAATAATGCTTGATCTATCATTGTTTTGATCGCCCACCTGCCCATCCTCCCCAGTGGGCTAGTCCATCATCTTACTGTGCATGTGCAAACTTGATTCAGAAAGATTAAACAAACTCGCTGGTGCAGTTGCAAGAAAACTGAAGTGGCAGCTGCAGTTTGCGCATTCCAAACTTTTGCTCTGAATGAAAGCCATTTATGCAATATATATATCGACCTATCTAAAATCTCAAAACTGGACTACCAATCGAGATGGGATGCAATTAATAAAATACAACAACCACCAGTGATACAGTAAACCTAGCTTTCCTAGATGAGAAGCGAAATGTCTTATAAGACAACCAGAACAGTCCAGTTGTGATCAATCCAATGGCCTAAGAATACAATGACCTGAATGAATGACAATATTCATAGGACAGAGAGATTAAAGATCAGCTTCAAACATCAGGTCAGAAAAATACCAGTATACCAGTTTTTAATGTTAGGCCGCTGACATAATGGTAAATACATTACTCTTTTTTACTCATACTGTAAATTTGTAAATCTGACTCTAATGTCCTCCATGAGCTCACCAAACTCCTACCACGCCCGAGGGACTGTCCTGCTTGACACCCATCTGCAACATCGCATGGACATCGTGGACAGTGCCTCTGGATTGGCAGACCAGAGTGGCGGGCCCCCTTTTTAAGAAGCGGGACTGGAGGGTGTGTTTCAACTATAGGGGGAATCACACTCCTCAGCTTCCCTGGTAAAGTCTAGGTTAGGGTGCTGAAGAGGAGGGTCCGTCAGAAAGTCCAATCTCAGATTCAGGAGGAGCAGTGTGGTTTTCATCCTGGCCCTGGAACAGTGGACCAGCTCTCCAAACTCAGCAGGGTCCTCGAGGGTGCATGGGAGTTCGCCCAACCAGATGTGCCTCGTGGACTTAGAGAAGGCGTTTGACCCTGTCCCTCGTGGAGTCCTGTGGAGGGTGCTCCCTGAGTATGGGGTCCCATACCCTAACATGGGCTGTTCTGTACCTGTACGACTGGTTTCAGAGGTTGCTCCGCAGTGCCAGCTGGAAGTGGAATTCATTTCCAGTGAGGGTTGTGCTACGTCAAAGCTGCCCTTTTGTCATCAGTTTTGTTCATGAACTTTATGGACAGAATATTTAGGCACAGACCTTAATGGGGGTCCGTTTTGGTGGCCTCAGTATTGCATCTCTGCTTTTTGCAGATGTGTTCTGTTAGCTTCATCAAGCCGTGATCTTCAACTGGAGCTGGAGCTGAGTGTGGGTCGGGATGAAAATCAGCACCTCCAAATCGGAGACCATGGTACTCAGTCGGAAAAGGGTGACGTGCCCTCTCCAGGTCGGAGATGAGATCCTGCCCCAAGTGGAGGAGTATCTCGGGCTCTTGTTCACAAGTGAACGATGAATGGAGCAGGAGTCGACAGGCAGATCGGTGCAGCGTATGCAGTGATGCAGACACTTTATCGGTCTGTTGTGTGGAAGGAGGTGAGCTGAAAGGCGACGCTCTCGATTTAATAGTTGGTCTATGTTCCTAACCTCATCTATGAAAGAACAAGATTGCAGATACATGCGGCTGATATGAGTTTCCTCCGCAAGGTGTCCGGGCTCTCCCTTAGAGACAGGGTGAGAAGCTTGGTCTTCCAGGGAGGACGCTCCTCCTTATCGAGACGAGCCAGATGAGGGTGGCTCGACATCTAGTTAGGATGGCTCCTGGACGGCTCCCTGGTGAGGTGTTCCAGGCACATCCCACCGTGGATGACCCAGGACGCACTGGAGGGACTATGTCTCACAGCTGGCCTGGGAACGCCTCAGGCTCCCTTCAGGCTGGACGAAGTGGCTGGAGAGTGGGAAGTCTGGGCTTCCCTGCAAAAGCTGCTGCCCCAGCGACCCGACTCTGGATGAGCAAACAACAAAATGGATGGATGGATGGACTCTAATGTCAGTGCCTCACCAGCCATGAACCTCAGTGCATGTTGCAGGGTTTCAGTATATTGTAATTTCAATACTGAATGTGTAATATCTTTGTTAATAAACCATTAATGATTAAAAGACTGGTCCCTGATAATTCAATGGAAAATAAACTTATATTGACTGAGCCTATCCCAGCTAACTGCGGGCAGGAGGCGGGGTACACCCTGAACTGGTTGCCAGCCAATCGCAGGGCACATACAAACAAACAAGCATTCGCACTCACATTCATACCTACGGACAATTTTAGGGTCTTACCTACCGTGCAGGTTTCTGGGATGTGGGAGGAAACTGCAGTACCTGGAGAAAACCCACGCAGGCACGCAGAACATGTAAAATCCACACAGGTGGGGCCGGGATTTGAACCCCCGGTCCTCAGAAATGTGAGGCAGACACTGTGCCGCCTGCATTGAATGTATATTAGAAAATTCCAATGTCACTGATGGTGAGGGTTCAGTTCCCACTCAGTGACGGTGTGAATGTGAGTGTGAATGGTTGTCAGTGTCTATATGTGCCCTGCGACTGACTGGCGACCAGTTCAGGGTGTAGTCTGCCTTTCGCCTGAAGTCAGCTGGGAGAGGCTCCAGCACCCCGCGACCCTAACCAGGATAAGCGGTGGATGGATGGATGGATAGAAAATCCCACCACTGCCTACATTAAAAACAATGCCGCGTTAAAGTGTTAGAGGTGCCTCAATTATTCTCTGACTTTGTAGCTGCCTATTACAGACACGTTTTGTGTTATGTGCCACCTCAAAATGACCTCTGGTCACCCCCCTGCATATAAAATCTGTTTTTACCCCCCTTTAAATATTATTTCTTTCAATTTTCCCCTACTTTCAAGGTCCCATATTTTGGCTATTGAGACCTCCACAGAGTGACTCTCTAACATGGACGTTGTAAAAAATGCAACATGGTGTTCATTCACTAAAAAGTTCCATAGACACACTATACGCTTTAGGTGCTTGTGCTGGGACTACTAATAATAAACCAGGATATATTCAGATATCAACTCACAGGTTCTTATGGGTGTTTAGACACTGGCCCTCTGTCTGTCCCCTAAAAGCCTTTTGAACAGCTACATTTTCAATAAACATTTATTTTTATTTTTTTATTAAAAAGGCGGCACGGTGTACTGGTTAGCACATCTGCCTCACAGTTCTGAGGATCTGGGTTCACATCCCGGCCTCACCTGTATGGAGTTTGCATGTTCTCACTGTGCCTGGGTGGGTTTTCTCCGGGAGCTCCGGTTTCCTCCCACATCCCAAAAACTTGCATGGTAGGTTAACCAAAAACTCTAAATTGTGCGTAGGTGTGAATGCGAGTGCGAATGGTTGCTTGTTTATATGTGCCCTGCAATTGGCTGGCGACCAGTTCAGGTTGTACCCTGCCTCTCGCCCAGAGTCAGCTGGGATAGTCTCCAGCACGCCCGCCACCCTCAAAGGGATACAGATCCATCATTCTACATGGGCATATAGCTGAACAGGACAGGTTAAAAAATAAAAAAATAAAAAGGAATGCGTGGACGAGTTTAATTCATATTTTATGTTTACTGAGGCATCATAGGGACAATATTACATACCCAATACTAGAAAAAGATGGTTGGGCAAAATATGGTGCCTTTAAGTGTACCAATAAGTACATTATCAAAACGTTCAGAGTGAAGTACAACCGTTTGTATAAATCCTCTGCAAAAGACTGCAATTGGCTTTTTCACTTTAAATATTTCATAACATTTTAAAATCACAGCCACTCAGTGTCTGATGCTGTGGTGCCACAAACGGTTGTATGTAGTAAAGGAAGTGAGTGCAACAGGATTCCACAAGCCTGCCACTGTGACTGCATTGAATCTATCAATGTCCTGTGCATGGTCCAGCATGTTATCTTCCATCCATTCTCTGACCCTTTTATCCTCACCGGGGTCACAGGTGTGCTGGCATTGGGTGAGAAGCAGAGTATATCGTGGATGGGTTGCCAGCCAATCGCAGGGCACATAAACAAGCAACCATTCACACTCACATTCACATCGATGTACAATTTCGAGTCTTCAATTAACCTACCGTGCATTTTTTGGAACGTGAGAGGAAACCGAAGTACCAAGAGAAAACCCAGAAAAAACACAAAATCACATCATCATCACAATATTAGAACATTTGTGTAGACATTAATTACTGTATAAGAGGCATCTGCCAAATCCTGATATCAGTTTACATACTATGTTTAAATTAATACAATTGATATTGCTGTATGCTCTTAACTCTCCTCTCAGGTGTTGTAAGTATCATTCCTGGTGCGTGTTACTTGTCATCATTAGTCCTCAGAGAGCAGAATGAAAGCTCTTTATTAAAGCTTTGCAAGACCTCTTGTTCATTGTACAATATGAGTCCAGCATGCAAAAATGGCACACAGTGGCCTGAGAGAGCTGAGCAGAGAAACATCTGCAGAACAGAACAAAGATGAGGATGTTTTGACAGGCTTGCATTCGAACAGCTGTAGAGTCACAGGAGATGTGCAGCTGCCCCAGGGCTTCCTACTCTATATGCAAGCCAACAGGCCAAGAACAAGCAGGATGCCTGCAGAAGAGCTTTGATGGGCATCATCATTGTGAATGATGACATGAACAAGTTGTCCAAGTAGAGTACACTTACTTTTCAATACTAGTCCCCAATACTTAAGGCAAATAAATCCTCTTCATCAGTAGTTAGCATTACACTGTGGTTTGAAATATCAGTGAATCATTATGATTATCTTAATGTACATCAGAAGGAAATAAATGTCTTAGTTCACAATTATCTGTTGTGTTAATTGAAATTTAATCTATCAAAACTACTTGTGGTATCTGTATTGAGGAGATCTGTTTATTGCATCAAGTATAATTATTTTTCATCACCTACATTTTATTTACTGATTGGCTCGGGGGGAGAAAAAAATCACAGGATTCTATGGCCTTATGGTGAGTTATGTGGTGTCCATTTAAGCCTAAAGTTACCAAATACTGCACGGTAGCTGTATTAGAAAAACAGCATTTGATATATTAGATATATTTTATCGTTTTGAAAAAAGAGTACACCACTTTATTTCTGCTTGATAAAGATTGCAATTGATAGTTATTTTCTTAGATTCCTGAAAAGAAATAAAATAGTTATTGAACAATGCTTAATTTCTGACTTCTTAGAGAAACCCAGTGAGCTGACGTGAATTTTAGTATAAAAAGTTGAATTCAGTTTGAAATTCTTCCTTCCTGCTCTAAATAATAAAACAACAACATGTTTTCTTGGTTTTTCACTTGTGGTCTAACACATTTGTAAACACTAAGTCTAACGTTCAGGTATGGTTTGTTTGAATGAAAACTGCAGATTGTAAGCACATTTCATGGCCTTTGTCAGTAAAGGCTGTGAACAAGTCATGGCCCTGGAAAGATGGATGTTTTGATGCTGAGAAATTCCAGATGTCTGTATGCTTTTGACATGTTTGCATTGCATATTGTGTATGAATACATTTGTGAAAAGAGTCATTGGTTTTGTTCATGAGAAGCATGTGGCTCAAAATAGGTAAGTCAAGTCGAGATTTTACTATTTTTCACTCTATTTTTGTGAAGCCTCAGTCTGTCTGCTAAAAGATGTGTGAGTCTTGATTGTGAGCCAAAGATGAGACCAGACCCATCATATGGAGTAAAAATGATGGCCTGCGGCTCTAGTCTGAATGAGATTAAGGCAAATCGAAATCAGGTTTAATAAACTCTGAACCCCAGCAGATGTCCACAATAATTACCATAATCTGTCTCCTAAAGTTAAAAATAGGTGGTCTTTAAATATTTTGCATTATTAACAGTCTTCTGGTGGTAATGTACGGTGGCCTGGAAGTGCAAAACAATATAACAAAATTGCGAAACACTCTTACATTTCAGGGAAAAAAAATAATAAAAGCCAAAACACTTTTACATTTCAGGAAACAAATTAACAAAAGACAAAACTGTCATGGGTGTGTGTTCTGGTTGTTGTCTTCCCCCTGTCTCATACACACATGCTCCTGAGAGCATCTTCCCCACCTGTGCCTTGCTAACCCTAATTACCCCATGCATTTAACCCTGTGTCGCATTCTTTCTGGTCGCCAGTTCGTTGTACCTTATTTCCATGTCACTTGACTCATAGTAAGCCTAGACCCTGTTTTGATTATGGACCTTGCCTTTTGCCTCACATTTGCTGATACTGTTGCCTTTGCGGATTGCTTGTCTGTGTTCCAACCCCTGCCCGTTGATGAAACTACTCTTTTTTTTTTTTTTTTAACTGTCCATTGTATTGGAGTCGTGCATTTGGGGACCTGTACTTTGTTCCGATCACTACAAAAACACTTTTACATTTCAGTAATAATAATAAAATAATAAAATTCTTTTTAAGTTTTTTATTTTTTTTTTTAATTATATTTGGGATGGACATCTCTCATTTACGTAGCCTCCCCTTCCCGCGATGCAGGAGCCAATCGTGGTGAAGCTTGGTGGGTCTTGCAGAGAAAGGGCGTGGGATTTCTAAGAATGTCTGTGAAATGGGTTTCCTTTCCGGGTGTTTCGTCTTTTGTTAATTTGTTTCCTGAAATGTAAGTGTTTTGGCTTTTGTTGTTTCCTGAAATGTAAAAGTTTTTCACAATTTTTTTGTATTGTTTTACACTTGGCGGCACGGTGGAAGACTGGTTAGCACATCCGCCTCACAGTTCTGAGGACCGGGGGTCAAATCCTGGCCCCGCCTGTGTGGAGTTTGCATGTTCTCCCCGTGCCTGGGTGGGTTTTCTCCGGGCACTCCGGTTTCCTCCGACATCCCAAAAAAAACATGCATGATAGGTTGATTGAAGACTCAAAATTGCCCGTAGGTTTGAATGTGAGTGGGAATGGTCATTTGTTTCTATGTGCCCTGTGATTGGCTGGCGACTGGTTCAGGGTGTACCAGTATAGATTATAGCCTGCCCGGCAGCAGCATGTGGATATGATTGGTGACTTTGGGCATGGTGTGACCAACAACTGTTGTGAAGCAGCAGGCAAGCCCTATGCGGGTCGTCTCCGGCCCCCTACCCTCATAACAGACGTGAACCAAAATCTGCAAAGCTGATTTTTCAGTGGAGGAAGGTTCCAGCAGCACGACGACAGGTGGGCACAGTGGAAAAATGCCAAACTATCAGACCTAGCAGACCATGCATTTGTTATGCAAATAATTTAGTATGCAAAATTGTTAAAAGCTTTAGTCCTTATGTATTCCAAGCATCATTGATTCTTGTTGTTTCTTACCACCAGAAAATAATGACGTCCCTATAACCTGACTTTGTGATTTACACTTTAAGCAATTTAGGGATACTTACATATTATTTGATATGTGAACAAATGAGCAGGATTACTCTGATATGAGAAAGTGTGCATCCTCCAACAGGGTGTGCATGATTTATGGAATTTTCTTAAATACATGGATTGCCTTTGTGTCTTAAGAACATAACTCTTGTAATGATGATTATTATTATTATTAGCAGCATCAGAATCAGGGGTAAAGGTCACTAGCAGTGGGGTTATTGAGGGACTGGGTGACCCCACGGTGGCAGTGAGGCGGTGGTGCTGGTCTTTGAGAACGAGAAGGAGGAGGAAGATGTGGTGGTCTTATTGGGGGAGAAGGAAGAGAATGGAACAGGAAGCAGCAATAATCAAACCGGTAGAGATGCCACGTGTAAGGCTGCCGTAATGGGTAGGCAATTGTATTATGCTGAAGCGTATATTGGTCGAATAAAAATGTCATTAATTTAGGAGAAAAGAATAAACCGGAAGCAACGCCTGCGTTACTTCCGCTTTGGTGTAATTTTAAATTTAATCGTTAAAATCAAACTATTTTATCTAGTAAAGGGGAACCATGTCACTTTTTATGTGTATAAAACTTAGGGAAACCTTTTTATCAGTCTCGTAATCTGAAGGGTTTTACACTTTGTGTAATTTTGAGTTCTAGATGACAGAGGCTTACTTAAACTCAGAACACACACAAAATACGACCAATTTTATAATATATTTAATTACATATACAAGGGCTCTAGAGGGGAAACACACAAAAGGGTTCTAACTAAAGAAAGAAAATAACACTAATAATGATAAAAAGAAGGAAAATCGGCATACGAAAAGGGAAATAGAACATTGTGTGTTGGACTAAAGTTGGAAACGTGAGCGTTTACTGCGTCCAGTGGGGCCGGGAGAGAGAGAGAGAGGACAAAGTTGAGATTTGTCTGAAGTGAGTAATTTCCCCGAAATTATTAAGCACTAATATTGTACAGTCTGCCAAAGGTTTGACGTGTCTACTCACGACTGTACTCAGCTGGCCTCTGGGAGTGGTCTCTCTCGGGGCTGGTCTCAGGAAGCACGGAGGCAGATTTGGTTGAAGAAGGGAAAAATGTAGAAAAATAAAGCAAAACAAAAGAGGCGGAAGATGAAAAATGGTTGTTCGTCACACCTCCTTGGGAGAATATGACCGTCTCTCTTCCTGCCTTTTCATGTGGCTCGCTGGCAATTTCAGAGCAATCACGCTTGGCTGGAAGTGTACCTGGTACCTTAGGAACAGCTGCTCTGATCGGCAAGCGGTGGCCCACGGATAGGCTGAGAAGCCGAGTCTGTGCTCATCCTGGCCTTCGCAGCTGCTTAGTCTTGTGTCCGAACAAAGAAGGCCAGCCCGGCTGGCGAGCTGCCAGCAAGACTTAAGAAGTCAGAGGAGAGAAAAAACACAAGAGAACAAAAACACACCAGCGTCAGGGTTAAGTACCCCAGGGGTGTGTCGAAGAGGGAAGGAGAAGGAGGTGTGAAAAACTTGTTGCATCATTCCCAAAAAGACTCATGGGTGTATTAGCTCAAAAGGGTGCTTCTACTAAATACTGAGCAAAGGATTTTAATACTTATGGCTGTGTGATATTTCAGTTTTTTTTTCAATACATTTGCAAACATTTAAACAATTAAATGTTTTTCTGTCAATATGGGGTGCTGTGTGTACATTAATGTGGAAAGAAATTTACTTAAATTACTTCAGCAAATGGCTGCAATATAAAAGAGTGAAAAATTTAAGGGGGTCTGAATACTTTCCGTACCCACTGTACTTTAGTTTTGGCAAATCAACTGCTTATGATTCAAATCACATTTCATGCTGCTTGGAGTCAAATCAAGACAAACAAAACCTCGCACTTGCACTTATAAAGTTGACACACTGACACAGACATCAAGGCGTACATTTGGAAAGTTTCTGCAGTGTTTGTGAAATATCAAAACAGACATTTATCCTTGGTTAAACATCAGAGTCCCCCAGTTTCGACTTTGCAGTTCCTCTCGACGCCTGCGGGTGTCACCTTGTCCCAGCAATTGTTCCTATTCCCAGACAGTTGGTCCGGTGGAAAAATCTGGCCTTTGTTGCTTGGGAGTTTCTGACTTCGAGGGTAGATATTAATTAGTTTAGGGTCCACGAGGAGCCTCCTTGGGGGCAGTCTCACAGCAGGGCCGCTTGGAAGAATGCAGTTTATCGAGGTTGAATTGTGGTTCAACATAATTATTTAAGTAACAAACACACTGATGAGACAGGCCTGGACAAACATTATGGTACCCTGAGAAAAGATTGCAAATAACTTTATCATAGGGACATGTTCAAACAACGTGTATCCTCTAATTAGCATCACAGGTGTCTTCAAACTGATAACCAGTCAGTCGATCTATTTAAACGATGACAAGTAATCCCTGTGCATTTTGATGACATAGTGTATACCACACTGAACACAGAACAGAGGAAGCAAAGGAGAGCGTTGTCTTACACGATTAGAAAGAAAATTAAAGACAACCACATGAAAAGTCATAGGTTATCAAACAAAAACTTTATTGGTAGTACTGTTCAGTATGATACAGTCACCCCAGGACATATCACAAGTGTTCATTATTTCCCCGCTCACGCCAGCCCCATAAACCCTTCCTTTTAAATGTGCCACTTGGAGCAACATCATTGTTACATCAGCACATTATGGGCCAGCAGTGCTGCACTAAGGAGGCCACTGATCAATGCCGCTGAGGTTCGGGCTCCTCCAGCACTATTATCGCTGTTGAAGGTGGTGTGAACAAAAGCCGGAGTCGTTTGCCCTCGACAGTGCCTCAGGTCTGTCCCCACACAGGCAGCATAGGCCATGGCGTGGGCGATGTAATTTTGTTCCTGGACGCCATGGAAGAGGTGGGCCATGGGTCCACGGGCCAGCACGGCCACATCCTCTCCACTGTGGGTGGCGGAGTCTGTGGGCACTGCTGAGAGCTGGACATACTCTTTAGTTTCTGTGGAAACAAAGGTGGCAATACGCTGCTGTCCACAATAAGCAAAGAGGAGAGCAACATGAATTGATTAAATCGGTGTTTCCCAAACTTTATTGAGCCACGGCACACAATTTATATTTCAAAATTATATATATATATATATATATATTTCATATTTAATTTCATATATAATATTTCATGTACAGTATGCTGAAATAATACTGATCTCATCTCAATGTATTCCCAAATTTTTATGATTTTCCATGGCACACGTGATGATGTCTCATGGCACAAAGGTTGGGAATCACTGGATTAAATGACTGTAGTTTTACGCCAACTCCAAGGGATAAATACTTGTACCAATACAGTTACAATTCATTGCATGGGGAATTTGATTACTTTCATTTTATGAGTTTATAAACTGATGTCCATCCATCCATTTTCCATACTGCTTATCCTCACTAGTGTCGCGGACGTGCTGGAGCCTATCCCAGCTATCTTTGGGCAAGAGGCGGGGTACACCCTGAACTCGTTGCCAGCCAATTGCAGGGCACATGTAAACAAACAAAGTGAAATTAAGGCAGCACAGCAGCCGAGTAGTTAGCGCAGCCACCTCACAGTTAGGTCTCGGGTTCATATCCGGCCTCCTTGTGTGGCGCTTGCATGTTCTCCCCGTGCCAGCGTGGGTTTTCTCCGATTTCCTTCCACAGTCCAAAAGCATGCATGGTAGGTTAACCAAAGACTCTAAATTGTCCTTAGGTGTGAATGTGAGTGTAAATGGTTGTTTGTTTTTATGTGCCCTGTGATTGGCTGGCGACCAGTTCAGGGCGTACCCCTCTTCTCGCCCAAAGTCAGATTCAAACTGGCTTTAGTAAACTAAAATTGTCATGAGCCATCCTGCAGTACCACGGTTGGAGCCTGGGTGGTGCTTTAGGTCATCTCGCCCTCGCTCTCCCCTCCCTCTCTTTCCAACACCTTCCTCGGCCACGCACCTGTCACCAATCAGCCCTCATCTCCACCTACATTTAAGCCTGCCTGATCCCAAAAATCCTTGCCAGAGTATTACAGCTTCTCCAGCGGTACAACGGGTCCCCAGTCTCCACGCAAGCTACACAATTCCTCGTCTCCTTTCTGACGTCTATGTTCTCAGTGTTCCCTCACTGTTTTTGCCAAAGTGAATTCCTACCGCCAAGCCAGCCGCCTGCCCTCCTCACCATCTGCCACGCATTCTCTGCATCAACAACCCGCCAGCACACCTCAAGGACCATCTACATTTCCCTTTTTCAATAAACTGTTAATCAAAACCTCTCAGCCTCCGCCTGCTCTTGGGTCCAGTCTCCATCCGTTCATGACAAAATAATCCTCTTAAATTTAAGATGAAAGTCAAGATTCCCATCACATCTGGTTTTATTTTGAATTCATTGTATAAAAGCAATGTGAGGGCTACTCAATGAATGAAGAGAATAATGCTAATATAAACAATTGATAATGAAAGAGGAAAATGTATTCAATTAAAGGGCAAAGGTATGACACTGAAAAGAAACCTCACATGGAATATGGCAAACATATTTGTGTCATTTTGGTATTTTTTTCATAGCATTGTATTGTCACAAATGTCTGTCCTTGAGACAACTAAGCAGGCAAGAGAGGAATGCTACTATGAGGTATGGAAGCAACAAATTGGATCTTACTTGTGTTGACATTGCGGATGTCGGGACGCGTGCCATTGGTGATTTTGTGTCCAGGTCCATTTCCATACATAAGTGTGGTGTATGGTAACATATCTTTGGCCCACAACGGAGATTTCCCTGGAAAATACAAAAACACTGTCTCATTAACTATTATTCAGCTTTTCGTATATTTGAGTCATGTCTCTTTGAAACATACCCATACTATATACATACACACACAAACACACAGGTGCAGTGTCTGGTTCCCAAGTGTTCTGGCGGAGGTCGAAAGCTTGCTGGGTTAAACAGTCTTTTTCTCCAGATGAGCCATTAGCCTGGCGAGTGTCCTTGTTGATGAAGAGCTCAGGGCTTCACAAGCACATTAATCACTGATGCAGCACCGGGAGGAGGAGGAGGATGATTCAGAGGAAGATGAGGAGGGTGAAACAGGAACAAAAGAGCGACTACAAAGAGCACAACACAAACACTACGGCTCCGTTAATATTAGCTTCAGAGGGCTGATGATGATATATAACTATAGGATACATGTATACTGTATATACAGTGCCACCAGAAAGTATTCACACCCCTTCACTTTTTTCACATTTTGCTATGTTACAGACTTATTCTAAAGTTGATTTGAGTATAGTTTTCTTTAAAAAAAAGAAAAGAAAAAAATCAACACAAAATATCCCATAATGTCAAAGAAAAACATTTTCAGACAGTTGTGCAAATGTATTGGAAATGTAAACATTTAAACATAATGGGTACATAAGTATTGAGTATTAATATTTTGTTGAAGCACCTTTGGCAGGAATCAAACCCTCATGTCTTCCTGGGTATGTCTCTACGAGCTTGGCACACCTCTTTTGGGGCATTTTCTCCTGTTCTTCTCTGCAGATCCTCTCAAGGTCAGTCAGGTTGCACGACCTGTGTCGGTGGATAGCCATTCTTTGGTCTTTCCAGAGATGTTCATTTTGATTCAAGTCTGGGCTCTGGCTGGGCCACTCAAGGACATTCACAGGCTGCTCCTGAACCCACTCCTTTGTCATCTTGACTGTGTCCTTTGGGTCATTGTTGTGTTGGAAGGTGAATCAACACCCTAGTCTGAGTTCCAGCGCAATCTGGAGCAAGTTCTCTTGAACAATTTCTCTATATTTGGCAGCTGTCATTTTACTCGCTATGCAGACTAGTCGCCCAGTTCCTGCAGCAGAAAAACAGCCCCACAGCATGATGCTGCCACCACCATGCTTCACAGTAGGGATAACACCATCCCTTCTCTTCTCCAGATATGACGCTTGCAATTCAGGCCAAAAAGTTCTATTTTGGTTTCATCAGACCAGAGAATTTAGTTTCTGCAGAATAGAAATCCTTATGGTTCCTTTGGGCAAACTCCAAGCGCGCTGTTATGTGCCTTTTAGAGAGAAGTGGCTTCTGTCTGGCCACTCTACCATAAAGGCCTGATTGATGGAGTGCGTTAGCTATGGTTGACCTTCTGGAGTGGTCTCCTTTCTCCGCAAGGGAACACTGGAGCGCCGCCTGAGTGACCACAGGTTTCTTGTTCACCTCTCTGATCAAGGGCCTTTTCCCCCAGTTACTCAGCTCGGTCGGACGGCCAGATCTTGGAAGGTTCCTGGTGGTTCCAAACTTCAAATAATCGAGATCACAGAGCTTTTCGGGACCTTCAATGCTGCTGAAATTCTTTTGTATCCTTCCACAGATGTATGCCTTGACATAATCCGGTCTCGGAGGTCTGCAGACAATTATTTAGACTTCATTGCTTGGTTTCTGCTTTGATATGCACTGCCAACTATGAGACCTGATATGGAGAGGTGTGTGCCATTCCAAACGATGTTCAATCAACTGAATTTACCACAGGTGGACTCCATTCAAGTTGTAGAAGCATCTCAAGGATGATCAGTGGAAATCAGATGCACCTGAGTTTAAGTTCGAGTGTCATAGCAAAGGCTGTGAATACTTATGTACCTTTTATGTTTGAATGTTTACTTTTTTTATAAATTTACACAAATGTCTGAAAATTTCTTTTGACTTTGTCATTATGGGATATTTTATGAAGACTTTTGTAAAGAAATCTATACTCAAAACAGCTTCAGAATAAGTCAGTAACAGCAAAATGTGGACAACGTGAAGGGGTGTGAATACTTTCTGGTGGCATATGTATATATATATATATATATATATATATATATATATATATAGGGAGAGAGAGCAAAGAGAGAGAGAGAGAGAGAGAGAGAGAAAGAGAGAGAGAGAGGAAAGGATTCCGACAGCAGTGTCAGAAGTCTACTGGGCACTGCCGCTAATGCTGGTGTGTTTTACCTTTTTATACAATTTTAAACAAATACATCATAATTAATTAGGCCGGTAGGCTCGCGACAGAGTTGATGGAATATAAACAGGGCTTGACATGAACCGTGTTGGTCACCAGCCATAATTACTTTTTAAGTTTTCTCCATCCTCATACATTTGTCAACCAGGGTCTTTGGTGCCGAGTAAACTTTGTCATTCCTCAACTTTCTGCTGAAACTTCTTCCTCACTGATGTACATCCATCAGCGGGATGGGTTGGGGGTGTGGGGGAGTTGGGGGCTTGGCTGCTGTGCAAAGGCCCATGTCAGAAATCCACCGCCTGCCACTGATATATACAGATATGCAAAGAAGCTATTTGCAACTAAAGTAATAACTAAATTTCTCTTCCAAGAAAGAAAGGAGAGCAAAGATAATTCAATTTCAGAAGCAAATATCATTTGCTCAACTTTGTATTGTGTGTCAAGGTGTGATTTGAATGAGCTTCAAATCACGTCTTAAAAATGGTCAGTTTGCTCTTGTTTAGGTTTAGAACACAGATATGGGATTCGATCAGTGACGTGCGATCAGGGTAGGCAAGTGAGGCAGACCCTCACTGCTCCCTTGGCGGTCTTCCCTTTCCACTGCATGTGAAAAGTAAATAAAACCTTATGATTACATTAAATTGTTCCATTTTAGGTCTATGGTCCGTGCTTTACATCAATTTTCTTTTTCAATCCAATAATTTCAATTATTTCATCATTAAAATAGCTGAATTTTCATATTTCCTGTTCAAATGCATAGGAAGTCACTTTGAGTCACCGCTCCCACGATGCTTCAAGAGCCCACGCACACATCCATTCAGGCAGGCTGTGATTGGTCCGTGGCTTCACACAAGAGACATTGGTCTTTCCTCATTACATCGCCAATAATATACGTTTTATCACACATGTACTGCACTTACTGACGTTTAACAGACTGTCTAATATAATTAATGAAAGTGTGTGATATTTAGTCTTTCTTATTGACCAGAAAAACCACTAAAAGTGCACAGTGGAGTCTGGTATGTATGGTGCCACAACCAGCATGTGGCAGTGTTAAGTTGAGCTTCATCGAGCTCCAGACGTCACGTGACTGTCAGTCAGGTATAAAATTCAACAAATAATCTTCTTTCTCACTGAAAATGCATTGGATCCATGACAGATTTTAAACCTCCAGGTAAATAGGAAAAATGACAGATTTGAGAGAAAAGGGAGGAAGTCAATAGTGAGGACACTTCTAGAAGAGATAAACAAGTGAGGAGGGCTGATGGACTGAGCTGAGCTGAGAGAACATGAGTTAAAGAAAGATAGCTGTCAACAATGATGGCCACGGAAAAGGGGAGAGAAGAGAAGAGAGACTTAGAGAAATTGTCGGACTAAAATAGAAAAGCTGCTGGCTGGGTGTTGTAATTGAAGGGGGTGCAAACCAGAGAAATGTCAAGCGACTGGGGCCAGAGAATCACTGGCAGGCAATGCAATGAGTGTCATCACACACAAGCACACACACAATGATTACCGAATGTCACCTTAGGCTATTGTCAATATAAAGGGCTAGTAGGGTTTCTACACCGTTTAGATTCGCATTTGTGAATGTCTCGTCTTCTTACACAGACAACATTATTAATCTTACTCGCCTTCCCTACTCATTTGACCAATGAGCAGCAACTGATTATCTTCGCTAAGATTAATGATTACCCAGAATACTTTGCCCTCGAAATGGGTATCCGTTGGAGGTAAATGGGTGGGAATGGTCAGCCATCACAATAGTGAGCGTTTCCTCCTCGTTGGTGAGTTCAAGGCCCTTGGCAATGGCATGGTCGAACGCAACCGTCTCATGAAGTGCCATGTATGCTCGACCATCGTGATGGGCCTGGTCAATGCGGCCCCCTGAGAACGGGCAGAGTTAAAGGTCAACTTCAAACGAAAAGGAGTTTGCGCTCTGAATAGTCAAATATTCTCCCAATTCCAATGAAGTTGCAGCCATAAAGATTATTTGCTAAAAACTAAAAACTGTATAGTTATACAGTTTTTCACTTTGAACATTAAAATCTTGTCTTTGTAGTGTATTCAATTAAATTTAGGTCGAACATGATTTGCAAATCATTGTATTCTGTTTTTATTTATGTTTAACACAACGTCCCAACTTCATTAGAATTGGGGTTGGATATTTTACTTAGTGCGGACACAGCGTGTATGTCTGTATGTACACAACATACATTCACGAAAAAAATAATACAGTATACAGTGGAACCTCGATAGAATGGACAAATTGGGGCGGAGGGGTCATCCGATATAGCCGATTGTCCATTACATTGAAGCAATTTTTTGAGCCCATATGCACCTATATTACTGTCCAGGACAAAATTATTGTTTTGTAGGATTTTTTTTGTGTGGCCGAAAACACCCAGTACAGGACAGTTATTTTTTAATAAATATATTTTTAAAAAGTTTGAAAATGTTTAAATGTTTAAAATTTTATCCAAACTTACCACACCAGTGTACTTGGTCATGGTGGGATTGTCGATGTGAAGTACTCATTAGAGGCGCGTCGCTTTAATGAGCCACGAGGTATTAGTGTGCTTCCTAGTTCCAAATCTTTTGCCAAAGGTGAACGGCTTGACAAAAATAAACTTTTACGGTACCAAAAATAGCATGTTCCAGACTCCAAAGCCTTGTTTTTTACTCCTCAGAGTTAATGCCGCTCTCTCTCTCTGCTCTATGTACAATAGACAATTGATATAACCATTGTCACATGGCCGGTATGTCAGTGCCCCACATTCAACATGGCTGCCACATAGACACGGGAGGCACGTCTTTTGGAATTGGATCTCATCTTTTTGTAGATATGTGATCCGAAAATGCGGTACCATTTTCTGCCTGCATTGCACCACAGCGCCAGTAAACAACAGCAGCCAATTCTGGAGCTAACAGACTTTGTCAACGGCATTCTAAATGACAAATGGAAACTATTTTTGGACGCATTGTTTAGTACCGATGGTCCGTTTTATTCGATATCCATTATATTGGGGTCCGTTTTATCGAGGTTCCATTGTAGTGATTGATTGCTGTATTACAGTGTGCTACTACTACTTGCCACATCATTTAGTACACTTGCACAATTTAATAAGAACATTTTGCCTTTACAAGAATCATATTTTTTGGGTTGAGGTAATTAATTAACAAAATGTTAATTATTGTGATTTTATAGTTATCAGGTTGTACAACTGCACTGCATCATAATGAAAGGTAGTCCTATCCTTGAGTTTAGTTAGATGAGAGGGTCGTCATCGGGGGCAAGAGGGGGCACGGCCCGCTCAAAAAAAAAAACCAAAAAAAAACGCTGTGCCCCCAAAAATCGAATCCACGCTACCTTCCTCAACTCCGTCTCCTTCGGTTCGTGCTGTGCCTCAGCTGCCTGTGATCTACCCCGAGGTTGTTCATTGTTAGATATAATACATTAAACCTTTATCAGACAAGTTACCATATTTGGTCACATTTGTAACACTGGCGTCCTGCTTTCCCATCCAGGAAAGGGAGGTCTCCATTCCAGCGGTCCACATTCATCGGTGCCAGGCCCACTATGTATGGCGGAACAGACGGGTCGCTGACAGACACAGGATTCCCGCGCCGTCCTATTGCCCTGGAAAGAAGGTATGGCTCTCGACACGGATTTACAGCTGTGGGGGGGGTTCCAAGAAGCTGGGGCCTCGGTTCATCGGTCCATTTGATGTTGACTCTGTGATCAATCCCCGCTGCTGTGAAGCTCAAACTGCCCCCTTCAGTCAAGGTCCATCCAGTTTTTCACATTTCTCTGCTCAAGCCTGTCTCCACAACTCCGCTGTGCCCGCCAGTCCTGTCTCCCCCACGTGTCATTGATGGTTACCCAGCCTACTCTGTTGAGGCAGTCTTAAATTCTAGCAGGAGGGGCAGGGATGTCCAGTATCTGATTGACTGGGTGGAGTATGGTCTGGAAGACCGTCAATGAGTCCCCCGCTCCTGGATCCTGGATCCGTCGTTCATCCGTGACTTCCATTTGTTACACCTTCTAAGCCAGGTAGGCTACCAGGGGACATCCATTGAAGGCGGGGTACTGTCATGTTCCTGTTCAGTGCCGCGTTGTTTTCTTCAATTGTTTTGGAGATTGCTGGTGGGTGTGGCCTCCTGTCATGCACTCGCAGGCAATGTCAATCAAGGGAAGTTAAAAGGAGTCGTCGGATTATTGCTTTTGCTTGCTGCCATTGCTGTATTTTGTCTGACCGTGTTTTCCTGCCCGTCATGGTGTTGTGTACACCTCTGCTTGTAAGTACTTTTGTAATTCGGTTTATTGTTAATTGCTGTGTTTCTCTTATTGTACTCCTATGCGTTACTGTCTGCCCTCTAGTGTGATTTTTAGTTATTTCTCTGTTTTCCATTTTGTTAATCACAGGACACCCTTCGGCCATTGTAGTTTCACATTTGCCTTTTTGTTCTTTTGTTTTCTTTTTTCAACATTCATACATATACCTCTTGTTAATACAATTTTTAAATTAACTCAAGTGTTGTCTGTGTTGGTATCTCACTCACTTAACACACACTCGTGACATTTTCCACTATGATGCGGTGCATTTCTAGAACTTGGAGCTTCACCATCATAAACTTACTGTTAAATTAATGTCTCTGTTGGCAGCCACACAACATTGAAATACTTTTGTAGAGTACATGTATTTCAGCAAGTAAATTTAAGGCAATTTTAAAATTGAGAATTTTACTCTGCCTCCGCTTCTTACTGGAACGAGGAGAGGAAAGTCTTGAACTATATGGTTGCTTCTATTTATACATGGGCTTGTTATTTTAAAGAAATTGAGAAGACAGAGTAGCACCATGAAGTCCCCAGGCGCCCACATCAGATTAAAGGAGCGATGGATTAGGAGGCTGGGGGACGCTTCCGTGGGGAGCACACAGTCAACCAGCACACATACACGACACACACGCACACAGTCACACGTTACATCAAATTCATTGAGCTGAATGCAAACGTATTTGCAAGTCGCTGGATCCACCACAGGTACACTTTTGTATGTCACTGCGGATTCAGGGGGTTGTGCACAAAAAAGACCACCTTCAACTCTTAAATCAGTGATAGTGTTGCCCGCATAGAAATAAAAGACATATTTATGTTTTAGCAAACATCTATTACAGTGATGCCCTTTGTGACTATTACTGTATAAGATCACTGTTTTCTATTTTTAGAAAGGCATCACCTTTGGCATTTCACTATTCAAACTTTGCCTGCCTGATTAAGTGGTTAGGATGAATCAAACGGTGCATGGACTGCTTGTCATCACCTTCCACTAAAAGGAAAAAGCCTTTAGGGTTTTTCCTGAGGATGCGGAGGGCTTTTTCCGTGGTCTCAACGATGGATGGGTCCATTTTGGGGTCCCTCTCAGCTTCATATCGCAGATCACCTGGTTCAAACAGAGCTGCAGGAGAACAGAAGCACACCAACAAAACACGGCAGTGAGTGAAATTCAAAATTTACCGCTTATCCTCACTAGGGTCGCGGGCTGCTGTAGCCTATCCCAGCTATCATCGGGTGGGAGGCGGGGTACACCCTGGAAGCGGTCGCCAGCCAATCGCAGGGCACATATAAACAAACAACCATTCGCCCACACATTCACACCTAAGGGCAATTTAGAGTCTTCAATCAACCTACCACGCATGTTTTTGTGATGTGGGAGGAAACCGGAGTGCCTGGAGAAAACCCACGCAGGCACGGGGAGAACATGCAAACTCCACACAGGTGGGGCCGGGATTTGAACCCCGGTCCCCATAACTGTGAGGCAGATCTGCTAACCAGTCGCCCAAAATGCCCGCGTTTTGTTTCTAAATCCATAAAATTTATTTGAAGTTAAGTACGGAAAACATGCAAAGACTTAAAACAATATAGTATATATATAGTTTGAATTTTCCTGATTTTGTGGGTGGGCCTTTCTGTTAAAGGAGTCAAAGACATAAAAATGAACTTTCACCTCTGCTGGCAGTAAAATAAAATATTGGAAACAAAAACACTCACCCATGAGGTAATCTGTGGTTTCTGGGTTGACAGCATCAAAATCGGTTTTATTCCATACATAATGGGCTACCTATAGTACAAAAATAAAAATCACACAACATCACACTATCACAAAACTTTCTTTACTGCTTGAATCACACTCTGTCACAACACTTCTGTTTTCTAAAGACTAGAATAAAATGTTGCCTCCGTCCACAAAAGTTTAATTGCTCTTTGCAAGCAAGTAAATATGGCAAAGCATAATTTCTATGTAAAAATTCAATACCCATTTCTTAAAAACAAAGATGTACTTCATGTAGCTACATTATAATTAAAGTAAAATACAAAAAAAAAGAAAAAAACTCAAACTAATCAAAATGAACAAATACTAAGCAGATATATTTGTACATATGCATAGACAGACAGACAAACACGTATATGCTTTCGATGCTCCATACCACCGATTTCCTTACCGTTCCAATACACACTGTTAGACATTCCTGTAAATGCTACAGTTATTTACCACATACTGTATGTAGCCCTCACTGGGCAGTACTCACAAAACCGTTGAACCCTCAGTTCACTGGGGGGAAAAACCCAAACCGATTGTCGTAGGAACGAGCCCTCAAAACGCTTCAGTAGGCACAGCGACTGGATCCCGTAGCGTCGAAGCGGCAGCCCGGTGGCGTTGAGCAGGCAGGACCCGTGGCTTTGAAATAGTAAATCCGTTCGCGTTCAAAACAGTCCAAGAATCCGTTCGTGTCCAAAAACAGTCCAAGCATCCGTTCGTTTCCAAAAACAGTCCAAGCATCCGTTCGTGTCCAAAAACCCCCGCCAAAAAAACTCTCTCCCTCTGGTCCCGCCTCTCCCGCTCTTCCTCTTCACGACTCACCTCCTTCCCCCAATCCCATTGGACCACCACCCCTTCAATCAATCATTAAAACAAAAAAAAACCTGAAATGTTCACAGACCCCTCGGGACGCAGGAAACCCCAGTATCCATCCACACAAAGAACCAAACAAACTTTTAACTAGTTTTCACAACAGCAATTCAAACAAATACAGTTCAACACATTTTAGTCAGTACACTACACTCTCCCCCCACAAAAAAAATTTTGTCATGCCCTCATGACATGTATAACAACATAAACTTTTATGAACAGGATAAACACTCCCCTCTCAAACCAATCCACTTATAAAAAATGCTCTTGTACCTCAAAGGTGATGGAGATAAGCCATATGTCTTATCATCAACCTTAGCTAGAGAGACAGTATGAGTACTAACTGCCACAGAGCTTGGACTCCCTAACAAGTCATAGGTTAGTCGGGTAGGAACCCTTTTCAGTCTTTGAGGCCGTCGTGCCTCGTCTGAACTCTCTGTAACACTGTCTTGTCTCGCAGTCGTTACATCGAATGTCTGTGCTTCAGTGTCCCTTCCAGTATCACCAGTACTTTCAAAAGTCTCATCTTGCACTACGGATCCATCGTCATCTGTTGCCGCAGATGCCTCAACTGTAACCTCATCCATCTCTTGGTTAATTGGAGGGACAACTTGATCCAAATCCATGCTGACAGGTTCTGATTGAACAGTTTCCTGAGCTTCCGGTTGTCTTGACTCACATATGGAGTGATAATCATACCACACACCCATTTCATCCTCTTCTGAGTCAGATGCAGACTCAATCTTTTCAACATGATCAAGCGCTGGTACACCAGAAAGATTACAGTTTTCAGCCCTCTTTGCTTTGAGTCTTTTGCTGGCTCTCCGTTTGCGTTGAAGTGTATCTTCGTTCTTTTCCACATTCAATTTCACTTCCTGTCCAATGGGCAGAATGTGATTTCGGTGCAATACTTTGTTAGAGCCTTGTCCGTTCTCTGGCTTCAACTTGAACACAGGCAAACCAGGGAGTTGACTCTCCACAACGTATGGTGTAGCTTTCCAACGATCAGCTAGCTTGTGTTTTCCTTGCAGTCCAAGATTTCTGATTAACACCCTGTCACCAGAGACTAATGGACAGAAACGAACTCTCTGATCGTAGCGTTGTTTGTTCCCTTCATTTTTTTTTCTAGCCATGCTCTCGGCGAGCTGGTAGGCAGTCTGTAATTCTCGTTTCATGTTTTTGACGTATTTCAGATAGGACTTGGTGGATGTACCATCACTTGAGACTCCAAATGCCACATCTACTGGCAGTCTAGCCTCTCGACCGAACATGAGAAGATATGGCGAGTGGCCTGTTGACTCATTTAGCGTGCAGTTGTATGCATGCACCAGCTGACTGATGTATTTACTCCATTTACTTTTGTCCTGCGCATCAAGAGTACCGAGCATGTTGAGAAGAGTTCTATTGAAACGCTCAGGTTGCGGGTCACCCTGCGGGTGGTAGGGTGTGGTTCTAGACTTCTTTATACCAAGCATACTCAACAGTTCATGAATGAGGCGGCTCTCGAAATCTCTGCCTTGATCCGAGTGTACTCGCTTCGGTAGACCATAGTGGACAAAATATTGTTCCCACAGGACCTTAGCAACTGTTGACGCCTTTTGATCCTTAGTCGCAAAAGCTTGAGCATAACGTGTGTAGTGATCTGTAATTACAAGAACATTACAAATGTTTCTGGAGTCAGGCTCAATTGTCAAGAAATCCATACAGACAAGATCCATCGGCCCCTCACTGGTAAGATGTGACAACCCAGCAGCTCTCTTGGGCAGCGTTTTTCTCTGAATACACCTTGGACAATTTTTACAATACGTCTCAACCTGTGTTTTCATACGAGGCCAGTAAAATCTCTCTCGCACCAACCCATAGGTTTTGTCAAACCCAAGGTGACCTGACTGGTCATGCAAAGACTGAAGAACAGTTTCTCGGAACTTCTGTGGGAGTAAGAGTTGTTGTCGAACTGGTTTGTTGGGAGGCTTACTGATTCGGTACAGTACAGAGTCCTTGACCTTTAACTTTTCCCACTCTTTTAACAACAATGACACATCCGGATGTTTTCGTTTGTTAGCCCGGTCCGCAAAGTTCTGCACAACAGCACACCACACTTCTCCGATGCATGGGTCTTCCTGCTGAGAATGTGAGATGTCAGCTAAAGACATTTGGGGCAGTGGCTGAGTGCTTACAGATAACACACTACAATAAGCTCTAGGTACAGCATGCTTGGATGAGCCCAGGAGATCCACAGCTCTGCAACGGTGAGGATAAGGTGTTCTAATTGACGACATGTGACAGACAGCTTGGACGCTGGTAGGAGACATGGACACTTCCTCTTCACCAGACACATCGCTGTCAGCATGAGGACGCCGTGACAAGGCATCTGCATCAATGTTTTGTTTTCCAGAGCGATATTTCAGGCTGAAATCATACATTGATAGCTCCGCTAACCATCTATGTCCTGTTGCGTCCAACTTAGCAGTGCTTAAGACATATGTTAACGGGTTATTGTCTGTGTGAACCTCAAACTTGACTCCATAGAGATAATCATGCAGCTTGGTAGTGACAGCCCATTTTAAAGCCAGAAATTCAAGTTTATGCGTGGGATAATTTTTTTCTGACGGAGAGAGGCTCCTACTTACAAATGCAACCGGACGCAAACCTTCTCCTTGGTCCTGATAGAGGACACCTCCTAAACCTTCTCTACTTGCATCAACATGCAGAACATAAGCCAGATTTGGGTTTGCGATTGCTAGGACAGGTGATTCTGTAAGACTGACCTTTAATTTCTCAAAAGCTTTCTCACAGTCTTCATTCCACCTTGCCCCAAACGGCTCTGAGGGGTGGTACCACTCTGTTTTTGAGTTCTCTTTCTCTTTGTTGTTCTTTTCCATTTTAGTCTTTCCTCCTGGCCTTCCAGTCACAATGCAGCCCTGCAGTAGCTGATTGAGCGGATGACAGACTCTGGAAAAGTCTTTCACAAACCGTCGGTAGTATCCGCAAAACCCAAGAAATGAACGGAGAGCAGTGATGTTCTCTGGGCGTGGCCACGACTTCACAGCTTCGATCTTTGAAGGATCAGTAGCAATGCCATTGCTAGAAACGACATGCCCAAGATAGGTTACAGAGGGACAGCAGAACTGACATTTATCCAAAGATAATTTAAGTCCCTCTTCCTTTAATCTGTCAAGCACTTTAAGAAGGCGCTGCTCATGTTCCTCCATTGTTCTCCCGAAAACAATGACATCATCAAGGTACACTAACACTTCCAGCAGATTCATATCACCAACCGTCCTTTCCATGATACGCTGAAACGTGGCTGGTGCTCCGCAGATGCCTTGTGGCATTCTCTCAAATTGATAAAATCCTGCCGGACAGGTAAATGCCGTTTTTTCTTTGTCAGCATCACATAAAGGGATCTGATAGTAGCCACTTCGGAGATCAAGCACGCTGAACCATTTGCTACCACTCAGGCATGTCAGGGCATCCTCCACACGTGGGACTGTATACTGGTCAGGAATTGTTCTCCTGTTTAATGTCCTGTAATCCACGCACATACGTATGGTCCCATTTTTCTTTCGGACCACAACGATAGGTGACGCATAGGGGCTTCTAGACTCTGAAATTATTCCAGCTTCTTTCAAATCATTTAAATGTTTTCTCACATCCTCCAAATCCTTTGGAGGTAAGCGTCTAGAGCGTTCTCTGAATGGTTTGTCCTCCGTCACTCGAATGCTGTGTTGTGTGCTCTTTGCACAACCAACGTCAAACTCACTACAGGAGAAAACCTCTTTCCTTTCCATCATTCTTTGACACAGCCTCTCCTTCCACTCAGGAGGCACAGGAGAATCTGCGAAGTTGAAAGACGAAGGGGATAGTTGAGATGTGGACGGCTTAGAGGACTTCTTTTCAGGGACTGCATTTATTACATCCACCCTGTGCAAATGAGCAATTTGCATACCACGTTTCAATGTCACAGAATGATTTGATACATTTCTCAAAGTTACTGTGATACGACGACAATGAACAGCACTTGCTTTATCAACAACGGGCATCACTAACAGTTCTTCAGGGAAGTAACCCTCCTCTGGGCGTTCTACAAGAACAGCCTGACCAGAAAACCCCCCCACAAATTTTGGCATGCCAACCACTTTTGCAACGCCCCCAGGAGACAGGACTAAGGGCTTCTCTCGAGTGAACCAGACTGTTCCTCTTTTTAGGTCAGCTGTGTCATCTGGGGTGCTCCGAAACTTCTCATAAGCCTCTTTTATTGAGGGGTGAACAGACATGTTATGTAAGAAATTATCTCCGTTTTGTGTCTTGCAGGAATGAAATAGGCTCCGAACTATGGAAGTGTTTGTGCCAACCACAATAGAAATCTCACCTTTCATGACTGGGTCTGGACACACAAGCACAAGTGTTTCTATGGTCTTAGCTACACCCACTACATCTCCAGCAAACTCAAGTTTCAAACACATATAACCATCATATGGATATCGGTCTACACTGAGGCCCCAAATCTCCAAGCACTCAATAGGGGTCAAGGGCAGGTGTTTCAGATACTTGTCATAAAAGGAGCGGTACAGCAGGGTAACTTGGGACCCACTATCAAGCAAAGCTTTGGCGTAAATGCCCTCAACTTGTACAGGAACAACAGAACTAGGTCCAATTAAACCCTCTGGCAAATCAGCCTTGCTTTCTTTTAGCGTATCACACTTTGTGGAACGTGTTCTCTCCAGAGCATCAGGCCGTTCCTTTACTGAGCTCCTGGGAAGTTTCCCATCAGCTGTTTTGCTTTCAGGAGACGCTTATTTACTTTTCGGAGATTCTCTGGGTTTTCACACTCCCGCTGAAAATGACCATCTTCACCACATTTGTAGCAAAAAACATCTGCACCATATTGAAATCTGGGAGTTCTCTCTTTCCCACTTGCATATTTTACAGCAGCTTTTTGAGTGTGGTTCTGGATTGGATGCTGTGGTGGACTTTCTGATGTAGCGACAGAGACAGATAGCAGACGTGCAATATCACTTTTAAGCCCCTGAATTTCCTTCTTCAGACTCTCTATGGCATGGTCGGTCTCCACTCCAACAGCTACTGATGGTGCAGACTCTGGTTGTTTTGACACCACTGACGCCGTAGCACAACCTGCACACTTAACCGCAGATGAAGAAACAACATTCTTCACTCTTTCTCTTTCAAGAACCATCCCCTCTTCTTCTCTTACCTCACGAAGGAGCTCTGTGAAGCTTGGAGCGGGCTTTAGCTTGTAAGTCATCCTTATACGAAGTGCAGCAAAATCATGAGTGAGTGCACCTCTAGCAATTTGCTCGATGCGTGTCCTGTTCATGTCAGTGACGTCGATCCCACCTTTCCGATGAACAGCGTGCAGCAGTTTGTCTAACCTGAGTAAGTATCCTGACAACTTCTCAGTTTCTTGCTGGAGTGTGTTACGGAACTTTACCATGAGATCAGCTGCACTATCTGTGGTCCCAAAAGCTGTTTCTAGGGCCTTAAGATACTCATTGGCAGTGGCACTGGGGTTAGTGGCTCTTAAACCCCGGACAATATCTGCTGCAGGCCCTTTGAGACTTTCAGCGATTCTCTGTTTCTTGACAACATCAGAACATTGCCACTCATCTAGCAGGTGGGTGGTCTGTTCCGCCCAAGAGTCATACTCCTCTTCTCCAGGTAGCGTTGGCTTTATGCCCGAGAAGAAGCGAAGTTTTCGATAGCATTGTCCGTCCATAGGCGGGGCTTGACATTTTTCCACAAGCAAAGAGATGGCATTGACAAGCTCTGTGTTCAAGTCAGGAACAGTGGGTGGGGCAGGCGTGGTCTTAAGCAAACCTGTCACATCATCTAAAGTCTTTCCTTCACTGGCTAAGAATGATACTAGCTTGGATTGGAAACCTCTTTTGTCACTAGTCACATGGAAAGTCTGAAAATCAGGGACACTTACTACCCACAAGTCTGACGGGTCCCCAGCAACCAACTGTTCAGGTAAGTCAGTTTTAGTCATGTCATCTGTGGTCTCAACTAATACGGACTGATTGTTGTTTGTGCGTGTTAGACACCGTCCTCTGATTTTAGTGCGACCAAAAATTTTAACTTCATCAAGTACCTTATAAATGTTCTCATCAGTAACATCAAGAGAAACCCCGCTAAGCACAATAGATTTCTTAACATCAATACCTTTGTCGTCACACCATTTGATTATTTGTTCGGACTCCATGTTTTGTTTTGAGTTTTTTTTTTTTTTTTCAAAACCAGTCACACAAAACACACTCAGTATTGTGATTACAGTACTATTACAACCCCGGTCAACATTGACCGAATTTCTTCCTTTTTTTTTTTTTCCTCTTTGCTCACCAATACACTAGTGAACAATAACGATCCCGGACGAGCCCCCACATGTAGCCCTCACTGGGCAGTACTCACAAAACCGTTGAACCCTCAGTTCACTGGGGGGAAAAACCCAAACCGATTGTCGTAGGAACGAGCCCTCAAAACGCTTCAGTAGGCACAGCGACTGGATCCCGTAGCGTCGAAGCGGCAGCCCGGTGGCGTTGAGCAGGCAGGACCCGTGGCTTTGAAATAGTAAATCCGTTCGCGTTCAAAACAGTCCAAGAATCCGTTCGTGTCCAAAAACAGTCCAAGCATCCGTTCGTTTCCAAAAACAGTCCAAGCATCCGTTCGTGTCCAAAAACCCCCGCCAAAAAAACTCTCTCCCTCTGGTCCCGCCTCTCCCGCTCTTCCTCTTCACGACTCACCTCCTTCCCCCAATCCCATTGGACCACCACCCCTTCAATCAATCATTAAAACAAAAAAAAACCTGAAATGTTCACAGACCCCTCGGGACGCAGGAAACCCCAGTATCCATCCACACAAAGAACCAAACAAACTTTTAACTAGTTTTCACAACAGCAATTCAAACAAATACAGTTCAACACATTTTAGTCAGTACACTACATGTACCTTACAGTAAACTACTTTAAAGTTATATTAGAGTAATTAACTACAGTTTCTACTGCATCATGGGATGTTGACTGATTCAATTAAATATAGGTTGAACATGATCTGCAAATCATTGTATTCTGTTTTTATTTATGTTTAACACAACGTCCCGACTTCATTGAAATTGGGGTTGTAATTAATTAACAACATGTTAATTATTGTGATTGTATAGTTATCAGGTTGTAATTAATTACTGTTACGCATGACCTCATATGACTAAATAACCAGAAGTATCGGTATTTTAATTTGAAAATAAATTTTTGAGCATAAAGATTCAGAATCGAAGGTATCGATATTTCAGTATCGATCCGCACATCACAAGTAGATGTATTACCTTGCCTATTTTCTGGTTCTGCCATTCACTGATGAGGTTGCGTTTGTCTTGTCTTTTACCCCTGGATGAGTAGTCTCTGGGGTATTCTGGATCCTTGGTACCCCTGGGGGTCATGTACTTTCTCCCGCCACCAATGATCACCTGCAAGCATGTATACTCCATGAAGCAGGATATCATGAAACTGAATAAAATGTTATGAATAATAGACATTCTCACATCTATGTCTGTGTTATTGAGCAGCTGAGAGGCAATGTCAGTGCAGCCATCTCTCTTGGCGGCAGCAGGCATGTCCGTGTCACTGTACCACTTCCTGCTGGCACTGTGGGCGTAGCTGGTGGCCGGGGTTGCATGTTGCACCCGTGTGGTTGTCACAATGCCGACAGACTTGCCTAAAAATATTCAGTAGTTTATCTTCAGTATCTCTCTACCACTGCTACTTTTGCTGTTTGATGGCTTAAACCGCTATCACAATACTAATTTCTACTAGTGCATCTATGGATATTCCCATTGTACGTTTGTATTAAGATAGCAGATTTACTGTATGTACGCTGAATGAATATTTATTATAAATAAAGCATGAAACAAGGTCGATTTGGATAACTGTTAGTTATCTGCTGAACTTAACACTGCACGTTCTGGGGGGGCAGAATACATACAAATACGAGAGAAAACAAAAACTGACAACCTTACTGTAGGAAATTAAAAAGTGGAAACAACAGAAAGTAATAATAGTAAAAAACAAAACAAAAATGCTGCTTTTGTCACAACAAAATATGCTTAGCAAAAATAATACGTGTTTTTGGCAAAATGAGATGAGCTGAATCTCAACACAATTATATATAATATACATAAGGAGGGGTGAAACAGTGGACAACTGGTTAGAGCGTCTGCCTCACAGTTCTGAGGACTGGGGTTCAATCCCCGCCCCCACCTGTGTGGAGTTTGCATGTTCTCCCCGTGCCGGCGTGGGTTTTCTCCGGGCACTCCGGTTTCCTCCCAAATCCTAAAAACATGCATGGTAGGTTGATTGAAGACTCTAAATTGCCCGTAGGTGTGAATGTGAGTGTGAATGGTTGTTTGTTTGTATGTGCCCTGTGATTGGCTGGCAACCAGTTCAGGGTGTACCCCGCCTCCTCCCCGATGATAGCTGGGATAGGCTCCAGCACGCCCGCGACCCGAGTGAGGAGAAGCGGCTCAGAAAATGGATGGATGGATGGATGGATACATAAGGAGGGGGTTTAGCCTTTCCTGTCATGGGTGTGTGTTCCGGTTGTTGTTTTCCCCCTGTCTCATACACACCTGCTCCTGAGAGCATCTTCACCACCAGTGCCTCGTTCACCCTAATTACCCCTTGCATTTAACCTCGTGTCTCATTTTTTCTCGTCGCCAGTTCGTTGTACCTTGTCGTCACGTTCCAGCATTCCTTGTTTCCACGTCACAGACTCACAGTAAGACGAGACCCTGTTCCGATTATCGACCTCGCCTTTTTGCCTCACATTTTTGGATACTGTTGCCTTTTTTGAATTGCCTGCCTGTGTACCGACCACTGCCCGTATATTAAACCTCTCTTTTTGAAACTGCCCATTTGTTTTGGAGTCGTGCATTTTTGGGTCCTATCCTCTGTTCCGTTCATGACATTTCCTCAGTTTGAGGGTCCTTGAAGACCCATTAAAAAGATGATATTTTTATCGGTATCAGTTTGAGGAAGTAGCAAGTTATCGCTTATCGGTATCGGTGGCAAAAAAACAGTTATCGTGCATCCCTAGTTTTCATTACATGTTCTTAGTATCCTCACCTGCATCTTTGGCCCACTTCAGGATGGATGTGACTTCATTGCCCTTCTGACTCTTACAAACGCCATTTCGAGCTGCTGCGCTGACGCCAATGGTGTTCAGGTTGGTTTTTACCCCACATAGATAAGCAGTGGCTGTGGCAGCACTATCTGCAATCTGGAAGTCCACACTGTAGGTCTGCACAAAGCACAAGGAGCATGTTTAATCTAACACACTGCCAGCCAGCTTTTTCCTGTGCGGAGAGAAGCCATACATTCTGTTAAGGAAAACCCAACCTGATCTTGGTTGAGGTGAGTTGTCCTGAGGAAAAAAAGCTATCACATTTTCCTTCATTGGCAAGCCAATTCAGTGCCTCTCCAACCTGAAAATCAGACCCCCCGTCACCCACCCCCCACGCCACCAAATAAAGTTTTGGCCTTTTCACACTTTGGAACAAAGTTTGAAAGGTAAGCATATTTTTTGTCATATCATCGTGGAATTTAATACGTGTTATAAATGTTAAAAAATGTAATAAAAATGCGTTTGGCTGGCGACCAGTTCAGTGGGTACCCTGGCTCTCGCCCGAAGATAGCTGGGATAGGCTCCAGCATGCCCGCGACCCTAGTGAGGATCAGCGGAACGGAAGATGAATGAATTAATGGCCTAAAAAATATTGCAGATGCTGATTGATCAATGGTTAGGGTAGTTAAATTATGGTAATCAAAATGTATTATTACTGTAAATGTACAGTAATATGTAAATAAGCGGCACTGTAAGCACCTGGTTAGTGCATCTGCCTCACAGTTCTGAGGTCCTAGGTTCAAATCCTGCCCTGTGTGGAGTTTGCATGTTCTCCCCGTGCCTGCGTGTTTGTTTGTGTGGTACCTTAGCCAAGCCCACATGGGGGAAGGTGTCCATGGTCATCACTGTCTCCTCTCCTGTTTGGTTCTGCAGTTGTCCCTTGAGGATACGAGCTGCTGTATAGGTTGTGATTCCCATACCTAATGTGAACATGCATATACTGTAGTACAGTACATGCAGACTTTCTATTTATGTGGTTCTCTAAAGGAGTTGTACAACTTCACTGACAAGATAAAGCAGTTTTATTTTATTTTTTTACACGATTTGGATTTTTCGGTAAACGTTTAACAATTTTGGACACAATGGAATTCAATGAACCATCTGTACCCATTAAGAAAGTGGTGTACTGTTACTGTGTACAACAGATTGGAACGGTCTATTTTTGAATTTGCCCACTTTGTGTGCATCAACCTACCATCTCCGAGGAAAAACAAGATGTTTTTGGCCACATTGGTGTTCTGCTTCCTATCTAAAGCTGTTTGCAAAGTCTTCTTTGCCTGTGATCTCCAGAACTCTGCATTCTCCTCTTCAACTGTGTTGGGGAATGAGTGAATCAAATTAGTTTCAATGATAAACAACTTCTCCTTCATGAAAATTGCAGACTGAAACCCATTGTGCTTTTATGAGAATCCCACAGAGAATAAACATCAAACCAGAGCTGCCAACCTCTAAAAATTCACTTCCAGAACAATTTTCCCAAATTTGTCTGAATTTCCATATTTTCAAAACTTTGTCAAGAACATTACTTTGTGACAGTCATAATCATCATTGTTAATAAATTAAGGCTTCAATATTTGTCATTTTAATGTTTTTATTACATCAACCTTGTAATGGCGGACACAGTTGTGGCCTGAATCTGTCAGGGCTGCTGTTTCAGCACCCTGAGTCCAGGCCGTGTGTGTGTGTGTGTCATAGGTGCTTTGCAGGGTTGATGTGTTGGAGTCTAGCAGCTGCACCTTGTCATGCTAATTACACCTGACTGCTCTTAAGACGCTGTGGTACTCCAACTCGTCGCCAGACTATCAACGCTCTACGTCGAGTTCGTAGCCTAGCCGCCTTGCCTATCTTCTTGCTTCCTGAAGACCAAGTGAGTTACCGCTACCTAATTCTTGTTCTTTGTCCCCAGTCTGCCATCTGCCCTTGCTCCCTGCAAACCAGTGCTCACCTCTTGCAGCCCACCGACAACACGGACTCCTACCCTGCCAGACCGGTCCTCGTTGGAACCCTGCCAATCCCAGATTTAGTTCTCAGAGTTCCTTTGCTGCAATAAACCTTTATTCACAAACTCACCTCTCTGCATCTGGGTCCAACTTGCAACCTGAATCCTGACAGAATCAAAGTACCAATATATGAGATTTGGATGTTCCATCATCAAAAATATCTGTCTATGGATTCATTCGCAATTTGCCAATTCTGTTTTCAACCCTGGTAACAAAACAAAAAAAAGCAAGTCTCTTAAAGCAGATTAATCAGATCTCAAATGGCTAAATTAAAACTAGGCACTCTATTTTGAAAACAAACAAAACATTGCCAATAGAATGTATTGGATAGTTTATGTATGGACAATAGTTTGATTTCCATTTTCTACAATGTAATTTCTCTTGCATGCTATTTATATTACAGTGATATTTTTTACATCCACAGTTGCTGCTGAAACAATGCAAATTCCCACCGTTGTGGGACTAATAAAGGTTATCTTATATTACAATATTTCTTAATCATAATAATATACTTTTAAACTGCCCGTGTTCGGAAGTGACGTGTGCAGTGATGTATTAATTAATTTCCGGTTCAGATGCGGCATCCTGTGTGGATGCGTATTATATCATATTTATATCCCTAAACATGTATTAATTGGCCTGTTGTTGAAAGTTGGTTACGCTCCATGAAAATGTGGTTCCGGCCAGACCTTTGTGACAAGTGTATTGTATCACCAAATCACTTATTTCAATGTTTTGCGACTGCTTGCAATTAGCTTTGACGTTGTCTTCGCCGATCAACTCCCCGTCCTCCCTTTGTGGCACTTGTAAGAAGCATGTTAAGAAGTATAGCTTATTCGGTTCCGTGGAGGCGATGATCAGTGATTACAATGCGCTGAGACCGGACGCAATGAGAAACTTCGCCTCCACGCGGCATAATAAAATAACGTGAACCATGCAACTGTTCAATGTGTACGCGCCGGTAATGTCAGACGCTGTTTTCTTTTTTCTCAATATCCGGAACAATCAGTGTTACCGCCGTAACGAGTCAACATCAGTGATATCCGTAACAAAATACGGACATTCCATAACATTTGGCAGCTCTGTCAAACTACAACCCCAAATCCAATGAAGTTGGGACGTTGTGTTAAACATAAATAAAAACAGAATACAATGATTTGCAAATCATGTTCTAGGTATATTTAATTGAATACACTACAACGACAAGATATTTAATGTTCAAACTGATAAACTTTATTGTTTTTAGCAAATAATCATTAACTTAGAATTTTATGGCTGCAACACGTTCCAAAAAAGGTGGGACAGGGTCATGTTTAACACTGTGTTACTTCACCTTTTCTTTTAACAACATTCAATAAACGTTTGGGAAGTGAGGACACTAATTGTTGAAGCTTTGTATGTGGAATTCTTTCCCATTCTTGCTTGATGTACAGCTTCAGCTGTTCAACAGTCCGGGGTTTCCGTTGTCGTTTTTTACGCTTCATAATGCGCCACACATTTTCAATGGGAGACAGGACTGGACTGCAGGCTACCCAGTCTAGTACACGCACTCTTTTAGTACGAAGCCACACTGTTGTAACGTGCAGAATGTGGTTTGGCATCGTCTTGCTGAAATAAGCAGGGGCGTCCATGAAAAAGACGTTGCTTGGATGGCAGCATATGTTTCTCCAAAACCTGTATGTACCTTTCAGCATTAATGGTGCCTTCACAGATGTTTTGCTTTACATAGTAGAGTTTCAAGTTGCACTTACGGATGTAACGCCAAACTGTATTTACTGACATTGGTTTTCTGAAGCATTCCTGAGCCCACGTGCTGATATCCTTTACACATTGATGTTAGTTTTTGATGCAGTGCCGCCTGAGGGATCGAAGGTCACGGGCATTCAATGTTGGTTTTCGGCCTTGCCGCTTACATGCAGTGATTTCTCCAGATTCTCTGAACCTTTTGATGATATTATGGACCGTAGATGATGAAATCCCTGAATTCCTTGCAATTGTATGTTGAGGAACATTGTCCTTGAACTGTTTTAAGACTATTTTCTCACGCACTTGTTCACAAAGAGGTGAACCTCGCCCCATCTTTGCTTGTGAATGATTGAGCAACTCAGGGAAGCTCCTTTAATACCCAATCATGGCACCCACCTGTTCCCAATTAGCCTGTTCACCTGTGGGATGTTCCAAACAGGTGTTTGATGAGCATTCCTCAACTTTCTCAGTCTTTTTTGCCACCTGTCCCAGCTTTTTTGGAACGTGTTGCAGCCATAAAATTCTAAGTTAATGATTATTTGCTAAAAACAATAAAGTTTATCAGTTTGAACATTAAATATCTTGTCTTTGTAGTGTAGTCAATTAAATATAGGTTGAACATGATTTGCAAATCATTGTATTCAGTTTTTGTTTAACACAACGTCCCAACACCAGGGTGTACCCCGCCTCCTGCCCGAAGATAGCAGGGATAGGCTACAGCATGCCCGTGACCCTTGTGAGGATAAGCGGTACAGAAAATGGATGGATGGATGAAATTAATAAAAGAGAATCATTTATATTAATGGAAACAATGATTGTAGGTTTAAAGGATGACAGAGAAGCCGAGGAACAAAAGAAGAGCAGAATAAAATGGGAGGTGAGAGTAAATTTCAAATGAGAGTCAAGTCAAAACAGAACAATTTGGATCAGACTGAACATGTTCAGGCTACTGTAGAGGACAAAATAGACAAAATGTGTGAAATAAAAATATATTGTAGTGTATTTTTAATACGGACTTAAAGAGACATTTTTACAGTATAGCAGGATGCCTGTAGAAGTGTTGCCTGCTTCAGAGATTTCTTTTTCAACTTTAAGCTTCAAAGAGGACAATTGCATTCCTGAGAACCAATCAGGCTTAAGGGCGGTACATACGAGTACGCCCACAGATGCGAGACTTATAAGCTTGTGTCCGAAAATTTCGGAAGGGGGGGGGGGTCTTATAGCGAATCGGGCTTGTTCAATAAACCTGATTTAGCCCAACCGCCTGTGTCTCGGAGTATTCTTTGCACTCGACGTGAACGCTTTCTCAGACCTGGAAATCCACCTCAATATCAATGAAATATACTGTATAATGAAAGATAACATAAAGCTTGTTGTCAGAAATTGTATAAAAAAATACACTTCATGCCTCTGGTGGCTGGAATAAACGCTATCTCATTGGTTTGGCATGGCTGCTTTCTTTCTCCCCTTCTTTTCCCCTCCTCCCACTTCAGTCTTTCTCATCGTGTCGTTTGCGCACCCAAGGCCGACAATGAGGTGCTCGAAAGCGGCCAGACCAGCACGACGCACTGGTCCGTACGCTGGCTGTAAAGTCCGGCTTTTTTTGCCTTTTCTCCTGTTGTTTGCCCCTACTCGTGTTGCTGCCTTTCTCACTATAGCAAGCACACACTCACGGTCGACAACGAGGCGTTCTAAAGGGGCTGCACCAGCGGACAATCCGAAGGGAAGATATATTTTGGGGGTGAAGGCATAGCTAACAGCACATCGCAATTGAGGTGGATAACAGCTGATGCGAACAAAGGAGCTCAAGTTCATATATAGTTGGGTAGGGGTGACTCATGCCAGATGCCCAAGTGTGTCACTGAGCGCTGTCTTGACTAAACAAAAAATCATGAAAACTGAAATGGTGAATGCTTTATCTCCACAATTTAGTACCACACAGTTCTTAGTATTTGCATGTTTTCAGCAGTTATATTAAAACAGGTATATGGTATTTAATTTAAATCTGTAAATCCACTTTACAGGGTCTTCAAATTGGACTTCACTGCCACCATCACCTTGTATGACTGCAGTACAATATTTGTGTAACACAAAATGCACAGATATACAGTACTGCAGTGGCATGTGCATGAATAAAAGCAGTTGAAATGTCTGTCTGCTGAAAACATTGACATCTAAAAGTAAAGAGTGAATGTTTTTATTTTAAAATATACTTAAATGTCAGTTGAGCTCGTAGTAGTCAACTATCAGCATAATCACTTGTCAATAGGAGTGAAAAGCAGTTGAAGTCTCAGTGAAACAGAGACTCCAAAGCAGCGAACAACATAACTGCCTGTATGACGTCTATAATTTTTTAAGATTTAATTTTGAATGACTTTTGTGGAGAAAAGTTTTTCAAGGCTTACCTTTGCCTGAGGTTTTTCCAACGACCACAAGCAGGAAAAGAGCCAACATGGACACTTTTGAAGGCTCCATGACTATTCTGTGCCTGGAGGATTGATCCGCTAAACTTTTCGAGGATCACCTTCCGATATAAATATTGCTTACGATATCCCATCACTTGTGATGTCATAAATGACCTTTGGGCCGCTCATTAATTTCCGGGGTCAGAGTGCAGCTTTTGTGTTGTCTTGGGAGCTGAAAACAAGTGATTATGTTTTCATAATTAGCTGACTTTTTATTAACTTGGAGGACTTATCAACAAAGGTCAAGCAATTAATAAAGGCAGTATATTTTTATGCAGTAGTAATAATCAAGGTGTGCGTGCCTGCATGCTTGTGTGTTTGTGTGTGTGTGTGAGTGAGATATGTGCCTAATCCTACCAGCTGGGTATTGACTGATAATGCAGCCTATGATTATGTAAGTGTCAGAAAGTCCATTGGCTCTCACAAACTATACATACCTGTGCAATGTAATGAGATCCACTACAAGAGCTGTACAAGAAAAATATGCTTGTAGAATGATTTTAAAGCTATTTTTTAATTAACAGTATTACCTGTACTTTGTTTATTATTGCGCTGTTGCATAGTTACGTCAGACCAACACAATATTAAAACAGCTCTCAATATGCAATGCAGGTATAGAATGCTGTAAACTACAATTATAAACATATTCTTAGAGCAATACCTCGATTACAGTGTCAATGAAAACTGCATAGAATATTAGTTTCTTCTTTAAAGGCAAAATATTTGATCACAGCTGTCATTTTGGATCTAATCCGAGTGAATTATTTTTACAATGAATACATGAAGCAAAAGAATATATGATTTCTTTTGATTGACCCAGATGTCTTCATGATTCATATAGGTGCAAATGCAAAAGTGTTCCTTCAGTTCTTATACAAGTACCTTGTGTAACACAGATAATGGAACATTTATCGGCACTAATTTGATGGCCTCGCGTCCTCACTATAGTTACTGATTAACCTTTCAAATAGAACAAGCCCCTGGTGATCAGATACTTGTTGATATGCAGAATCTAATCTACAATCTAATGAAAATTGATAACTTTATCAGTACTCGATTTTAAAGTCACTGTCAGACAGGGATTCATCTAATTACGTTTATAATTGTTGTTGAAGTTTGCAGAGGTGTAGAACAGACACGTTTCTAATATGATGGTTACATTATTTAGCTGTATGAGAGGAGCAAAATTTTGTGGTCGATAAGTGCACTGCTTGTGTGTGAGAGACCGTGTTTTGATGATCATCGAGCACTGATGAAGAGCCTAAACAAACAGGCCAAGAGATTTTGAGCTCAATATTGGTGCAATAATAACTGAAGCCTGTGCTATCTGTACCAATCAGTGAGGAGAGCCAGCGTTGAATCACATGCGGAAAAATACAGCAGTATGGTGTTTCTCATTATTTTGAGAAATGGTGCAGGTTCTAGCACACAATGCAAACAAACATATCTCCATCAACTTTACTGAACTTTTTTATTTCTTTTCTGGGTGACACAAGGGATTCTTTAGTTAAATCCATACACTGTACAGTACTCTCATGCACCTGATTTTTCTCTCCTTGACACCTTTCATAGATATTTATTTGAATAGTGTGTCATCATGCCTAACTATACATACTATGAATTCATGTTAAAACTGCCACTTTTATGAGATTTCTTTCTGGTCTTAAAATATTTTAAGGTATTTCCTCTTGCTGGGGATAGTACCAAGGTTTTACCTATTTGATTTATGCACTTAGTACACGCACATATTTTTAAATAAAATGAATATGAGCATTATTTAACCATGCCATTGGTGCCAGCATTAGAGAGTACTATAGTGTGTACTGCATGTGGCAAGTTTATAGGATACGACGACACTCTCTCGTGAGAGTAGCGTGGTATGGCATATTTCTATTCATTTAATTTTAGAAAACTCAGTCTGTCACGATTTGGTGCCACAGTTTAGCATATGGTACCCTAAAAAAACATTTGGGAAGGACTCAGTTCCAGCTGCTGTGCCGTTTTCCCTTCATATTCTTCACAGAACCTACTGCTGAAGGTCAACCATCAAAAAGCTAAAAATCTTTACTATGAAACCTGGAGGCCTTTGTGTGCTAACCACTCAATGAAAGGTGAGACAATGTATAAACATTTTATATGCGCAACAATCTTTATTAGTTCTTCCAGTTTTTGATGTGAAAAGAGGCAGAATTTTCTTTAAATATATTTTTAATGAAGCAAAAACAACTATTTACACATTTAGCTAAACTGCAATCAATTACTATACTTGGATCTGATAATTACAAGCACCTTCGGCCAGCTGAGGAGAGAAATAAATAGAGGGGTAAACTTCCCCATTGTTTTTAAAGAAAGGAAAAATATATTTGCATTCTCTTTGGGGGGGGGGGGGGGGGGGGGGCAGGACAAAAAAAACTATGATGTATATACAGAACATTCCTGAAAGCCGTTTCTACTCATGGAAGCAAAAAGGCCTACGGATTTGTCTCGTTGAGTATTTAAAAAAAAAAATAATTCTTTTCATAACGTGGAGTTTCAAATATGTAACTTTTCAGGTTTCAAAAACAGTATCATATTAAAATCCAAGCATGGTAGCTAGGCTTGGCCACGTCCTCATTCTTGCTCTCTTCAGGTTCAGGAAAAAGTAACACAGATCCAGCAGAGGGTGTAAGTTAAGTGGGGTGGCGACTGATCATTGCCCCCAGCAGCAAAATTGTCAATGTTCATAGTGATTCTCCTCAGTGACGCTGTCTTTGTGAAGTCTGCGTTTAGTCTTCAGAAGTCCACAACTGGTATAACTCGTGTCTCAAATGTCCATCTTCATCAATATTTATCCTTTTATTATATATATAAAAAAAAAAAAACACGCACACTCCAATCATTCAATAGCAAAAAATCAAAAAGCCAAGTATCTACATAGGCATGTAGATCAACCAAATGCAACATGTCACTGTTGCACAAAGGATGAAGTCATCAAAAATATATAGCCTCTTACATGTTTATATATTTAACAGCATAGTGTTGCTAAGATGAGGGAAAGCGGTTTCAAAATAAGATTCAAACTTCAAAGCAAACGGTCTTAAAAATACTGATGAAATGCTATGTAGCCCCCGCTTCTCCACCTTTTCACTACAGTGGTGCCTTGAGATAAGAGTTTAATTTGTTCCGTGGCCATGCTCTTATCGCAAAATGCTCATCTCAAAGATAATACTTTAAATGAGCCTTCTTTCTCTCTCTCTCCCACACTCGCTTGACCCCCGACCTGTGTCTCTCTCAGTGTCATTCTCTTTGTTTAGTTAGCTTTTCAGTAAACTTCAACTGGTAGTGGCAATGTACAGCTTGAAGCCTCTTTTTTTAAGAATATTTACTAAATTTCTATCAGCTAAAATGCTGCTTGTTGTCAAGTTAGTGGAGCCTCCTACTGCCATACAGCACTCGTTTCTCAAGTTTGGGCTCACAGGTCAAAGCAAAAACTCAGCCAATCGACGGCTCGTATCTAAAAAAAAAAAATAACTGGTAAGTTGGGTCACTTGTATCTCGAGGCACTACTATATCTGTATTCTCGCCACATAGATTCATTAGAATTAGGACATTCAATTGCACAGAATAAAAAAAAAGAAAATGGCATGATCGAACACTCGATCGATAATACAATCTCTCCAATTGAAGATTGTTTTATTGCTTTTTTTCTGTTTCAGCAGAAGGATTTTGTCGATTCAGGCTCATCTGAATCCTTCTCCTAACGTCCCTTCTCCCAGAGGACCTCAATAAAAAATCCCACCAGTTTAACTGTCAGACCTCAGAGACCCTAACTGTTGTCAGATTCGTCGGCCTGGCGCAACCATGTGAAGAAGCCGGTGACCGACTTGAGAGCCACGCCCTTGCCCTGCTGCTCAGCGGGGTCCTTGCACGATTCCCACTTGAAGAAGGCGTCATCTTTGATTACCTCCTCATCGTAAAGAGTGTCAAAGAACATTCGCAGCAGATCTGATAGTGGGACAAGAGAAGAAGAAGAATCACCTTTTTTGTCATTACATGAATTAATCACAGCACAGATATTCATGGCAGTTTAAAGAAGCAATCAAATACCTTGATGAACAACGGAGCAAATAATAACCTATGCAAATGTTCCATTAGTTTCTACTCAGTCACTCACTGGCTGGCTGCTCCATGTGCACCATCAGAGCCTGTAAGGCGTAGAGAGCTTGCAACTCCTTCTGCAAATCCGTTAGGAATTTCTGCAGCAACTTGGCCCTGTGATTGATCATCTCCTCATTCACCTTGTAGGGATTCTCACCTGAAAGTCATTTTCAAAAAACCTAAGTCAGCAGGACATTATGGCTCGTACATAGTGGTGATTGCATGCAGCAGTTTAACTGGAAGTCTTTTGAGTCTTTTACACAAAAGGACTTTAAGGACTTTACTGAGCTCAGGAAACAGGAATATATATTGTTGTTTTTTTTCCAAATCAACCCTTTTTAAATAAGCAACAATAATAATTTTAGGTGGTAAATGTTATTTACTAGAGAGGGAAAGAATATAAAAACAGTTATGTACAGTAATTTAAGCTGTCAGATAACGAACAGGTTTAAAAGCAGGACAAAGTGGCCTAAATGACAGTACTCACCCTTTGTCAAAAACTAAAGTACAATACTTTAGCTTAGCCAGCGACTGCCAGCCCACATAACCAAACTGTGATAGCGTAATGGTGGATCACTCAGCTTGTGCTTTGATAAGAAGGCAGCTAGCCAGCTAATGAGCTAGCTGCAGGATGATTATTGGCACTTCAAACGTACCTCGCGGTGATATGCTTAATTTTGGTGCAGACCTGGGTGCTCTGGGCTGCACATAGACAGGCTTTCCCAGCCTGTAGCACTATCTTTACCAATCAATTGCGAGGGCTCGTGAGTCGTAGCTACTCGGCTCCCCATATGCGAAAGCGGGTGAGTCTGTCTGCTGAGACCAAAGTGAGCACTGGCACTACGCCGGAGTACTTTAAACTAGGGGTTTCCCGATCTGATCTGAAAATCAATATTCATAATTTTTTAGAGATAAGTGCAGCAAATTCAATGTTCTCTCTCAAAATAATGAATATTGGTACACAAACGCTGTTTAACCACATACAAATAGGCAATATAAAAATACTATTTGGCATATATACATCAAACTCGGTGAAAAACGAGTCATCATAACAATATTCGATCATGACTTCTACTTTGTTACTGCAGGTGTATATTTCATTGCGTGTATCACACTGCCCCTCAGAGGCTAAGATGTGCACAGCAGGAACAACGATTGTCAATAAAACTAAACTCCAAGTTCAAGTGTATTGCCGTGTGGAGAAAGCAAATTATGTTCCCACTATATACTGACAGTAAAAACGAAACAAAAACAAAAAAACAAAAAAAGACTTGAACTTTAATAGTTATTTTGCACTTTAAAAGTATAATTTGTATTTTTATTTATTGAGATTATTTTTCATGGTTTTCTCATTCATTTTTTATTTAATCTATTTAAATGTAGAATATGCTTATGTTTAAGTTAGGCAGTGGCTAAATTGAAATTAAAAAAATATTTTTCAGGATTTACTAATATAATTAAATAAATAATTTATCTTATTCAATTGTAGTACATTCTTATTTTTAAAGTTACCTTATATAACCCATTAGTTAATAATAAATGGGTCAGTTTTCAACCTACTGTTGCTGATTATTGTTCTTTGAGTAAAATCACTTCATTAATCCTTTTCTAACATTCCACAGCACAAAATAAGTAAAGTATGTATGATTATTCCTGATATCGGTACTGGCCTGAATTCAAGGCTGCAATATCGGTATTGGATAGGAAGTGATCGGGACATCCCTACTTTAAGCCATGCACTATTATGCTAGCCATGACTACTGTCTACAGCTGCGCTTCAACTAGTGAGTGTGGATTAAACATGCTGGCTTCATGTGAACACATAAAAGTTTTTGTTTTTTTTTATCCCACACCAACCAATCCGCAGACCATGGTGTGCCGAACCATGACGAGTAATCGGTACGGATCATGGATCAAAGATTATCCATTGTGCCACTAGTTTACAGGGTATGAACAGCTAATTAACCCAACATGCAAATTTGTTTGGAATATGGGCCGACGCTAGACTGGTTGGAAAAATCCCACGCAAGCACAGGAAGAACATGCAAACTCCACACAGGAAGCCAAGATTTGAACAATGGACCTGAGAGCAATGACGCAGACATGCTAACCACTGGGTTACTGTGCTGCTTTAATTTATTCTAATACTACCTTGTCCATCTTACCACTGCGAAGCATCATATACATTTAACTTGGAAGGAATATTTTCTGTTCCAGTAAGACTGCCACAATGCACAAATGCATGATTAGATAAGTTATGTGTGGAAGAACTTGACTGAACTGCACAATGCCTTGATAATAAGCCCATCAAACACTTTTGGGATGAACTAGAATGGAGATCGTGAACCAGATCCAGATTTGTAACCTCATAAAACATTTGTCTTGATAAATGGGCAAAAACTCCAAAGTTTTGTAGGAAATCTTGCCATAAAAAGTATAGATTCTGTTATGGCAGCACAATGGAGACCAGCTTGATATTTTCTTAAATTTTCACTTCCTGTATGTGAAGGCCATGTGTCCCTACATGTTTGTCCAAATAGAGTATATTGCTTTTTTTCCATGTTACAAACCAAGACCCGTCTGTCTCATTGCCATATAATTCAATGTTCAATAATTATTTATAGTTTTGAATGGAGAAGGTGAAGAAAGCAACTCACAGATGATTGCTGATTGGCAGACACAGGTCATCAGTACTCTGACAAACATGTTGGAGGTTATCTGCTGCTCATCCAGGTTGGCCTAAAAGACAAACATTGGTATGCTTACATGCTTAACACAAGTGCCATTTCGGCAGCATCAGTAACAAACCACGAAATGAAAACAATGTTAAGAGCTACCCGAGTAGGCGTCTAATCGAAGACAAGCATGATGACTCCAACATTTCTCTCAAACAAATATTTTGCTTTGATGATCTTAGAATGTTAAAATAACAACCCTGGGTGCGAGCCACCTTCGCTAATAAAGAAGAATCTGCTTTTAATATGATACATTAAAGATATGAAACGTTGGTTAGTAACACACACTCAACAAGTTTACATTATAGGGAGGTACAGTGGAACCTCGACAGAATAGGGGGGGGGGGGGGGTCGTCCGATCCAGCTGATTGTCCATTACATTGAAGCACTTTTTTAAAGCCATATGCACCCATATTACTGGAAAGTACAAAATTATTGTTTTGTCTTCTTTTGTGGCCCAAAACGCCCAGTACAGTACAGTTATTGTAAATAATATTTTTTAAAAACATTTTATCCAAACTTACCACACCAGTGTGATTGGTTATGGTGACTGTGTTGACGTACAGTACTCATCGTTGGCGAGTCGCTTTCATGAGCCGCGAGGAATTCGTGTGCTTCTTAGCTCCAAATCCGTTGCCGAGCACAAATTGCTTGACAAAAAAGAACTAAAAATACTAAAAAATAGTATTGTACTAAAAATAGCATGTTCCAGACTCCAAAGACTGTACTCCTCAGAGTTAACGCCACACCCATGCCACTCTCTCTCTTTGCTTTATGTACAATAGACAACAGATATACCATCGTCACATGGCCGCCACGTCAATGACCCCCATTCAACATAGCCGCCACATAAGCATGGGAGGATCTAGGATTATTGTATATCTGTGACCCGGAAATACGTCAGTCCTATTCTCTGCCTGCATTGCACCACAGCGCCAGTAAACAGCAGCAGCCAATTCTGGATCAACAGACTTTCTCAATGGCATTTTAAGCGACAAAAATGGAAACTACTTTTGGATATATTGTTCAGTCCGGCGGTCCGTTTTATCCGATATGCATTATATCGGGGTCCGTTTTATAGAGGTTCCACTGTATATTGTATATTGATTTGGGGAGTTAAATAAAGTGCTAGTTACATTGTCAACAATGACAACCAAAGAGTAGAAACACACCTGAGTACCAAACTAGACGATAGGATTTGTCATATAATTTCTCAGTACAAGCAGGGCATGATATCTTTAACATGTATTAAGTGGGGGGAAAAAAAACATTAACTCCAAAAAGAATACGGTTCAAAGGCTGTCATTTCCAGAACCACGAATAAATGGACTTCAAATGTTAATAAAATCCCAATAAAAAAATAATACAAACCTGAATCCAGTCAATGAGTCTTTTGTTATCAGCCTTGTCCTGGATCAGTCTTTCAAGCTGTCTGGTCAGCTCTGCAGAGCTCATCTTCTTGGTTTTGCTCTTTTCAGAATCTTCAGCCAGTGTGAACACTACATTCTTCAAGAAAATAGAAATGTTTGCCTGGTTTGGTAATTCATGAAGTCATTTCAACTGAACAGTAATATATTTCATTTTTAAACTAGGTCTCCATTGCAATAGATACTGTACTTCAAAGAGGCACAACAAAGTAGGTAGAAGATGAGGAGGTAGGTGTTTGTGGTCATGCCTTACCTTTTCCGTCACAAACTTGTTGACGTCTACATCTTCAGGGAGGAAGTCTTTCCACTGGAGTTCTGCCTCCCTCCACATTGTGCCCACCTTGTTATGGCTCTGGATGTGGGATATACACATTTACAATCATCATTTAAAAACACATCTTACCAATAACCGGTCTCTTAAAAGAAAAGGCACAAGAGTGCCATAAGCACCACCTCCTCATGAAATAAAAAGACACCCACAGTCAAAGTATGGTATTCTCACAATTTTAATACAAGTTTCACAATTGTAAGGCTTTGATTTGACCGAAGAGAACTTTCTACAGATTCACTTACAAATGTGATATGTGTGAACAGGAGATAGCCTATGTAAAGTATCTGCATTTAAAAAAAAAAAAAAATATTTAAAAATAAATACAAATCAGCATATTCATGTCCAAAGAATACCCACTTTATGTTTTATGTTCCATTCCTATGTTTTTGCTCTATACATAGACCCCCTTAAATTTGCAGCCATTTGCTAAAATCATTCTTTTTTCCCCTCATTAATGTACACACAGCACCCCATATTGACAGAAAAAAATGGAATTGTTGAAATTTTTGTAGATTTACTAAAAAATAAATAAATAAAAAACTGAAATATCACACAGACATAAGTATTCAGACCCTTTGCTGAGTATTTATGGTAGTAGAAGCACCCTTTTGAGCTAATACAGCCATGAGTCTTTTTGGGAATGATGCAACAAGTTATTTTACACCTGGATTTGGGGATCCTCTACCATTCTTCCTTGCAGATCTTGTCCAGTTGTCAGGTCGGATAATGAATGTTGGTGGACAGCAATTTTCAGGTCTCTCAAGAGATGCTCAATTGGGTTTAAGTCAGGGCTCTCGGTGGGCCATTCAAAGACAGTCAAGGAGTTGTTCTGAAGCCACTCCTTCGTTATTTTAGCTGTGTGCTTAGGGTCATTGTCTTGTTGGAAGGTCAACCTTCTGCCCAGTCTGAGGTCCTGAGCACTCTGGATAAGGTTTTCATCCAGGATATCCCTGTACTTGGCCGCATTCATCTTTTCTTTGATTGCAACCACTCTCCCTGTCCCTGCAGCTGAAAAACACCCCCACAGCATTATGCTGCCACCACCATGCTTCACTGCTGGGACTGTATTGGACAGGTAGGAGCAGTGTCTGGTTTTCTCCTCATATACCGCTCAGAATTAAGGCCAAAAAGTTCTATCTTGGTCCCATCAGACCAGAAAATCTTATTTCTCACCATCTTGGAGTCCTGCAGGTGTTTTTTTTTAGCAAACTCCGTGCGGGCTTTCATGTGTCTTGCACTGAGGAGAGGCTTCCATCTGGTGGAGGGCTGCAGTGATGGTTGACTTTGTAGAACTTTCTCCCATCTCCCGACTGCATCTCTGGAGCTCAGCCACAATGATCTTTGGGTTTTCCTTTACCTCTGTCACCAAAGCTCTTCTCCCCCGATTGCTCAGTTTGGCCAGACGGCCAGCTCTCGGAAGGGATCTGGTCGTCTGAAACGTCTTCCATTTAAGGATTATGGAGGCCACTGCGCTCTTAGGAACCTTAAGTGCAGCAGAAAGTTTTTTGTAACTTTTGCCAGATCTGCGCCTTGCCACAATTCTGTCTTATATAGACAGGTGTGTGGCGTTCCTAATCAAGTCCAATCAGTATAATCAAACACAGCTGTACTCCAATGAAGTGTAGAACCATCTCAAGGAGGATCAGAAGAAATGGACAGCACCCGAGTTAAATATGAGTGTCACAGCAAAGGGTCTGAATACTTATGGCTGTGTGATATTTCAGTTTTTCTTTTTTAATAAAGCTGCAAAAATGTCAACAATTCGGTTTTTTTTCTGTCAATATGGGGTGCTTTGTACATTGAGGACAATAATTTATTTAAATGATTTTAACAAATGGCTGCAATATAACAAAGAGTGAAACATTTAAGGGGGTCTGAATACTTTCCGTACCCACTGTATCTTCATATAATGAATATTCACACACAAAGGCTCTAGGAACACATAGATAATAATAATAATATCCATCCATCCATTTTCTGAGCCGCTCCTCCTCACTAGGGTCGCGGGCATGCTGGAGCCTATCCCAGCTGTCATCGGGCAGGAGGCGGGGTTCACCCTGAACTGGTTGCCAGCCAATCGCAGGGCACATAGAAACAAACAACCATTCGCACTCACAGTCATGCCTATGGGCAATTTAGAGTCTCCAATTAATGCATGTTTTTGGGATGTGGGAGGAAACCGGAGTGCCCGGAGAAAACCCACGCAGGCACGGGGAGAACATGCAAACTCCACACAGAACTGTGAGGCTGACGCTCTAACCAGTCGGCCACCGTGACGCTAATAATAATATATGTTATATAATAATAACAATACCCACAGACACATATTCTTCAATCTAATATGGGAAAAACAAGTTATACTCAAAGTTCAATCGCAACTTTCTCTTTCTACTCTTTTTATCGAAAGGCAAGTGTGTATCTCCATGCATGCACCACACTGTCCCTAAGAGGCTGTGCTTTGGCCTCTTAGGGGCAGTGTGGTGAATGCACATTGCCCAGCAGTAATGGCAGGTATTATTTTTATTTATTGTTTTTTATTGCAATTTTTAAAAATGTATCATTATTTTACTTGTTAGTAATTTATTTTCTGGTTGTTCTTTTAAGTTATATTTACAGTTGAGTTATGGTAACTGAATAAATACTAAGTTTTGAAATCAATGTTTATTAATCATGATTTCAATATCAATCAAAATAATTGTGTTTATTATTTTTCCATAATCGCCCAGCCATACCTTAAACCAAACTGTTAATTGACTCGCGAATAACAATATCAGGAAGAAAAAAAAAAATATCAGTTTTGAAAAAACTGTATCCCTCAGGTTCACCGTGTTTGGTGCAATTGAGAGTGACATTAATATCCCACTCTCTACATGATGTGTGAAGTCAAACTTATGAGCTCACCATCTCTTTGCAGAGTAAACTGAGGATACGGACTAGCAGGTCTCCTGCTTTGCCCAGAGGGATCAAAGGCTTTGAAATCTCCCTGTAAAATCCAACAGTTAACATTCATATTAGAAATAATTTTCCAACGTGTCTGAACATTCAAGAGGTACAGAAGTCTGACACTAACTTGAAAAGGTGTCCCATGGGGATGCCTCCCTCATGGAGCATGGGAGTGATCAGTTCCGACAGGTAGAGCCAGATGTGCGGGATGTCTATCGCCATTTCTTCAGCTATCTCCAGGATTTCATGAAGCCTATGTAAAACGAAGAGAATGCCCTGACTTAAATAGGGAGTTTACAATTTGATTTGGTCATTGAATACTTTGGTCAATCACAATTTGGTAAATCACTCAGTATGATCTGACAGTTACATGAGCTAAAATGATTTTTGGAAGAAAGCAAAAAACTGCAATCTCTGTCCCCATCTTGTACATCTAATTTGACTTTTTAAGTAGTAACTACGCCTGAGGAAAAAGAACCAATCAGAGACAGAAGGCGTGACTGACGTGCCGTGCACTCGCAGGCACACACATAGCTGCTGAAACCCCCCAGCCTCACGCTGACCTAATACCTTGTACCTTGCTGACACTAGGGCTCAGACCCGGTCTCTATATCCCCATTCAACATGAACGTCTAGCGAATCAGATTTTAATTGTTAGCCTTTGTGCTATTCAAAAAATAAAGAGATGCATCATGTCATTGAATGAAAAATGCAAAGTGTGTCATGATCTGCACCCTGAAATTCCTCTGCGGAGCGTGGGTGGCCCACAGTTAGCAATAATTGACGACATCCCCTAATCTAAACGTTCATGTTAGCGAGAGGCATGGCTTTGGTCAGAGACTGGCAGAGTGAGGGAGCAGAGGGTCAGTGAAGTGAAACTACATAAACATTCTTAACATAAACATGTTTCTAGCAGTTTTAAAGCTGCAAACTCCCACTTGAAAAGCACACAAAAGGAAGGAACCAGTTTAACACAAAATGTTAGTTTAACATGCATGATAAGAACTTTTGTGGTTTCATACTGACCCTTTATAGTACTGTTCTGTTGGGAGGATGCTTGTCTTAATGAGCTGGTGCAGAAGCCGCCCTAGGTTCTCTCTGGCCTCGGTCCTGCGCTCCAGTGTCGACTCCAGCCCGAATTGTACAAACACAGACAATACCTGAGGGCAGTTTATCTCCTGCACACATTGCAGGGCCTCCTGTGGGGACAGAGAAAAATATCCTTCTGTCAGTGCATGCTGAAACATTTCTCTTTTTATTTCTTTTCATGACTAAATTGTCCCGCAATTGAATAAACAACAACAACAAAAGAATCAAAATGTTTAATGCACATGGTTGTCTTGAGAATTTGACTTTACTACTTTACTTTAAAGACATTTGTATTTGAGCATCTTTCTCCTGAATGCCAGTTACACCGTATTCAAATTTTAATGTTAAAGTGCAAGATAACCTGTCACAACTGCATTGTCCACATCCTAGACCTACAGCTTATCCATAAAGTATGCACAGCGCTTCACTTTTTCCACATTGTTATGCTATAGCCTGTCGATAAAATGGATTAATTTACACAAGAATGTAATTTTTTTTTAAATCATTTTTTCCTTTTCAACCATTCCTGTGTGCTTTCAGAGGCGTGCTTTGGGTCTTTGTCTTGCTGGAGGACCCATGATCTTTGCCTCAAACCAGGTTTTCTTACACTGGGGAAGACATTTCGCTCTAAAATTTCGATAATTTTCTGATTTCATGATGCGTGTGATACAGTCAAGGCATCCAGTACCAGATGAAGCAAAGCAGCCCATTATGGATCCTCCACCATACTTGACTGTTGGCAGTGTGTTCTTTTCCTTGAAGGTTTCATTGCACCATCTCTCAACATGCTGTTTATGTACATTTCCAAACAGCTCTATTGTTTCATCTGTTCATAAAATGTTATCATTTGCTCTTTTGTAACAAACGTTATTAATAGAAAAATGCTGTTTCACTCTATTCATTTTCTTCAGGAGACAGTCCACATTTAGTAAAACTTCATGGGTGCCAATAATACTGAGCAGGACTGCACATTGTAGCCCGCCTGGAGTTCGCTCAAACGCACCTCTTTGTCTCATTAGACAACGAGAAACTTTTACAAAAACATTTCTGACATATGTATATGTACAAAAACAGAAAGGATGTTCTTATTATTGCCCTGCAATTGGCAGGCAACGAATCCAGGGTGTACCTGCCTCTCGCCCGAAGTCACCTGGGATAGAAAACATCTTCTGCTTTATGGGCAAGTGAAATATACAAATGCAAGTCAAAAAAGGGGTGATTTTTTACCTTGATATTAAGAATATGGAGGTATTCTTCGATGATGGCTTTGGATTTTTTTGTTAGCTCTTCCACAGTCAAGGCCGGCTTGTTAGCAGTTTGAAGAGGTGGAGGAGTTGCAGCTGTTTCCCTCCTCACTGATTATGTAAACAAAACAAGACCAAAATGTAATGACCCTGCACAGACCTAAATTCGTACTGGCTCAAACGGTGATAGCGTGAAATGAGTATTAACACGAGAGTTAAAGTCTGGTCAGATAGATACCATTGTCTCGGCTCAGAGCTCTCTCTTTGCTGCCCCGATCCCTGTCATCTGCCATATTTGCAACTTTGCGGACTGGATCTGCTGATCCACGTTGCTCTCTCTCCCGACTCCGCGCCTCTTTTTCCCGACTGAAGCTGCGTGTAGCAGTAACATGTAGCCGAATGGCGCGCACAGAATGGTCAAAGCGCTCGCCTCGCTCTCGACTTGAGCTGTTTCTGTACAGGTGAGATTGTTAGCAAACATTATTGGACTAGGTGGATGTGAAAAGCTTAAACCAGTTGTGAAGTGGTTATAATTAAGTTACAGACCCAGCAATTGTGGGGAAATTAATCATCAATTAATGGCTGTTTGAAATTAAGGAAAAATAACTATTTTCTTGAAAATTAACAGAACATAAAAAAAAAAAAAAATTTTTAAAGAATGCAAGAAATTCATGAATACCTTTGCCGCCATGTCATAACATTACCTAAAAGTTGCGAAGATGTGCGCATGATTTCAGTATTGTGGTATTTAAAAAAAAAAAAAAAAGAAAAAGAAATTCCCAAGTCTGCAAGGACCACTCCATTGCAACTTTGTTTTATCCACTATACAACTGTTCCTACCGCTGAGGAACCCGCCTGTCTGACTCTGCTGAAGTTCCTGACAAGGCCTGTTGTAGAGGTGAGAACCTGTTTAGAGTGTTGGTAGCTGTACGGCAGCCAGATTCTGGGCCTGGGGAGAACAATACACTCAAAGATTGTATCTTATCTTATCATAGCTCATAATTAAAGCTACAGGGATATTCAACAGGTAGACCTACCAGAATCGATAAGCTTGTTGACACTACCACCGCTGCTGCCCCTACCCCAGCTCAAAGAACCTTTGCCTCCTGGAGCAAGACACTGAGTGTGGATATCAAAAGCAGGTGTCTGAAAAGAAGAGTTTCTTGATTAAAACCAAACTTCAAGCTGAAAATAAGAAAGATGGATCAAAGGTGCTTCAGCATTTAGCTCAATCTTGAAATGACATGCGATTAGATGGCATGACTGGATGTGTACTAAGGGGTTTTTAATTTTCTGAATTCCACCATTTCAATTTTATATTTGTTTTTGTATTATTGAGGCACATTTTATTAGTGATATTGTGGATTTTAAAAAGTGAATGGGAAGATTAGAGTTTGTGTCCTGCTGTGGACAAAAATAAATTTCAACTAGTTGTTGAAGAGATGCTAGCTTACATCCTGACTACTGCTCAGTGCCCCAGAGCAAGGCCCTAAAAATACTTTAAAATCAAGCTTTGAATTCAAGTTCATTTGGACTGTTGCGTTCCATGATTGTGCTTAATGCATGGTGGAAAGCAAATACTGTATATGCATACAACAGACAAGAACTACCTTTGGGAATTTGAATTTTGCATCATAAGTTCGGTTCTTGGATATGGGAACTGTGTTCCAGCCATCATCTTGTGGGGAAACACCACGACTAGAAGTGTGAGGTCCCCCACGAGTCCCTGATCCTGCGCCACCCATCCTGGTTCCCGGACCGCCAAAAGATTCTTTCTTGGAGATGAGGGCATGCTGCACTTTCATCTGCTCTCTGTGCTCCTCCAGCTCAGCTTCTTTGTGGATCTGGTCAATCGTCTTTGGGCCTTGGTCACGTCGTCTGGACATCCAATTATTCTGAGATGGCACGAGAGAGAATTAATGCACAATAAATGTTAACCCTAAACAGAGAACTATAGTCCAAAACAGTTACACACAAAATTTGACAAACTGTAATTTATGTTTACCCGTCGAAGGTCCATCACATCTTGCAACATAAAGCGGATCCTGGAGCTGGTCTTCTTTTCCTTTATTACTTTCTCCATCTGATTGAAATACTGGTCCATGAAATGCTAAAGACCATTCCAAAACATTGGTCAGTGTTTTAGTGTAATTTTGTTTTGTACATTCCCATCTTTGCAAGTTGATGTATTGAACTACAAGTGTAGGCTGTACCTTGGCCTTTTCAAAGTCTAGATCCTTTCCAATAGTGGATAATAGTCTGCACAGGCACTCCAGGGACTCCTCATCATGGTTTTTTAGTAGCTTTACAATGCAGTCATGCATGATGACTTCTGTGAGCATCTTAAGTTTGAATAGTTCACCGATGAATTTAATATTACCAAGTGAGCGCCTCCTAGCCTTGTTTTTAGACACTTCAAGATCCTCAATTAACCTTTGCTTCTCCTCATCCTGTTATGGGGAAAAAGTAGTTTAGTTGATGAAGATGTATTAATTAAAACAAGAAGGTTAGTTTATAGTGTACAGAATTACAATAAAAAAATACACAAAAATACTTGGTATTATACCCCTTCAGCAGCCTCCAGCTCTCTCTGCTTCTTCTCAAAGATCTCATTGTCATTTTTATCCTTCTCAAACTCATTCTGGCATCGATTCAGTAGCAGCTTCCGGAAATTCACAGTGTCTCCTGGCTTATTCGTAGCTTGGACTTTTAGCTAAAAAGATTTTATAGCCATTTATTGTAAAAATCATCTAGCATTAAATTGTCTACATAGGGAGCAAACATTAGTAAGCTATTGATACATACCCCCATAACGCAGCGGCACATGTTGGCATAGGCCACGGAAAAGTCTGGCTCAGAGATAGCCTTTTCAAAGGTGAGGTCTATGACACCTTTTAACCTCTCCTCCGTGTCAATAGTAAGTTCTGAAACTTGTTTCATTAGCTGTTGGAACTTTTGAGGGGTTAGTTTGTTGAGGATACTGCGGACCTTTTTAAACAATTCCTGTGTCTTGAGTTGATCTGGATCATTCTCCACAGCCTTTTCTCCTGCAAAACCATACACTGCTTTTTTCACTGAAGGCTTCCATGCTTTCTCTGCCTTGTTCAGCTTCACATCCTCATTGAGTGACATGCTGGTAATGATTTTCCTTGGTTCTTTCCTTTGCATCTGCTGAGAACGACGCGGGCCGCCTATGCCTACACCCATACCAGGAGGCTAAGAAAAGATGGGACAGAGGGAAAATTAGAAGACAAAATAATAGAGGACAACTACCATATTTTCCAGAGTAAAAGTCCCTCCGGATTAAAAGTCGCACTAGCCAAAAATGCATAATAAAGAAGGAAAAAACATAAGTCACATTGGAGTATAAGTCGCATTTTTGGGGGGAAATTTATTTGATAAAATCCAACACCAAGAACAGACATTTCATCTTGAAAGGCAATTTAAAATAAAAGGCTGAATAGGTGTACGGTATGCTAACGTAACACATTCAGCTAACGTTTCATGACACATAAACAACGAACTGAGAATGTGCCTGGTATGTTAACGTAACAACAGTTATTCAGATAACTAAAGCATAAAGAACATCAGTGTCACTCCAAATCACTAAATCCAATGAAATCTTCATCCTCGGTGTCACTTCTAAACAACTCCGCCAACTCCGGAGGTAGACGATGCACCGCTTCCTCTTCTACGTCACTTTTGTCAGACTCATTGTCAGTTGCAGGTACAGATACACAGGCCTAGAGCGCCCTCTTGCGGTTGTCAGTGTGAAAATAACGTGAAATTATATAATAATGTGTTAATAATTTCACATATAAATCGCTCCGCAGTATAAGTCGCACCTCCGGCCAAATGAAAAAAACTGCAACTTAATAGTCCGAAAAATACGGTAAATTGCTGGTCCGTGACCTTTAAGAGTTAAAAAAAATAAAAAATAAAAAAATAAAAAAATTACTTACTGGTCCTCTACTTCCTCCTCCCATACCTGGCCTGCCAAGGTTGGCAAAGGAAGGTGTGAAGTCAGGACCACAGTTCATTCCAGGAAGCCGACTGGGATCAAGTTGGCGAAGAGGAGTCTTGTTGGCCTAAACAGAAAGAAAAATGTGCGGATCATAAAAAGCGTACTCACAAAGATTTTGCACTGGCATTTTTTTTTTCTGTTTTCAGTTACAAGCCTCTAATACGTGATACTGTATAGGGCCCGTTTTTTAATTTATTCTTTGTCTTTACCACTTAACTTTATAACGGGTCAATTGGAAATTGAAGCCAATCTCAATTAAAAATGCCACTCACAGGAAATTTAGTCTTCACTTAACCTAACATGCATGTACTTGTAGATGAACACCAAAAGAACCAACACAAGCACAGGAAAAAAAAAAATAAAAATAAATAAATAAATAAATAAAAAGATTTGATCCCTCACCCCATTTGTTTCCTGTAGGAGACAGTAATACTCCCCATTCTTCCTCCAATGGTTCTCACAATTAGAGAAGTGATAACTGTTACATAAAAACTTGTGAATCCTGGCCAACATATTTCACGTGTTTTCTTTTGCACATACCATGGACTCCAATCAGTTAAGCAGTTCTTTTAGTTATACTGGTGGATATAAAAAGGCTACACACTATTGTTCAAATGCCAGGTTTTTGTGACAAAAAAAAAATATTTAAATTTAAAAAAATAAACATTTAATAACTTTTCCCAGCATTAACGTGACCTATAATTTAAGACTTAATTGAACAAAATATATATTTTAGAGGGGGAAGTAAAAATAAACAGATAATACGGCTGCACAAGAGAACACACCCTTCTTATAACTGGGGATGTGGCTTAGAATTCTCCATTCAATGTCAAACCCATGTTAAATGGGAGTCCGCACACCCCTACCACCACTTAAAAGTGTTCATGATTAACCCCAAATAAAGTTCAGATGTTCTAGTAGTATTTTCCTGACATTTTTGCAGTCACATGTTATAGCACTAGCAATGGTCCTCAGATAGCTTCCACAGCATCAGAGGGATTTCATTGTTCAAAGGCATCAGTCAGGAAAAGGGTGCAAAAGAATTTCCAAGGCAACAACTCAGATTGTGAGGAAATGGGCTTTGGAGTTGGATGACACGGGTTCAAGTCTGACTACAGACAAAAAAAATATAAAAATGGCAACTAGCTGTCGGAGAGATGGTAGTCTATTTGCTGCCTACTGTCGAGGTGCCCTTTAGCAAGGTATCATCCCCACGCTCCCAACTCAAGTGGTGCGGCGCTCTTTGCCCACTTCTTTCACTCAATCTCTCCTTTCATGTCTGCATGAGTGTGATCTGGTTCCGTTTGTGGTGTGCAAAACAAAAGTATACATCAAAGTGAGTTGAATTTCCCCTGGAGGGACACAAATAAGTACAATAAATTAAAATAAAAAATTAAATACATCATGGAACACAGTGAAGACAATCAGTATCAAGTGAAGAAAATACGGCACAACAGCGACATTACCAAAAACGGGACCTCCCTCCAAAATGAATAAAACGATAAGGAAAACAAGTCTGGGAGGGTGCTAAGAGGCCAACAGCAACACTGAAGGAGCTGTAATAATTTCTGGCAAGTACTGGGTCTTTAGTACACGTAACAACAATCTCCCATCTTCTTCATATGTCAGGGCTGTGGGGTAGGGTGGCAAGACAGAAGTCTTATCTTACAAAGAAAAACATCCAAGCCCAGCAACATTTTGCAAAAACAAATCCCCTAAATGTGTAAAAATGTGTCATGGTCCTATGAAACCAAGGTTGAACTTTTTGGCCATAATTCCAAAAGTTATGTTTGGCGCAAACGCAACAATGCTCAACACCAAAAGAACACCATATTAACAGTGAAGCATTGTGGTGGCAGCATCATGCTTTGGGGCTGTTTTCTAGAGTAAGAAGTGGGGCTTTACTCAAGGTGGAGGGAATTAGAAACAGTTTCCTTGAATATCTGTGGGGTAAACAATCTACCAACTCCACCATTGTGCTTCACATCTCATGACAAATTATGTACAGTATCTGCATGACAAATACAGTTCAAAACTCATATTCAAAGGGTGAAAAAGGAAGATGAATATTTTTCAAATAATGAGGAAATATCTATTGCAAGAATGGTCTTTCATACTTCTATGGTAAGACCCATTCTGAAGTTTTATTGATGGGTTAAGATGTAAAGACACATGATCACCTCTTTAAAAAAAACTATCAGTACAAAGGTAGTTATGTGTAAGATTTTTGGTATGTTATTAGCGTCAGTGGGTATACCTTGTCGAGGACGACATCATTAATAGCAGGAAGACCCTCAGGCTTATTCATGCTGGCTGAGATAAATTGGAATCCCAGAAGAAAACCCCGGTCATACTTTTTCTTCTCCTCTGGATTGATTGGTTTCCATTGTTCTGAAAATAAAATACTTAATTGCATCCCTTTGCTGGAATTTTGTTTCAAATACAGTAAATTACATTTTAAATAAACATCTTCAGACACTTAAGTTTAAGGATAACTTATGTTGTCATGTGTCATCCACTTGAGCACAAAATGAAACTTTGCAACCTTTTATTTGTAATTTTTTTTTTGTGAGGATAAGCAGTATAAAAAAATGGATGGATCTTGGTTTTGAGGCAGTTTACCGTTTATTATAATAATACTGCTAAACGTGGCACACAAGTGTGCTGTGAGAGCAGATCAAGGGTGTCGCGTAACTGATCCAATTTCACCTAATTTGCCTGAAAATTATTCTCAATTACAAATATGTTTTTGTTCATCTCTCCATGCCAGCGACATACAGTGACAGGCAGTACAAATAAAATGCTCTCCTATTAAATGCCAGAATGTAAATAAATCTTTGTATCCACCTGTTGCTATTGTAACAAATGTAAAATAGGTGCATTAGCTCAAGAAATGTTGGGAAACATAATTAAACTATCATTAATTTCAGCCACCTAGGAACAATAGCTATACTGTAACAATACGACCATCCTTCCAGGAGCGAAGTACCTCTACATTATGAGTGAACACTTGCACACCTTCTCCAATTTAAATTGTCCTTTGAAATGACCTCTGCTTTCTATTAGTTTGCTAAAATTAAAATCACCACTTTCATTTCAACCAATGGTTAGATATACCATATAACACATCTTTATTTTTAGGAAAAATAAAAAAATAAATTGTTTTAAATGTGCACGTAAGAGAGATAGTTATTTGTCAAAACTGGACTGTCAGTAAAAGCCAGCGACTGGCGACTGGTATAATGGACCCACCCTCTTTATACCGATATTCCTTGTCAGTTGTGGTCTGCTCGGAAGGGTTTGGCTGAATGTTCTCAGCATCCAGCTTGTCTTCCTTGTCCTCCCAGGTTAAGTCTGTGTCCTCTAGTGCAGGAGACGGAGGAGGTAGTTGCGTTTCAGATGATGTTGCCGAGACAACTTTAGGTTCTGGTGGTACAACTACTTTTTCCTGAAACAGTGGGGGACAAACGTGAATGGTTCCACATTACAACATTACGTACCACTGAATTTCTTTGTATATTATGAGCAGGGACTTTAATTACACATCCTGGTTGTAACAGTTGAAGGGTTGAAATCACATACACACACCTCTTTAAATGCATCCAGTAGATCTCCCACTGCCTCCTTTTTGTTCAAATCCTTCATTTTCCTCTTTTTCTTTGGCACAGATACAGCAGCTACAGAAAAATGGATAAAAGTCATCAAATAAAAAATACTGAGCACAGTTTTTGCCAAAATTTGCTGTAACACTGACAAAATATAATCCTTTACAAAGTGAGAAAACTAGTGCTATAACTTGGAAATGTAATGCACATTATAAATAAGTGGTAAGTAACACACCTTGCATAGTAGTTTCCACAAGGGTATTGGGGACTATCTGGGGAGGACTTGTCACCGTTTCTAGGTCATGGTCATCTTTTGAGCCTGTCACCAGTAAAGATGTCATTACTGCTGTGGCATTGGATTGAGGCATCGGGGAAACAGGAGGATCTGTTTCTACAATCTCAGCCTGCGAGGATGCTGCCTGGGCAATTGTTTCAGCAGGAACATTTAAACTGATGGTAGAAATGGACTCGGCAACAGGTACCGTGGTTGATTCAATAACTGATGGAGGCACTGCCTGAGTCACGGCTTTGGAGGATTTAAGGAGAGGCTGCCGACAAATGTCAGGCTCTGCAATGGGGCTGTCTTCACACTCTTCTGTGCTCGTAACAAGGGCCTCTGGATCTTGGGGGGATGGAAGTGGTAAACCATTAGAAAGGCAGAGCTCCTCAGGCTGAGCAATGGGAGACTCGAGAACAGACTCCTGGCGACTAGATGGGAACATGAGCGAAGGACTTTCTGACACAACCTCAACCACACCATTTGTGGAGGAGGAGAGTGTAAGAGAATTTTCCATAAAAGAAGCATCCTTTGATTGTACCTCCTCCTCTCTAATCACCACATCTACCACATCACGATTTGTGGCTGTGCTTTCTGGGTTTTCCTGAACTGCAGATGAAGGCATAGGATCAGGAAGGGGTGCAGGGTAGGCAGGCACCTCAGGCGCAGATTGGGGCTCTGGGGGTAGTTCTCTGGGAGGTTTGGTGGTGTACATTATGTTTGTAATGGGAATAATGGGCACAGGGGGAGAAATAGAAATGGTGCTCACAGGGGTTTCAAGTGCTTCTGATATTAGAGATAGTATTGTTGGCTTATTGTTCATGTCAGAGGAGGTAGCCTCTGCAGGGGTCGGGTCATCCTTAACAATATCAGGCGGCTGTGACAGAGGAGGCAGCAAAGGTTTTTCTCTATCATCTGGAATGTCAAAAAAAAATAAATGCAAAAACATGTTTTCATTTTATGTACAATAGGTCAATTTTAGGCGCTGGTGATCTTGGACATTCGGACATCCCCCACCTACCAAAACTTAAAATTTATTCTGGTTTAGTTTTGTTTATAATTTTTTGTATAATTTGAGTTCTTGACAAACTGAAAGGTTAACATCATCTTTTTGAAGGTTTGACAATACTGATAATTCCAACCACTGTCACTTTCCAAAGTATGATACTGCTCAGTCACTACACTTCACTATAGTTATGATGATTTGCAGTACTGTTAAAGTTCAACCTTGGTGTCAAACCACAACACATTTTCATTATGTGTTTGAAAACTTAGGTTAAATTTCCTCTGCAGATCTGAGTGCAAAAATACTGTTGCATTACAGGACTAGTGTCTCTCATTTTTTGGAACCGTATTTCCATGTATTTTCAAGTTGCTCATATCAGACATCTACACACACACACACACATCATACCAAATCACACACATGCAGGCATGCAAGTAGTGAAAGTGGGGTGCAAGCAGTGCTGCACCTCTTGACCTTTGAGGTGGGCTTGTTGCTTTGTTCAAGAGCACCTCGACAGTAACCAGGAAGCAGACTAGCATCTCTACAAACACGAGTTGCCATTTTTACATTTTGTCTGTAACAGGACTTGCAGTGACCCGCTATTCCAAAGCACAAGTCCTTACAGATGAGCTACTGCCATGATTTGTTTGCATCTAATTCTTTGACTTAATCAATGTATTTTGAAGTTACCAATATCCACTCAATGGTTTTTACCGAACAGCTGAAAAAATAAGAATTGTATTATTGAAGAAAAATTTTGTACACAATGTTGCCTCGCTCAGAAGTTTTATTTTGAATCAAAATTATTATTTTTTTGGATGTTGTGGGTGTGTCTCCTAAGTACGTTGAAAACACACCCCACTCAGTTTTCCGCTCTCAATCAAATAGGATCGTACATCATTATGTGCTCAAATGTCTTTAGTTAGCTGTAAACTGAATAACCTGTGTTACTGTGTTTAATAAAAAGTTAACGTTCCCTGAAGTTTCTGTTATGTGCACCCACACAAAACAACTATTAGATGACCCCATCGCAAGTCTAGCGAGCTCGCAAACCGGCAGCGGAGCCGTCCAGCTTGCCATCACCTCACTCCATGCCCCTCGCTTGGCATAACACTTCAGGGAAGATACTCTTTTTCGGGTTGTAGGCATAGCTTGATGGCTAACTGCACGCTGTAGTGGTAGAAATGGACCAAGTTATTTATACTAAATAACTCCCAATTGCGGCGAATAGCCGCTGATGAAATGATGCTCAGTATTTATAATAGTGCGAGAGGGCCAACTCATGCCAGAAAGCCCAAGTGCATACTTCGGCTTGGTTTTAGCCATGCCCAAAAAATACAGAAAACTGAAATTGAGAAAAAGAGTTTACTTAATGCTGTTTTTATCACTTCAAACATATTTAATTCAGTTAGAAACTAAACACAGAAAATACTTTACAGGGTCTCTAATGTTGCTGTAAATGTTTTGGTACCCTCAATGACCAATTTTCCATTAAGCCTGAATTGTCAGTTTTGGAGGGATTGACAGTTTGTGGTAATGTCACGATTGTGAAAATGATCTTGACTGTGGACCATGGCATATTAAATCACTTGATGCTTCTTATGCTCTTAGTGGACTATGATTTCTGCTGTGAGATACAGTTCAGTAAATCATAGTAAATCCTGCTAGATCATCTGAACTAAATTCGGGGGTTAGCTTGAGTCTGATGTTGTTTCATAACACTCTCCTGAAAAGGTCTCTCTTCAGGTTGTAGCCAGTTTTCTTTAAAGTCTTGATATGCTTTTTAGTTTTGTATAGTACAAATTAGGATTTCAGCAGGGGTGCTAAATCAGTGCAATTTGAGGAGATTATTTGGATTTCAATCCTCCAGGGATTATAATACAGGAAAGTGTCTTAATATGGAACTCACCTGCTCTAACCTGTAATGGAGCAATAGCAGCTGGGGTGCTCTCACCATTGGCTTGGACCACTCCTGTATCTGAGCCAGATATGTCAGTCTGTAAAAATATAGAAGTCACAATTTTGATGAATGTAAAGAATCTAAAGTAATCCAAACCATATCCCATACCTTAATCATGATTAAGGTATGGGATCATGATTAAGGTATGTATGTCTATTTAGAAAAAAAATATGATGAGCTTTGTATAAAAGGCTAATTAATAAAATCAACTTTAAAAATAAAAAAATTGTGAAGTCAAACTAAATCAACAAATTTACCTGTGGTGGGGTTGGGGTAGAGCCACTATGGCCCCCTGACATAATCTCCTCGGTGATGTCCCGACCACCTTGGTTTGGGTCTCTTATTCTGATCTATGGGAGTTATGGAGAGTCAACAGGAAGAAGTAAGGAAACAATTTACATATGTTGTATACTTGAGTTGGGTTGTCAAGAAGAGTATAATAGATATTAGCCGAATATACAATATTTTAGGGGTAGTACAATAGTAATTGAGACAAGAATCACTCATCATGCATGGCTATAATCAACTTTTCCTGCCTAGAAGCGTATCCTATGACTTGCTTTTATCACTCTTGTAATGTTACAAATTCTAATTGCAGGACACCAAACCAACCACCATACAAATTCCTATCACTTTTAACTGAAATATCAAACAAAAGTCCTTTGTAGCCTTGGGTGGCTGTGAAAATGTTTGTCGTTCAGGAAGAAGAGATCTGACTTGAAAATAGTTTTGCATGGAAACACTCTTGCTCTGCTGCTAGGGAGAGGAAAAACATGGAAGTTTAATCACTCTCACATTAAGTGCCACACGCACAGTAGTGAAACACTCCCTCTCTCTCACTCACGCACTACATGCTTTTTCTAGCAAGTCAGCGCTGCCATGAAACTGGTATGAGCCAGAATGGTACTAAATAAAGTGACACACAGTCATGGGACTAAAATGTCAAACTCAACCTTAAGCTAAAATAGGCACAACAAAGACTCTTCCCTCTCAATGTTTGACTCAAAAAAACAAAATGGTTGTTGACCATTACTAACCTTTGCCAGGCCCCGTCCATTGGTAGCTATTCCTAACAGAGTATTCTCATCCTGGAGTGAAGTGACCGCTTCAGGCAGTTGCAGGCGTGACATTAAACACCATAAAGCAGACGCGTGGTGGAACGTTTTAGGTAATCTTAACTGTCCCAGGCTGAGTACAGAACAGAGGCGGGCTGGGCTCTGTTGCAAGTAGACTAGCTAGCAACTTTACTCCCTCTCTCCTTCACTCATTTGATGAACAGAACAGGGAGGAGAAAAAAGGATGGCCACTGGCCTTATAAAGCTATGGCATTGGAATGTGCAACTCCCGCCCACAGAGACTAACACAGTTAAAGGGGCCCACGAGGGAAGTAGGGGAGACAGCAGTATAAGGAATATGAACATTTAAAGGGAGGAAAGGTTAAAATCAAATGAGATCGTACTAGCAAAATAAACCTCTTTGCTCATTCTTCCTCACTCTTGAGTCAACATGCTGCAAATTTGCTAGAGAAGAGAGGAGACCAGCAGAAGAGGAAGCGGGAGTGCCACAGAACTCAGTAGGGGAGGGGGCATAGTTGGCCACGTGGAACTGAGCAATGTGCTGACATGTCCCACAGCCCCTCCCCCTCTAGTTTTTCCACTTTGACATGAAGTGAGCGTAAGATAGATGAACACTAGGTTAAGAAAACAATTAAAAAGCTAATGATTTTACTTGCAATCAGTGCAACTGACGACAAAATGGGGCAAGGGTTGTCATAAATCAAAAATACACTGTACAACACACGCACTATTTACATTTAACGCAAAAAGTATTTTGGTTCTTTGCACACACACTCTTGTAAATATTTGTATATCTCTTAAGGTGTCCATGGCACAGAATTTAAATCACCACACACTAAGACTGCAATGCACATAACCCTATGGCTGAAAGACAGTCACACACTCAAGCAAATGTGTGACGTTATTTCCCAAATGCCCCTTTCCCATGGTTGTCCCTTGAAAAAGTCAAAGTCCAATCACTGATACGCAGCCAAAAGGAACCCAGTAAAAGTACCAAGGGAAAAGAACGTAGCTTAACGCAGATAATCAGGTACTACAGGCTGTCTGTAAAACTGATTCATCCAACATAGGTTAAGCATTTCAAATATACTTTGATTTTTATTTTGACCTAAACAAATCTAATATTTGCAAAACCTTTACTAAAAGAAAAATACACCACAGACTAGTCTTTTTAAACATTTATAAATGTTTTTTTTTTTTGTCACTGATAACTGCAACGTGTGACTTAAATTTGACCAGCACTGACAAGACAAAAAAAAAAGCAATTGCATAAGATTAGGGTGTAGTAGTGTCGAGCAGCCATCTTCAGAGGAAAGGAAAACCGAGCGACTCTAGAAATGGGACACTTGTGGCATAATTTTACAGCAACACATTATAAAAGTTCACCACTATTTCAATGGCATATATAGAACCCTATGTCCACCAAAAGCAGATTTAGAATATATGAGAGCTTGCGTGATTCAACTGAAAAAACTTTATCCCGTAAGAAATTCATGGTAATGAAAACCATTCAAGAAAAACAGTTCCTCAGTTATGTCGGTCAGATTATAACAATGACGAAATAGAGAAACTTTATTGCTAACATAGGCAATGATCAATTGAATAGAAATGTCATTTTTATCCTAATATTGCCAGTTTTTTGCTCATATGTATCCTAAAGATTAGTTTTTGTCCTTAGTTGTGTTATGATTCTTAGTACAGTATAATGCAGTAGTACAATGTGAAAGTTATGTTCCCATTTACAACCCCAATTCCAATGAAGTTGGGACATTGTGTTAAATATTAAAAAAAACAAGAGTACAATGATTTGCAAATCATGTTCAACCTATAAAAAAAAAAAAAAAAAAAAAAAAAAAAAAAAGCTGGGACATGTGGCACAAAAGTTGAGGAAAGCTCATCAAACAGCTGTTTGGAACACCCCACAGGTGAACAGGCTAATTGGGAACAGGGGGTGCCATGATTGGGTGTAAAAGGAGCTTCCCTGAATTGCTCAGTCATTCACAAGCAAAGATGGGGCGAGGTTCACCTCTTTGTGAACAAGTGCGTGAGAAAATAGTCAAACAGTTTAATGACAATGTTCCTCAACGTACAATTTCAAGGAATTTAGGGATTTCATCATCTACAGTCCATAATATCATCAAAAAGTTCAGAGAATCTGGAGAAATTACTGCATGTAAGCGGCAAGGCCAAAAACCAACATTGAATGCCCGTGACCTTCGATCCTTCAGGCATCAAAAACCGACATCAATGTGTAAAGGATATCACCACATGGGCTCAGGAACACTTCAGAAAACCAATGTCAGTAAATACAGTTCGGCGCTACATCCGTAAGTGCAACTTGAAACTCTACTATGCAAAGCGAAAGCCATTTATCAAAAACACCCAGTAACGCCGCCGGCTTCTCTGGGCCCGAGCTCATCTAAGATGGAATGATGCAAAGTGAAAAAGTGTTCTTTGGTCCGACGAGTCCACATTTCAAATTGTTTTTGGAAATTGTGGAAGTTGTGTCCTCCAGGCCAAAGAGGAAAAGAACCATCCGGACTGTTATGGACGCAAAGTTCAAAAGCCAGCATCTGTGATGTATGGGGCTGTGTTCGTGCCAATGGCATGGGTAACTTACACATCTGTGAAGGCACCATTAATGCTGAAAGGTACATACAGGACGGTGGACGACTGGTTAGAGCGTCAGCCTCACAGTTCTGAGGACCCGGGTTCAATCCCCGGCCCCGCCTGTGTGGAGTTTGCATGTTCTCCCCGTGCCTGCGTGGGTTTTCTCCGGGCGCTCCGGTTTCCTCCCGCATCCCAAAAACATGCATGAATTGGAGACTCTAAATTGCCCGTAGGCATGACTGTGAGTGCGAATGGTTGTTTGTTCCTATGTGCCCTGCGATTGGCTGGCAACCAGTTCAGGGTGTACCCCGCCTCCTGCCCAATGACAGCTGGGATAGGCTCCAGCACGCCTGCGACCCTAGTGAGGAGAAGCGGCTCAGAAAATGGATGGATGGAGGATGGTACATACAGGTTTTGGAGAAACATATGCTGCCATCCAAGCAACGTCTTTTTCATGGACGCCCCTGCTTATTTCAGCAAGACTATGCCAAACCACATTCTGCACGTGTTACAACAGCGTGGCTTCGTAGTAAAAGAGTGCGAGTACTAGACTGGCCTGCCTGCAGTCCAGACCCGTCTCCCATTGAAAATGTGCGGCGCATTATGAAGCATAAAATACGACAACGGGGAAAGCAAGAATGGGAAAGAATTCCACCTACAAAGCTTCAACAATTAGTGTCCTCAGTTCCCAAACGTTTATTGAATGTTGTTAAAAGAAAAAGTGATGTAACACAGTGATAAACATGACCCTGTCCCAGCTTTTTTGGAAGGTGTTGCAGCCATAAAATTCCAAGTTAATGATTATTTGCTAAAAACAAAGTTTATCAGTTTGGACATTAAATATCTTGCCTTTGAAGTGTATTCAATTAAATATAGGTTGAACATGATTTGCAAATCATTGTATTCTGTTTTTATTTATGTTTAACACAACGTCCCAACTTCATTGGCATTGGGGTTGTACATGGGCAGATCTGTAGATGAGATCGATCAATATCACCAGTAGAAAAAAAAATTCTTTGAGAGTTCATTTTCTGAACCAAATAAAAAAACAAAAGCTGCTGACTATTTAGGGAAGACATTTCACAGTTAAATATTTACTTCATTTTTTTTTTTTTTTATCTTGTTTTATTGCATTGCACAGCATTTTGTGAATACAGTGGAACCTCGATAAAATGGACCCCGATATAACAGATATTGGGTAAAAACAAGCGTTGGGACTGAACAATGTGTCCATAAATAGTTTCCATATGTCACTTAAAATGCCATAGACAAAGTGTGTTAGTTCCAGAATTGGCCGCTGTTGTTTGCTGGAGCTGTGGCGCAATGCAGGCAGACAATGAGAGTGACGTATTTCCAGGTCACAGCTATAAACTAATACTAGATCTTCCCGTGCCTACGTGCCAGCCATGTCGAATGTGGGGCATTGACCTGGCGGCCATATGACAATGGTATATCTATTGTCTATTGTACATAGAACAGAGAGAGAGCGTCATGGCTGCAGCGTTAACTCTGAAGACTACAAAAGTCTTTGGAGTCTGGAACATGCCATCTTTGGTACGGTAACAGTTTTTTGTCAAGCCGTTCAACGCTGGTAAAAGATTTGGAACTAGGAAGCACACAGTTCCTCCCAGCTCATGAAAGTGACTCGCCTATGATGAGTACTGTACGTCAACAATGCCATCATGACCAAGCACACCGGCGTGGTAAGTTTGGATAAAATGTGAAACTGTCAAACATTTTCAAGCTTTTTTTAATATTTATTTACAATAACTATGTACTGTAATAGCCGTTTTTAGGCCGTTTTTGTACTGTACAGTAATAAGGGTGCATATGGCCTCAAAAAAAGAAAAGTGCTTCAATTTAACGGACAATCGGCTATATCGGACGAGGCCCACCCACCCCTATTAATCCGTTCTATTGAGGTTCCAATGTTCATGGGTAAGCCACATTGTAGTGATGATTCTGATGCAACTTGCACTATTGTTGTCTGTTAAGACTTGGCCTGAGGTTTCTAGTTCAAATCCTCTTGTCATCCAAAGATATAGAGACTAGGACTGGTTACAGTAAAAGTACCGGAACTCTTCCCAACTACTGCTGTAGTGTTTGTGAGTAAGGCACCAAATATTTCTAACCTGTTAGCATTGTGATGATAAAATACCAAGTTTAAGTGAATATCCCCAATAGGTGTCCATTTTTTAACAAAATATTTGAAATTGGTAGGACCTTACAAAACTGATTCCGTTAAAGTGTTCCTCATTACTAGAGGATTCATCCATCCATTTTCCGTACCGGTTATCCTTACTTTGGTCACGGGCGTGCTGGCGCTTCTCTCAGCTGACTCTGGGTGAGAGGCAGGGTACACCCTGAACTGGTCGCCAGCCAATCACAGGGCACACATAGACAAACAACTATTCGCACTCACATTCATACCAATGGGCAATTGACACTGACCTGTTTACGTTCCCGTTTGGTGTGGACATGTTGGGGAGGCTGTGGTTGTGGTTGCTGCTGTTGAGGGGCAGGGTTCATGATGACAGGTGTTTGCTGCACTGGGGGTGGGAATTGAGGCTGGGCTGGATAGTAGGCTCCGGCTGTGGATCAGACAGAACAGTATTAATCAAAACATGCAAGCTTAATCCTACAATCGTGAAATGACACTAACATAAGCCTGACATTGAGGCACAAAAGAAGTACACAGCAACACAGTCTACAGCATGTAGACAAAATCATTCATGTGAGGTGCAAAAACATTTTTGGGGGAAGAGGACATTTGATCCTAATGATTTACAATACAACAACGAAAGTTTATTAGCCATTATTATTCACTGTAGATATATAATGCCATTACAGTGGAAAAGACAGCTTTTTTTTTTTATTTTTATTTTTTTTACTTAAGGTCTAAAGGCCCCTCATTGGCAGTCATGGTGAGTGTAACATTGCACTTTAGCTACAGAAATTCATCTGGAAATTTGGGGGGGGGGGGGGAAGGAAAAAAAAAAAAAAAAAAAAAAAAAAAAAAACTTTATTTGGTGAAAACATTTGAATTTCACTTCAAGGATCCAACCACAAGAGCTGGACGAATTGGCTGGGGAGAGGGAAGTCTGGTCTTCCCTGCTTGAGCTGCTGCCCTTGCGACCCGACCACGGATACGCGTTAGAAAATGGATTGGACAGGGGGAAATTTGGACTTTCCTATGCTGGCAATAAATGTCAACAGAGGATCAAAAAAATCTTAAAATTTCCAACTGGAAAAAAAAACAATAGGAAGACAAAATGGCAATTCCAGAATGCGGAAAAAAACGACAATGGCCCATTTGTGCAGTGATTAAATTAAATCCACCTAGACTATTTTGAAAACAATTTTTCTGAGATCGCAGCAGGTAAAAAAAAATAAAAATTATCATATCATAACACCAGAAATAAACAGGCCCGCATCCCACATTTGTCATGGGAAATCCTCAAAATGATCAAAATCTGATACCATGCTCAGCACACAGATGCTTAGTAGGGGTTTGTCAAAGTACAAACCCAAGAATTGACCCAAAATTCCCACTGCCTGCTTCAAACCACAAAGGCCAACTTCTTGTTCAATTTCAGGCATGTGTTAATGAGACTTGTTTTGGAATCCTATTATGATAGACATGTCCAACCAATTTCATGTAGATCAATGAAACTGGTGTTGAGGGCTGTACTTTTAAACTTCCCAGAGCGCGCTATTGAATGCATTTTGTGAAGTTGTATCGGGAATCCATAAAATAGATACATTTCCACCAGGATACACGCAGGCACAAAAATTGCTGAGTTTTGGAGAAGGTTGAGGCCCCCAAAAAGGAGGTACTTTCATTGCAAAAATATATACAGCGATTATTAGTATGATCAGTGTTACTGGACTACTAAATTCTTAATATTGCCTAGACTATGTATTTTGTATATGTGTTTATGTCTGAAATGTATATTTAGTTTGGACACAAATTCCTTGTGTGTTTTAACATACTTGGCCAATAAAGATGATTCTGATTTTAATGTGGGCTTTGCACCACCTGGTGCTCAGGTCGTAATAAACTGTATAGCCCAGCATATGAAAGTTAAGCGAACCAGTCGCAAATGTGCCATTTGCTGCTTTGGCTTTCACCAGAGCAACACAGTACACATCTTATTATAAACAACACATGCAATGATATGAAAAATCTGCACACCCCTGTTCAAATACAAGGTTTTTGTGACAAAAAAAAAAAAGCCCAAGATAAATCATTTGTAAGTGCTCTGTCCTGGGTTGTTTAACACATCTAGATGTAAATACCATAAAATAAAAGCTGGAATTCTGAACATTGGTCTCATATTCATCTTTTAAACTGAAACCCAAATGTCTTCAGTATACAACAAAAACAAAGGAATTGACCTTGCTGTTCCAATAACTTTGGAAGGGACTGTACCATGGAACACAATAAAGACAGTCCTCATCAAGTGGAGAAAATATGATACAACAGTGACATTACCAAGACCTGGGCATCTAAAACTAATCAGGGAGGCTACCTAGGGCTGAAAGCAACATTGAAGGAGCTGTGGGAATTTCTGGCCAAGTTTAGTATATTTGATTGTTAACAATCTCCCATCTTCTTCATACTGTATATCTGTGCTATGGGGTAGGGTGGCAAGATGGAAGCCTTATCTTACAAAGCAATGCATCCAAACCCAGCTACAATTTGCAAAAACACACCTAAAACCTCCCAAAAGCAAGTGGGAAAACGTGTTAATATTTGACAAAACCAAGGTTGTACTTTTTGGCCATAATTGAATGTGTACGTGAGACATATACAACACTGTAGATCACCAAAAGAACACCATACCAACTGTGAAGCATGGCCGTGGCAACATAATACTTTGTGGCTGTTTTTCTTTAGCTGAAACTGGGGCCATTGTCAAGGTGGGGGTAATTCTGAACAGTTCCAAATACCAGGCAGTGTTAGCACAAAACATTTAGGCTGCTTCTATACCTTCCCATTTGTTATAGGTCACACCAATGGTGGAAAAAGAAAAAAAAGAAAAATTATTAATCTTGGTTTTATTTATTTTTTAAATGCCATTTGAACAGAGGTGTACTGCCCTCTCAATGCTCTCTCTCAATTACTAATACAACCCCAATTCCAATGAAGTTGGGACGTTGTGTTAAACATAAAAAAAACAGAAAACAATGACTTGAAAATCATGTTCAACCTATATTTAATTGAATAGACCACAAAGACAAGATATGTAATGTTCAAACTGATCAACTTGATTGTTTTTAGCAAATAATCATAAACTTGGAAATTTATGGCTGCAACACGTTCCAAAAAAGCTGGGAGAGGTGGCAAAAAGACTGAGAAAGTTGAGGAATGCTCATCAAACACCTGTTTGGAACAACCCACAGGTGAGCAGGCTAATTGGGAACAGGTGGGTACCATGATAGGGTATAAAAGGAGCTTCCTTGAATTGCTCAGTCATTCATAAGCAAAGATGGGGCGAGGTTCACCTCTTTGTGAACAAGTGCGTGAGAAAATAGTCGAACAGTTTAAGGACAATGTTCCTCAACGTACAATTGCAAGGAATTTAGGGATTTCATCATCTACGGTCCATGATATCATCTAAAGGTTCAGAAAATCTGGAGAGATCACTGTATGTTAGCGGCAAGACCGAAAACCAACATTGAATGCCTGTGACCTCTAATCCCTCAGCTGGCACTGCATTTTCTCTGGGCCGAGCTCAGATGGACTGATGAAAAGTGGAAAAGCGTTCTGTGGTCCGACGAGTCCACATTTCAAATTGTTTTTAGAAATTGTGGACGTCGTGTCCTCCGGGCCAAAGAGGAAAAGAACCATCCACTGTTATGGACGCAAAAGCCAGCATTTGTGATGGTATGGGGCTGTGTTAGTGCCAATGGCATGGGTAACTTACACATCTGTGAAGGCACCATAAATACTGAAAGGTACATACAGGTTTTGGAGAAACATATGCTGCCATCCAAGCAACATCTTTTTCATGGACATCCCCTTCTTATTTCAGCAAGACAATGCCAAACCACATTCTGCAAGTGTTACAACAGCGTGGCTTCGTAGTAAAAGAGTGCGGGTACTAGACTGGCCTGCCTGCAGTCCAGACCTGTCTCCCATTGAAAATGTGTCGCGCATTATGAAGCATAAAATACGACAACGGGGAAAGCAAGAATGGGAAAGAATTCCACCTACAAAGCTTCAACAATTAGTGTCCTCAGTTCACAAACGTTTATTGAATTTTGTTAAAAGAAAAGGTGATGTAACAGTGGTAAACATGACCCTGTCCCAGCTTTTTTGGAATGTGTTGCAGCCATAAAATTCTAATTTAATGATTATTTGCTAAAAGCAATAAAGTTTCAGTTTGAACAATAAATATCTTGTCTTTGTAGTGTATCAATTACATATAGGTTGAACATGATTTGCAAATCATTGCATTCTGTTTTTATTTGTTTAACACAACGTCCAGACTTCATTGGAATTGGGGTTGTATATGCATAGGAATGTTCTCACTCTGCGCACGTTGTGAATATATGCAAAATCACTGTCAGGTTCATGGCACGTGCATACTGGCAAATTTTCAGAATCGGAGTTCATTCTAATATAAATGACGGGCTCCTACCCGGGAGCTGCATTCTGCATAAACTGTGCCCCTATTTCCCTATAAAAGGATGTCTGTCTGACGCATATCAGACAATACGCGAAGGTTTTACATCACACGATTAAAAAAATAAAGTCACAAGATATCGCCAAAACTTTAATAACCTTCTTAATCTTAATCCTATTTTCAAAAGGTTGGTATCATCAGAAAGCTTGCTAAACACAGAAACCAACATATAATAATCATGTTGAACATTTATAATGAATTCCAAAGTTAAATTAGCGAATATGGCACAAGACATACATATTCAAAAAAGAAAAATTATTCAAAAGCTGACATTGAACAAACGCTTTATACATTGATAAAATATATCGTAAGGAATAAATGTCGCACAGCAAAGAAGCATTTGTAGTTTATAAGGTTCATGAAATTAGCATTGAAAGTGACAGAAAATGTATGAGCCATATGCCGATCGGAGTACGTCACAATTCAATCACGCCAGCGGCGGTATGTGCTCAATCACATTTGCACATGCAGAAACACATACAAATATTGAAATCAGATTATCGTCGGGATTAGAAAGAACACTGAAGTCTTTGAAAAATTGGGAAATGCTAGCTGTCCGGTTCTTGGCAGTGAGGCAGCTCCACTACCACCGAATGTAATATTACTGAAGGAATAGCCACCAGACGACTCTAGTTGACAGTGGCCTCTCTGCCAGGCATCTTAATGACTGTCCTTTTTTGCATTCCAAAAGAATTATATTATACGTAGTTTGGGGCATACCCTGAATTTAGAGCATAAACAGTTGAGTTTTTTTTTCACACCAACTCAGGCTGGTCTGTCCTCCCTAAACCTTGTTGCATGAACTGATGAAGTCTGCTCTGTCGGATGAGAGGTAAAGCGTCGTGATGACTCCAGGACATGTGAGACCAAAATATTACTTGCGCCCTCACCATGAAGATCTCTGGGAGACGTCTCCCGACAACGTGACAACCAATTCACCCAAAAGCCGCTGATGTAGGCCTATATACAGTATATATATTTTTTAAATAAATATATAACGTAAGTGTGTGTGTGTGTGTGTATGTTCTGCGCAGCACCGACACCAGGACAGCCTTCAAATGAGGAAAACGCTAAATAAAATCCCAAATATTAGGGTGATTGTTCTGATATTTTCAGAGGTTTAAGTGGACATAGGTAGAGATGTCCATATAAATTTTGGTGACAATTGCTCGCAGTTGTGTGACATTAAGCATCTATATAAGAGGAAACATTTAACGTCCATAAAATCCGAAATATTGGGGCGATCGTTCTTGATATATGCAGAGATTGAAGTGACCATAAATGGAGAAGTCCACATACATTTTGGCAATGATTGATTTTAGACTTTACAATCAGTCGATTGTAAAGTCGATCAGTATCGGCCGATAATTAGCATTTTATGCTGATCGGCTGATCGGCTTTCATGTCATAATTTGCCGATCCGATCAATGACGTCATCGAACGGCTCCGCACAAGAAATTTAACGCCGCGTCGCCATTGCGTATGAATCCTCAAGCTAGTTTATTTGTAACCTTGTCACGTGTCTTGTGGCGCATTACTATAACTATCTGACAGCCAATAAAGTGTTTTTCATTCTTGTCGGTTAAAAAACACGCCATCGGTCTGGGACTATTTTGCGGTGTCTCAGACAAGTTATTTGCAGTCTGTGCACAACTGAAGTACGTTGTGGGGAACGTCATCTAAATGCTTCATAAGAAATTTAATCCGGCACCTTAAGAATGTACATAAGGAGGCGCATGCCGCGTTCAAGCAACGCAGCGTGTGGGAAAAAAGAAAAAGCCAAACGGACGCAAACTCTGGACAACACCCGTCCATATACAGTGAGAAAAGTTAGAGTAAACATGTCATTAACAGTATTTATTAAAGTGATTTAATTGCAATAAAGTAATTTAATTACAGTAAGTTAGCAACCCATTATTTCCGTCATGTTGTAATGTTGATCTGACCTAAACCTATGTCAGTGCCCAATCCTTGAATGCCCCCTAAAGGTCATTGATGTTTTAACTTTTGTCCAAAATTCTAGCGAATAATTGTGAGCTGGGATGGGCTGCAGCACGCCCGCGACCCTAAGCGGTACAGAAAATGGATGGATGGATTTATACAGTACTCTACAAGAAATGAACAAGTCATAAAGTCCACAAGTATATACACAATAAATGAACAAGTCATGTAAATGGACACATTGCTCCATCTTGATCGTTTTTTTAAACTTGATCGGTGATCGGCCCCAAAAATCCTGATCGTGTAAAGCCTAATTGATTGCAGTTTTGTTACAATCTACTTCAACGTTTTTCTTTATTAGTGAGCATAGAGTCACCAAAGGGTCTCCAATGCAATCGAACATCTTCAATTTCACCGCGACCCGGCTAGTCTCCGGGATACTCCAAGAGACGTCTCCAACCAGCGGAGACTCGAGTCACTATCTGGTTGCCAACTTGTCTCCAAGCCAGTGAGACAGGGATCTAATACAACCAGAACAGTCTAGTTGCGATTGATTGAATGCCCTGAGAATTAAATGACCTGGATGAATGAGAATATTCACAGGCATGTCAGGCAAACTTCATTTTATGAGCCAGGGAGATGAGCTTCCTTGCTTACACAAGTTGACAACAGTGAATTGGAGCAAAACTATAAAAAAAAAAGGAATGAAAGAAGACAAGAAAGGCACCATTACAACACGTCATGCGCAGTTACAATCTAAATTTAGAAAAGGCGCTTATGTCCCACCGGCATATCCTGCCACTATCGCATTAGTATTTTACCTGCAAACATCGCCAAATGTAATTGAACATTACCCACATATTACATCATCAAACAAAGATTATGCAATACTCACAGTCATTTCGTTTTGAAGGGACCACATAAACTGATGAAGACCAACCACGCAGTCAACGTTCAAATTCTGTTAGTCGACTGTTTCTACGGTGCCACAGGTTTTATGCTTGCAACTTTCAAAGAGGCAACAATATAAAGGCTGTTACAACAAATGACACATCAATCACTTCAAAGGTGTCTCAACAATGATGGCAGAACAAGGGGGGTGGAGACTTTTTATATCCCCTACAACCACAACTTATGTTTGTCACTGACAAACTCCATAGCCAGTGTTCAATAATGCACACTTTGTTAATGCTAAATAGTATTCTTTTGTGTACACATGTACATAAGTGCACATTACTGCTACCTGCAGCTTAAAAGAAGCGCAACTGTTTTTTGAATCGCTGACATTAAAAATATTTCAGAACTTCAAATTTTAAGAGATACCTTTTAGAATAATATATCACAGTTTGTTATAACATTTGGGTCTGAAAACCAAAATGTGTTGTCCTTCCTTTTATAATTGCTAATTAATGCTGTCTTAAGCATAATAAGCAGTAAAACTAAGCATGCTCATTTCATTGACAAGTTATTAACTATCTGACTGCAATCTTTAAAGTCAGAGAGCAACCAGGAGGCCCATGGTAGGCTTCTAGACTATAACAACAGCCTCTTTCTCCACATAACCGTTTATTTCCACCAACTCTGCCGCCCTATTACTAGAGCGTGTGCATATTATGAATTAATTAAAGCATGAAGAAATGGAAAAGTTTTACTTTCACAAACCCATTCCAACATAAAAAAAAACACTATAAGTTCAAAGTACCTCTGTTGGCTCACTCGGTCAATAATGTCAACAAGACATTCTGTTCTTCATTGATCTTAGCTGGACAGAGTCACCTCTTTGTCAAAGCAAAGGAAATAATGGTGTACAAAATGTTCGAATTCCAGCGGCGTCTCTTTGAGCTCAGCAGTAACTACAAACTGACTCTCCACCACTGTATTACAGTCCAACTCACATTACTGAGAGTCTGCATTGTTGACCAAGAGCAACACAGCCTAAATATAGTCAAAACCCACATACGATAGTTTGCAAGAGGGAGGGAAGGACCAAGAGAGACAGAGAGCATGCTCACAACCAGAAAGCCAGAAGAAGGAATGTAACTTTTCTTGGACAGTTTCCCAATACTGTAAATAAGAGGAATGAGATATGAGTCAATAAGCACAGGCGTATGAGCAGCTAAGGGGTGGGGTGGGGTGCAAAGAGAGACCGTTAATCTCGACGACACCTACCATGAGAGTCGTCCCCCTCTTGAGACCCACGATTCCCCATGTTGAATGTCTACCCGAGTGCAAAACTGCGTATGCACATCAAAATTGAGAGGGGGTGTTTTCAATGCCCCGTTTTACTTCTTCCTGCCCCCTCTACGGGTGTCCAGTCAAAATGATTTCTTTCAGTGTTGAATTCTACCTCTTCCAGCAAGTCTCAGCTTGACTCCTCCCTCTGAACTGAGCAGCTCCTTCAGTGCCAGACTTTTACACCCGAAGTGAAGGAAGGAATGTGACGGGAGGTCAATCCTGCCCAAAGCAAAAAGACTGTTCCATTGCACTAAACTATACACCACACCTGCAAAATAAATAAATAAAACAACACAAATGTGTACAATATTCTGTAGATTAAAAATACAAGGTGCAATAATGTTCACAATGTTGCTTTTATTTTACTTGATGTTTATAAATAACAGCTTTTTTTAAATCTCATCTGGTTTATTTTGTTAATGGTTGTTCTTTTCCTTGTATTATATATTAATGTTTGCTGATGTAACAAGTGGATTTCCCCTGCAGTTGGATTTTCCCGCCAACCTTTAATTTTTTTCGAGCTCTCTCTCTCCCACAAAAGTACATTGGCAGGAAAGGTGAACTGTTGGTGGGCATTACGACCACAGCAGCCCTATGGAAATGCAATGGCTTATATTCATGTGCATACAGTGGGAGAAAAAACAATTGTGCAAGTTCTCCTCCTTAAAAAGATGAGAGAGGCTTGTAATTTTCATCATAGGTATACCTCAGACATTCAAACAACAAAGGCATGAAAAAAGGTGACAAAAAAATAAAAAACATTGTAGGGGGTGTCTGGAGGGATCCCCCGGGCTCCCGCAGAGAATGCTTTTCATTTTAACATAAATTAAGCAATCTACAAGACTCTGAAGAGTATAATAAGGCAAAATAAATGTTCTTTACGCAGAAAAACATTTACACCGCTCAAGTACATATTGATGTACAAATTTAGGATTACAATTTAATTTTCCTCATTTCATTGCTTTTTTGTTTTGTCCTCCAACTTGAGCCAGGCCCATATCCACCTGCACCTGATGCCAGCTTCAAGCTGTGCCACATGAATAGCATCCTCCTCTTTAAGCGCTCTCATTCTGGAAAAGAAGACTACAATCAGTCTTTTTCACTTCATTTTTCACTATTACCAACTTCAAAGGCTAATCCCAAATGCATCCTCCAGGAAAATATTAAGTACAATATTTTTCTGTTTTTAATTGGCCATTGCTAAATTTGGAGTTAGTTCATTCTGTGTTGTGACATAATCCCTAACATGGCTCCGTTGCTTAATACATTTAACTTTAACATCCATAAACTAATTAGATAAATGTAGGCGCGTTTCCTAATTAAGACAAGATGTACTAGCGGATCAACTGTCGCCGATGTTACGTGTGCTTCGCTGTTCCACTGGGACCACGACCAGGGTCACGACCCGCAGAACCTCAACACAAAAATACAAAAGACCAGTGCAACAAATACGACTGGCTGATCTGATGAGCAAAAATGTTGCTTAAACATAAGAGTAGCATTAGAGGATGTCCGCTCTTAGAGGTGGGTAGAGTAGCCAAATATTGTACTCAAGTAAGTACAATAACTTGACTTGACAATAATGTGAGTAAAAGTAGAAGTAAAAAGTAGTCCTCCAAAAAATTACTTTAGAGTAAAAAGTACAGCGTGAAATAATTACTCAAGTACTGAGTAAATAGTGACTAACTTCTGATTTTTTTAACCACAGCATGAACATCAAAAATTACAAAATAAAATGCAAATTCTGCAAATTCTGATGTTGCCGTGTGTGTATGCACAGTCAAAACTACAACAAAACATCTGCAATTTACTGCACGGCATTTTCTCAAGTTATAAGTGAGATGAAACATCCACGTTTGGGCAGACAGTGCCAGACAAATACTACAATACATGAAAGCTGTCGTTTTTGTTCGGCTAAATGTAAACACGACACCATTGCCTTCATGGTAACGACGACCTTCCCAACATAGCCGTCACATAGGCACGACGATCGGCCGGCCTGGCTTATCTAGTTTTAATACTTATGCCCGGGAAGCCCAATAGAAGACGACGTAAGAGGTCATGTGACTTTCTTGTGTCGTTTGATTGGTGAACGAGACTTAAACGTCACTAGCACTTAAACTGGATTGGAACAAACAGCGCCAATGCGGAAGTCTAAGTCATAGTCTCGCTCACGAAATAGTTGATAAATAAGCAATAATTGATAAATAAAAGTAGCGACCAACATTTAGATCATTGTAATGGAGTAAAAGTACCATTACTTCTTAACAGCAGAAGCGGCGGAAGTGTTTTTTCTGGTCTCGTCAACTCCTGTGATTTATCCAAAGCCAAGTCCCAAGTGCACCGGCGGAACCTCAGGCCGATGCGCCAGCATATTAGTCCGCCAGAGAGTAATATTCACAATTACATCTCTGTGTGGATGGTGGATGTGTGGAATGCATCTAGCTGCCAGCGCTGAAGGAGTACAAAACAGTCAATGATGACAGCGACCCCACCCTCTCAGAAAAACTCATCGCATCTGTACGATTCACGGAAATGGCCTATTTTGAGTTCAAAACGGCGAATTTTGCCGAAAGGAGACCGATTTGCATGTACAACCCCAATTCCAATGAAGTTGGGACATTGGGTTCAACATAAATAAAAACAGATTACAATGATTTGCAAATCATGTTCAACCTATATTTCATTGAATACACCACAAACTGATAAACTTTATTGTTTTTAGCAAATAATCATTAACTTTGAATTTTATGGCTGCAACATGCTCCAAAAAAGCTGGAACAGGGTCATGATTACCACTGTGTTATAACACCTTTTCTTTTAACAACATTCAATAAACGTTTGGGAACTGAGGACACTAATTGTTCAAGCTTTCCCATTCTTGCTTGATGTACAGCTTCAGCTGTTCAACATTCCGGGGTCTCCGTTGTCGTATTTTACGCTTCATAATGCGCCACACATTTTCAATGGGAGACAGGTCTGGACCACAGGCAGGCCAGTCTAGTACGTGCAACTCTTTTACTACGAAGCCATGCTGTTGTAACACGTGCAGAATGTGGTTTGGCATTGTCTTGCTGAAATAAGCAGGGGCGTCCGTGAAAAAGACGTTGCTTGGATGGAAGCATATGTTTCTCCAAAGTCTTTATGTACCTTTCAGGATTAATGGCGCCTTCACAAATGTATAAGTTACCCATGCCATTGGCACTAACACAGCTCCATACCATCACAGATGCTGGCTTTTGAACTTTGCGTCCATAACAGTCCGGATGGTTCTTTTTCTCTTTGGCCCGGATGACACAACTTCCACAATTTCCAAAAACAATTTGAAATGTACACTCGTCAGACCACAGAACACTTTTCCACTTTGCATCAGTCCATCTTAGATGAGCTCGGGCCCAGAGAAGCCGGCAGCGTTTCTGGATGTTATTGATGAATAGCTTTTGCTTTACATAGTAGAGTTTCAAGTTGCACTTACGGATGTCACGGGCATTCAATGGTGGTTTTCGCCCTTGCCGCTTACATGCAGTGATTTCTCCAGATTCTCTTAACTTTTTGATGGTATTATGGACCGTAGATGATGAAATCCCCAAATTCCTTGCAATTCTACATTGAGGAACATTGTCCTTAAACTGTTCGACTATTTTCTCACGCACTTGTTCACAACGAGGTGAACCTCGCGCCATCTTTGCTTGTGAATGACTGAGCAATTCAGGGAAGCTACTTTAATACCCAATCATGGCACCCACCTGTTCCCAATTAGCCTGTTCTCCTGTGGGATGTTCCAAACAGGTGTTTGATGAGCATTCTTTCTCAGTCTTTTTTGCCACCTGTCCCATCTTTTCTGAAACGTGTTGCAGCCATAAAATTCTAAGTTAATGCGAATTTGTTAAAAACAATAAAGTGTATCAGTTTGAATGTCATATGGTCAGATGAAACCAAAATAGAACTTTTTGGTAAAAACAACTTGTCGTGTTTGGATGTGAGAGAATGCTGAGTTGCATCCAAAGAACACCATACCTTCTGTGAAGCATAGGGGTGGAAACATCATGCTTTGGGGCTGTTTTTCTGCAAAGGGACCAGGACAACTGATCAATGTATAGGAAAGAATGAATGGGGCCATGTATCGTGAGATTTTGAGTGAAAACCTCCTTCCATCAGCAAGGGCATTGAAGATGAAACGTGGCTGGGTCTTTCAGCATGACAATGATCCCAGACACACCACCCGGGCAATGAAGGAGTGGCTTCTTAAGAAGCATTTCAAGGTCCTGGAGGGACCTAGCCAGTCTTCAGATCACAATTCCATCGAAAATCTTTGGAGGGAGTTGAAAGTCTGTGTTGCCCAGCGACATCCCCAAAACATCACTGCTCTAGAGGAGATCTGCACGGCGGAATGGGCCAAAATACCAGCAACAGTGTGTAAAAAAAACTTGAAGACTTAGAAAACGTTTGACCTCTGTCATTGCCAACAAAGGGTATAGAACAAAGAGATGAACTTTTGTTATTGAGAAAATACTTATTTCCCACCATAATTTGCTAATAAATTCTTTAGAAATCAGACAACGTGATTTTATGGATTTTTTCCCTTCATTTTCTCTCTCATAAGTGAGGTATACCTATGATGAAAATTCCAGGCCTCTCTCATCTTTTTAAGTGGGAGGAGAAATAGGCTGTTGTGTGACTTTAATGAGCGCTCCGCTTGACTGACTGGGAGCATTTCCTGCCGAGAAGCTGCTTATATAGAGGAAAGGCGGACATGACTGAGGACAGCATGCGGACGTAAAGGGGAAGGGTGCGGGTGACAGAGGAAGCTAAAGACACGCCCCCAGTAGGTATATACTTCCGGTATGCGCATCGGTTTGGGTAAGGACCCCCGAAAATGGCACCTACGAAGAGACACGCTTATGAAGCACAGTTTAAACTGCAAGCTATTAGTTACGCGGAGGAACATGGGAATCGAGCAGCCGCGAGAGAATTCAAGATCAACGAATCCATGGTTCGCAAGTGGAGGAAGCAGGAAAACGAGTTTCGCCAAGTCAAGAAGAGAAGAAGAAGAAGCTGAGTTTCCATGGAAACAAGACGAGGTGGCCCGAGTTGGAAGACCAACTCGAGCAATGGATTAATGAGCAGAGAACAGCCGGGAGAAGCGTCTCTACAATCACCATTCGACTGAGGGCAATAACGCTTGCAGAAGAAATGAAAATCGAACATTTTCAAGGAGGTCCGTCTTGGTGCTTTCATTTTATGAAACGGCACCATTTATCCATCCGGGCAAGGACTACTGTGGCGCAGCAAATTACGGCGGATTACAAGGAAAAACTGGCCATCTTCCGCACCAACTGCAGTAAAAAGATTGCCGACAAACACATCCAGCCCAACCACATCACCAACATGGACGAGGTGCCGCTCACTTTCAACATCCCCGTGAACCACACTGTAGAGAAGAAGGGGACCACCACGGTAGCAATACACACAACGGGGCACGAGAAGTTGGCTTTTACTGTTGTGCTTGGCTGCCATGGCAATGGACAGAAACTGCCACCGATGGTGATTTTTAAGAGGAAGACCCTGCCTAAAGAAAAGTTTCCAGCCGAAGTCATCGTTAAGGCCAATCAAAAGGGCTGGATGGACGAAGAGAAAATGAGAGAGTGGCAGAGTGAGGTGTACTTAAACAGACCGGATGTTTTTTTCCACACTGTCCCTGATGATCTGTGACTCCATGCGCGCCCATCTCACAGCCACTGTGAAAAAACAAGTGCAACTAAGACTGGGAGGCAACGGTGGGCGAGTCACGCCACCATATGTGAATGGATTGTGGATGCCTGGGCTAAGGTATCTGCTTTGACTGTTGTCCGAGCCTTCGCGAAAGCCGGCGTCATTGCCAAACAGCCTCCCGGCAACGAGACTGACTCTGACAATGACGAGAGGGAACCCGGCGTGTTTGTTGGAGAACTTGCCCAGCTGTTCATTTCGGATACAGAAGATGAGGACTTTGATCGATTTGTGGATGAGGATTGATCAAAAGATAACGTGATTACATTGTTACCAATGTCACCAAAAAACATCAACAATATTGTTTTTTTTAACGTTTTGGGGAAAATACATTGTTCTAAAAAATGTGCTACTTTGGCAGGGCTAAACAATATATTGAGATAGAGCTCGAGCAACGAATAACACAACAATATTGTACAAACAATATAAAAGATAACGATTAAAGAGTAACAACTGTAATGAAAATCTGGATTATAGCTCGACCATGAAGCAAGAACCGAGATCTAGCGGAGGATTAATGTATCTGTATTCCGTGATGATAATTTGCAGGGACTCATAGTTTCCATGACATGTGCAACCCAGGACTCGCATAGTCGCATAGTCTGTAAAATTATCTATGCACAATGATGCTGGTTTTTAATGCAGTGCTATCTGTGGGGTCTAAGGTTACGGGCATTCAATGTTGGTTTTCAGCCTTGTCGCTTACGTCAGAAGTTTCTCCTAATTCTCTGACTCATTGATATTATGGAAGGTAGATGATGAAATCTTTGAATTCCTTGAAATTGTACGATAATAAACGTTCTCAAACCTTTGCTCACGCAGTTGTTCACAAAGTGGTGAATATCGGCCCATCCTTGCTTGTGAACAACTGAGGCCTTTCAGTGATGCTCCTTTTATACCCAATCATGGCACTCACCTGTTTCCAAGTAACCAGTTCACCTGTGGAACTTTCCAAACAGGTGTTTTTTGAGCATTCCTAAACTTTCCCAGTCCTTTGTTGGTCCTGTCCAAACTTTTTTGGAATGCGTTGCAAACATAAAATTCAAAATGACTGAATATTTGCCAAAAAAACAATCACGTTCATCAGTTTGAACATTACATTTCAATTGAATATGGGTTTAAAATGATTTGCAAATCATTGTATTGTTTTTATTTATGTTTTACACAACGTCTGGGGGGGTGGAAAAAAAATAAATAATAATGTATTATTATTATTTTTTTTTTAAAAACAGGCACGGTGGGCGACTGTTTAGCACATCCACCTCACAGTTCTGAGGTCCTGGGTTCAAATCTGGCCTTCCTGTGTGTTGAGTTTGCATGTTTTCCCTATGCCTGCATGGGTTTGTTCCCACATTCCAAAATCATACATAGTAGGTTAATTTAAGACTAAATTGAGTGAACGTGAGTGCAAACGGTAGTTTTTTTTTATGTGTGCCCTGCGATTGGCTGGCGGGTTTTCAGGGTGTATCCCGCCTCTCACCCAAAGTCAGTTGAGTTAGGTGCCAGCACACCCGTGACCCTTGGATAACCGGTTCGGAGAATGGATGGATGCACAATGTCTCAACTTCATTGGAACTAGGGTTTGTAATATTTGCTATTCACTGACACTCAATAACCTCTAGAGGCTGCCACCAAACCTAGCAGGAGGTGAGAGAAGAGCAACTGAACAAACATTTAATATGCAATGTTTGATGCAGAACCTTAGCCATACGTTATTCAGTCTGTGAGTGGCTCGGATGCGGCTCTATCCACTTACCATAACTACCATATTCGGCTGGGCTTGTGGCTGGGTAGAAACCTGGGGTTCCAGCTAGTACTGGGTATTGGGGTGTGGCCACGTAGGTTGGTGAACGGTACTAAAACAAAAAAACATGTATAACATAGGGTCAGGAGGAGAGTAATTGCAATTGGAAAGTGATAAAGTGAGTTATGATTATCTGCATCGATACCAGTATTGTATCGGCACTGATACTATACAGCTGTACTCATACTCGTAAAAATGGCCTTACACAACGACACCAGTACCACTTTGCCAGCCTGACATCCACCTTCCGGGCAGGTGGAGTAAGAGCCTTGCCAGTCGTGTGACGATATTTTAAGGTACAACAATAATACACCAAAACAGTCACTCCTCTATCGCGTGCCGTCCGGCAAACACCAAGTTTCTTGAGCCCCGTCACCTGCTCCGCTATGCGCTGCTTGGCCATGGTCGAGCCAGCCGCACTCCCGTCACGAAGCTGCAGCAGAGGAGGGCTGGGCGGGCAAGCGAGCACAGTGGAGGAGGACGTGCCATGAGATGTTAAAATGTCAGTCATGTCAAAAGAATTTGTCTCAAAAAGTGTTATATTTGAGTGTAACTTATGTCATGTTCAGGAAAAGTTTGGGTTTTTGAACAATATTTGATGAAAATGAAACATTCCCATCACAATTGCAAGACGTTATGGCATTATCAAGTATCGATACTTGGGATCGGCGTGTACTCGTAAAGTGTAAATACCTGTACTTGTTTTCGGTCTGGACAAAAAAAAAGTATCGGTGCAACCAGAGTGCTATTCAGCAGTGAGGAAATATCAATTGAAAAAGGAAACGCGGCGAGAGCTGACACTAGGGTGGCCCTAATTTTTGAACTTTTAAATGTTCATGCTTTCACCTCACCAATATGTTTGAGTAAATAAAAAATAATTGGGACAAAATTGTACCAATATTAATCAATAGTAGAGGTTACTCAAGACCATTGACGTTTTACACATATACTATGATATGCATAGTACATAGCATCATTTCTCGTGTATAATGCTAATCCCCCCCCCCCCTCGCAAAAAACAATTCTAGTCAATGGTGCACATTATACATAGGTATAAGGAAATTATTATTTATTATTTTTTTTTTTTTAAATAAAAAATATTTCACATTGTATAAATGTATGCTGTCACCAAGGGGTTGTGTAAAAGGTGTACACCAGGGGTCCCCAAACTTTTTCCTGTGAAGGCCACATAACTTTTCCCTTCTCTGATGGGGGGCCGGGGTCAGTTTGTAACAGAAAAAGTGTGACGATCGCAGGGGTGCCTAAAGATAAACATGTATTGTTTTCCAGAAAGCAACACATAACCAAATATTAATAACCCTTTCCAGGATCTTCACAGAAAAAAAAAAGTCAGGAAATACGTACAAATGTATTCTGCTGAGCTAACAGTCCACCTTTTAGCTTTGAGCGTTTGTCTGCTCACATTTGGCCTTGCAAGCTATCCTACTTGTCTTTGTGATGGGATTCATAGTGTCGCGCAGATTGTATTCTTTGAATACCACCACCGCCTCTCGACAGATGAGACAAACAGCCTTTTCTTTGTATTGAACAAATAATAATTGTTTGTCCACTGCAGGTTAAATACCCTGCATTCTGAATAAATTTTTCTCTTTCCTAACGTTTTCGCCTTCGCCTTTTCGGGGGGGTGGGGGGGGGGGGTGTTCAGATAGGGGCACAGACTGCAGAAGGGTGGAATAGAATGTCGCGTTCTATTCGTGTATTAGTCTCAATCGCGTGGCCAGACTGAAAAAAAAAATAAATGCGTCTCTGGTATTGTTCAGGGGACCGGGCCGAATGTGGAGGCGGGCCGTATACGGCCCACGGGCCGAGACCACTGGTGTACACTATGATTGACAGAGTACATTACGGTAAATGGCCGCTGCTCACCAGAGCACCCTGACGTCCTCGTGTCAGTCGCCATATTGCTATTATTATCTGTTGCTACTGCACTAGACGGCATAAATGCTCCCTCCTGAGTTTGTTATACCGTCAACCTAAGGTAGGAAATGTCTATGAATAGGACTAGTTACTCAGCTGCCTTTAAACAAAAACTTGTTGCTGAAGATGTAGGAAACCATTGAGTAGCACGGCAGTTCAATGTCCATCCATCCATTCACAACACCGCTTATCCTTCTCAGGGTCGCTGGAGCCTATCCCAGGTGACTTCGGGAGAAAGGCGGACTACATCCTAAACTGGTCGCCAGTCAGTTGCAGGGCACATGTACACACGGAATACCACTCACACTCACATTCACACAGTTACTAATTGTGAACTGAACCCACCTCTCACTTTTTTTGGAGAAATAGCCAAGATTTAGAACTGTGAAGAAACTCCCTGAATGTCTAAAACTTGGTGGAAAACTAACTGCAAGTGTTTGCCTTTCAAAACAGCCACAATAGCCATTGTCTAATGCCAAGACACTAGGTTATTAAATACTTATGCAGAGCAAAACATATTTGAAGATGGGCTGACAAATTTGACTTAAAACAAACAAAAAAACTTCAAATGTTTGAATTGTGAGCACACGTGTATTAATCATCTTTTGCCGGATAGCAATTACAATCAACATAGTTGTTGTATTATTAGCAATTTAGAGGTAAGAAATTTGATGTATTCATCATAAATCTTTCAGGGATTGTGATCTTCTCAATGTGGCCAAAGCAGCTGCAGTCAAAAAGTCTAAATAAGATGTGTTTCTTTTTAGAGTTCAAAAAGTCACGATTTTCAACCCATCTATAGTCAAACAGTAAAATTCTTTTGTGAACAGCCAGCACAACTACTTCAACACCCCAACTCCCCGGAGTTTTGACTCTACCTGTCCTGGTATAAAAAAGGCTGCCCCCTGTGGAGAGCTCGGGAAGGGCAATTGTTGTCCTGGGATCATCATCATTTGGGAACCAGGGGCCGGCTGGTAGACATGAGTGGGAGTTACAGGCCGAGGTGCACTGCTGGGTGGAACACCTCGAGGCCCACTGCTGAAAGGCAAGCTTGTTCTGTTGGTATAGTAGGGCTAGAGGGTAGACAGGAGAAAATCCAAAAAGGAGGACCAGATGGGAAGGACAGAGGGAGAGAAAGCAAAGTGAGGCCACAGACCAACGAGACACTACAAAGCCATATTACGGGAGGGAGAGAAACATGGATAGAAATATGAGATGGTAAACCGAGACAAAAGAGAGATGTTTATTATAATTGGTCAACTTTCTGGAAAGCAAAAATAAAAATGTCCCATTCAATTGACTATTACTTATTTGATATTAGCCCTAGGCCAAGCGGAGTGGCCTGACTAAGCCTGATGGCTGCATAGTTGGCTCATGAATCCATGGCTTAACTGCCTGAAGATAAAAAGATGCCTCTCACTGATATTCTGCTGCTGACCTGGGAAATGACTGCTCTAACCAGCAAAATTAAATCAAGCCAGAAAAGTCAAAAAATGACAGTCAAGGCACACCCCCCTCAAGACAGTGAGAATGGGGAAAGAAAAAGGCAGAATAAATAGTTACCTGTAGAGATCTGAAGCTTCCCTTTAGCAGCAAAAACAAAAATCACAGAGATGCATTAACTGGAAGCAATAAGGTGGGACAGTTTGAGAGAAAAGCCCACCACAGTCAGTCAAAGCAAAGCAGCCAGAAACATTCTCCACTGTGATCAAGCTGTGACGTAACAACCCTCATACAGCGAATGATTGACTAGTAGTAGTACAGGAGGTACCCAGTATAAAACTCAGAGGGAAGAAAGGTGATTTTTTTTTTTATCTTCAAGTTACTTTTACACACACACACATATATTTTTTTTTTTATTTTTATTTTTTTGCTGTTTAATAGTTTGAGGTGTCACAAAAGAAAAAACAAAAAAATATGCTAGCGTAAAGGTCACTGTACTGCTTTCACAAAAAGACTGTTTTCTCCTCTTTCTGCTGCTCTGTTTGTGGTGAAACCAACCCATATTCTACTGCTGATTACTGAAGAATGAAAAAGGTAGAAACAAACTTTTTTTTTTACTGGTGAAGGAGGAGAGTCTACTCTTTTGGTAGGTTCGGTGCTTATATTGAACACAGTATTCTGTGGGTCTTGAAAGATCAGTCAAAATGCTCTTGCATGGCTGGCAATACGGGGAACTTTGTTTAGAAAATGGCAGGCAGTGAATTGGTTAACTAACTGGCTACGATCATGGCAATATTTTGTGTTGTGTTCATTAAAATGTTTACTGTTATAGGTCACTGGCAAAATATTAGTCAGCTACAATGGATATAAAAACTCCACACACCTGTGTGCAAATGCCAGGTTTTTGTGGAATTTCAAAAATGAGACCAAGATAAATAATTTCAAAACATTTTCCACCATTAATGTGACCCATAACGTGTACATATCAAGTAATAAAAAAATGAAATGGGGAAAAAAATATAAAAACATAAAATAACCTGGTTACATAAACATGCTCAACCTCAAACTAATACTTTGTTGCAGCACCTTCGGCTTTTAATACAACACTCAGTCTTTTGGGGTAAGAGTCTATCAGTGTGGCAAATCTATGATAATATGATGTCCCTTTTCTTTGCAAAAACACTCCATCTCTTTCAGATTACGAGGTCATCTCCTATCCACAACGCTCTTCAACTCACAAATCAACTCACAAATGTTCGATCGGATTCGGGTGTGGAGTCGAGCTGAGGCATTCCAAAACCCTAATCTTCTTCTGGTGATAGCTGCAGATGTGTGCTTTGGGTCATTGTCATGCAGGAAGCTTTCTAGCATAAACATCAAGGTTTTGTGCAAACATGTTATTTGGAACTGTTAATAATTCCCTCCACCTTGACTAAGGCACCAGTTCCAGCTGAAGAAAAAGAGCCTGAAATCATGATGCTGCCACCAACATGCATCACTCTAAGTATGGTCTTCTTTTGGTGATAAGCAGTGTTGTTTTTGCACCAAACATATAATTTGGAATTACACAAGTACAACTTTGGTTTCACCTAACCATAACACATTTTCCCAATTGTGTTTGAGAGATTTTAAGTATGTTTTTGCAAAATTATTGGATGTTTTCTTTTGTAAGATAAGGCTTCAGTCTTGTAATCCTACTCAATAGCCAAGAACAATAAAAAAGATGGGAGATTGCCGTCACATGTACTAAACAGCTAGTACTTGCCAGAAATTCCTGCAACTCCTTCAGTGTTTTAATTTTCACCTCTTGGCAGTCTCCCTGACCAATTTTCATTTCATTTTTTCATCTATTATAGAGGGGTGTCCTGTTCTTGGTATTTTCATTGTTGTGCCATATGTTTTCCACTTGATGATTACTGTCTTCTCTGTGTTCCATGGCATATTTAATGCCTTGGAAATTCTTTTGTACTGTTCTCCTGACTGAAACCTTTGAACAATGTGATTGCTCTGATGGCATGGAAGATCTCTGTGGAATGCTGTAAGATGTTACTACAAGCATGTCAGGAAAATGAAATATCTGAACAATATTTGAGGTTAAGAGGCACTTTAAATGGTGGCCGGTGTGTGTTGACTTTTAACAAGACTAATCTGAATGCAGCCGCATCCCCAGTTATAAGAAGACGTGCACACTTGAGAGACCACAGTTGTTTACTTTTCCTCCGCTTCTTGAAAATATTTTTTCAAATAATTTGTACAGATTATAGGTCGTATAAATGGTGGGAAACGTTTTAAACTATGTATCTTTGGCTATGTTCACACTGCAGGTAAATTCCCTTTTCATTTTGCTCATGTATCTGATTTTTTCATGTCAATATGTCCAGTACAATTCTGATATTTTTCCATTTCCCCATGCCTCTTTTGTATGGGGTTATAAATTGGATGTGTGTCTGATGCGGGTGCAGTCTGGATGCCCACGTCACACTAACCTATGTGTCAGCAAAACGCGACAAATGTCACAATTGTTCGAGAAAACAGACACACCACAAAAGCAATGCCGGACGAAGGAGCAGTAAACATCAATCCATCCATCCATCCATTTTCTGAGCCGGTTCTCCTCACCAGGGTCGCGGGCGTGCTGGAGCCTATCCCAGCTATCATCGGGCAGGTGGCGGGGTACACCCTGAACTGTTTGCCACCCAATCGCAGGGCACATAAATACAAACAAACAACCATTCGCACTCACATTCACACCTACGGGCAATTTAGAGTTGTCAATTAACCTACCATGCACGTTTTTGGGATGTGGGAGGAAACCGGAGTGCCCGGAGAAAACCCACGCAGGCACGGGGAGAACATGGAAACTCCACACAGGCGGGGCCGGGGATTGAGTATCGGTCCTCAGAACTGGGAGGCAGACGCTCTAACCAGTCCTCCACCGTGTCGCCAAGCAGAAAACAGTCAGTGGCAAAAAGAAGAAGCTTCAGACCTGATAAGTATAAGAAAATGTTGGCTACGGTTGCACAAAATTCTTGAATTTGCCAAAAAATGCATCAGGACTAAGACCTACGCCCTGGGCCATATTTACTTCCATAAACTGACAGCACCTGATGTTTGTGACATCCTGTTTTGTGCCCATGCGTGTCACTTTACAAATACATTCCTGTTCACATTAGAGGTCTTATTTGTTTTTGTCATGTGAACAACTATACAAAAAGATGAGATTTAAGAACAAATCAGAATTGGGCATCATGCCCTGCAGTGGCCTCTGTCTAAACCTGGCATTTCACCAGGTGTGTGTAGACTTAATATCCACTGTATTTGAAATTCATATATTTTAAGTTTCCTTTCATTTAATGCATTTATATTTTCATCCAATCAAAGTTCAATCAATAAGAAGCATTACATTGAAAACATTTATCCTTTTTATCCTATATTGTCCATATTACAATTATTGTACCTAAGGTGAGATCATAATGCAAAACTTTCCTTCATGTTAATGTATTTCTGGAACGTTTTCCTTTATCTCTACAAAGTTTTGAGAACTGTTGGAAAACTTTTTTTCTTCCGTCCCATTAGGTTGGTCATTGTGTTCTCCTTTAAACGATGTAAAATGTGTTGCCATGGGCCTGGTTTGCACACACCATACGGGTAGCTCTTAAATTAATCCACAAAATTTGAGCAATGGAGTGACACAATGAAGAAAACCATCTACCCCAGTTAGTGAGTCAGTGTTGCTGTTAGTACCTGTTGACGTAATGGCCTGGGACCTGATGCAAACTAGAGGAGGAGAGGCAGACAGGACAGACATTAAAGACTAAAGTACAAGACACATGCTTCACTCAAGCTAACAAAGCACATTACAGCTCTCAACTAAAAGTTGAACACGAAGGCCATCTGAGGTCTCTGTGCATACAGTTTTGAAAACAGCAAAATCTTGAATCATAGCTCAATGATTCCAAACCAGGGTGCTGTGGCACACTAAGTGTCCCGTGAGAGATGAAATGACACGAGAGCAACATCATTTTGGTACTCATACTTTTTGTTTGATGGTGTGCCGTGACATTTTTCTAATGTAAACTGGGAGTCTTGGTGCAATAAATATTGGTAAACACTGCCAGCTATTCACAAAGAGGTTTTGTATGACCTTGTAATGTCTTTTCGTGTATTACCCTGCCCACTTCCATTTTGACAGCATTTGCATCTATATTTGTGACAGTGATACAAATTTCCTAATTTTGCCTGGGCTCTATGCAATGACTTATTTTAAAGGAAATCAGTAGGGATTTCAGGGATGAGCTTTAATTCAGATACATAAATATATTACCTTATTAACTATTTAAGAAATCTAAACAAGTTATACGGTACGTCTCCATTTTTGAAAGGTGACAAGTGACTGGAAAATTGACTGACAACCTGTTATAGATATGCCATGTCCCCTTGCTACAGTAAATAAATGAAATGTCTGTTGTTGGTTTCAAATAGGTGTGTCCCAAGCCGATCTTTGAGATCAGAAATCGGTCTGCAAGCAAAAAAAATTGTATCGGATCGGACTGGACTGGATCTAAAATTTCAGATTTTACCACTCATATACAAGCAGCCCATTCCATGTTCGGCTCCAGCACTTCCACCCAGCAGCACCCGGACGCCATGTAGATCCCATGTGATCACAACAACAGGTTACTAAGGTGCTACCATATTAGCAGACCTGCCTCCCAATGTATGGCGCATTATGAAGCGTAAAATACGACAACGGAGACTCCAGACTGTTGAACAGCTGAAGCTGTACATAAAGCAAGAATGGGAAAGAATTCCACCAACAAAGCTTCAACAATGTCCTCAATGTCAACAGTGTCCTCAGTTCCCAAATGTTTATTGAATGTTGTTAAAAGAAAAGTTGATGTAACACAGTAGTAAACATGACCCTTTCCCAGCTTTTTGGGAACGTGTTGCAGCCATAAAATTCTAAGTTAATGATTATTTGCAAAAAACAATAAAGTTTATCAGTTTGAACATTAAATATCTTGTCTTTGTAGTGTATTCAATTAAATACAGGTTGAAGATGATTTGCAAATCATCCTATCCTGTTTTTATTTATGTTTAACACAACGTCCCAACTTCATTGGAATTGGGGTTGTACATCTAGAACAATGACACATTAGATGTGAGGGTTGTATGGGGCAGTATTGCTACACCCTGTGAGTGAAGGACAGGACAAGATAGGACAGGACAAGGACAGGAAGCATGCAGGACAAGGGTCGTGAACACGGCTGTACAACTGACGTGTGGTGGGAGTGGCTATGTAAATTATAAACGTCTATAGGACCAGAGCGTGAGTGAGGGGATACCCAAGCAATTTGCATATTCATGAGTTATTTGACGCAATAAGTGAGTGGGCCCACACCCAGTGGAAAAAGTCCCAGGGGTGTGTGCCTGCGGACACATGCAAGTGAATTGACACCATTTTGCGTGCACAATGACTGACAGAAATGTCCTGTAATTGCTGTGTCTGCACCGCGGTGGCTGAGGACCCCACCCAATCAACCGAGATGCGGGATCGGGACCAGGACTCCACCCGAGAGCAGCCCGGTGGACAGGACACGTCCCATACATGAGGGACCCAGGGTGGTCCCTTCACGCACTCCCCTACCCCCAGGAGGGTAAGACAACCCCCCAAACCGCATGGCCCAGGATCCTGGGAGGCATTCAGGGCGGAGGGGCAGGGCGCCTGGACGGGGAAACAGCACTGACGTAGCGAAACCCGGTCCGACACCCGCACTCTCCCAACCCCACACCAGTCCCCCAGGAAACCCTGAATATGCGTGTGTGCCCAGATATGACCCGTGAGAAAAATATTTACAGTGAATAGTGTGAGTGTGTGCTCGGTGAGTGATTAAGAGGCATTGCTCCTGCAGGTCGGGCCCATCAGGCAGGACAACCACGGACCAAGAGGGCCACCCCACCCAGCCCCGCAGCACTGACCCCGGGATTCCCCCCACTACCCACCCCCGTGTGTGGGAGGTGGCCCCCCCCAAACCAGGCAGGGACGAAAACCCCCACAGCCCGCAGGGGACCACCCAGCCGCCCCACGAGAAGAGGAGGAGGCGACCGCAGCGGGACGCAAGGAACGGAGAGAAGAGGAGGAAGTACGCCCGAGGAGCAGCTAGAGCGGGGGACCCAGGCGGGTGCCAGCTGCCACCACCCCAGCACCCAAGGAACATGGGCGAGTCCACCATCAATGCTCTCCGGGAGTTCAATCCAGTTGAGTATTAAGCGTCAAAAAACACACTTTGAATCCACACATAATTTTTGTTGCGAATGAGAGTAAACCACTCATATTGTTGAGACTTGATTTAGTACTATATCTGTATGTGTTCTTTCATGTGATATTTAAGATACTCTGAAATACAGCTGAAGCCATCTATGTAGGTTTATGTCTGTGAGTTTGGCGGCACATGAACTACAGGGAAAAGAAAACATGAGTTTTCCTACCTGTCTGGGCTGTGGTGTTGGATGCATTTGTGGGGGCAGTGCGGTGGCAAACACAACAGAAGGGGGCTGCCCAGCTGGGAAAGAGGGCTGCAAATTACAGGAGGCGATATCAATAGGAGCAAAGTGGAACACATTACAGGTGAAATAGGAAGTGTAAAAGGGGAGTATAGTTAGAAGAGGAGAAATCAACTCTCACTAAATTGAAAGCAAGGTGCAAGGACATGAACAACACAAGAGCTTCACTACACTGTCTTCCTATTTTGTGATTGCACTAGAGTACAACTTTTCAATATCACTCTTGTGAATGTCTATCACATCCCAACCTTTTTGAAGAATATTGCATGCTCATCTTCCTCAACAAGAAACAGTAAACAGGATATTTTATTTTTTGTGGCTTATATGTTGAATGTGTGCGGCAACCAAACAACCATTTGTTGGGCGACTGGTTAGAGCGTCTGCCTCACAGTTCTGAGGATTGAGGTTCAATCCCCGGCCCCGCCTGTGTGGAGTTTGCATGTTCTCCCCGTGCCTACGTGGGTTTTCTCCGGGCACTCCAGTTTCGTCCCACATCCCAAAAACCTGCATGGTAGGTTAATTGAAGACTCTAAATTGCCCGTAGGTGTGAATGTGAGTGTGAATGGTTGTTTGTTTCTATGTGCCCAGCGATTGGCTGGCAACCAGTTCAGGGTGTACCCCGCCTCCTGCCTGATGATTACTGGGATACTCTCCAGCCCTCCCGCGCCCCTTGTGAGGATAAGCAGCTCAGAAAATGGATGGATGGATGTTTAATCTGAAGAGGATTAGTTGGGAGCCTCGGTCTCAAATGTCTTTCTCCCGATGTCCTTAGTGCTTTTTTCTCTCTTTTTTAAAACAGCATTCAATGTCAAATTATCAAGATGATAGGGTGAAACATTTTTGAAAGAGCTTTGTGAAAAACATTTTTGTGTCATCTAATATAACAAACCATTTTAAAATGAAGATTAATCGATTAAATTTCAATTTTTCTTCCGTAGTTGATCAAGGAAATTCAGTCAAATGCCCTTCACCAATACATAGACAATTATCAACAGTTCCTTACCTGTGAAAGGCCAGAGGACGGGGCGGGGTGGGGAGCGGAGGGGGGTCCTGTTATAGGCTGTGGTGCTTTATTCATTTCATGGAGTTCTGCATGGGGAGGGTTGTGTGCACCTTTGTACAAATCTTAAGGAATGAACAAAACAGACTCTCAATGGTTGTTATGCATAACTGATGTTGCCTGGTCCAGCTCTGAATACTTACATGTATGAATGTGTAAGGAGCTGTGATTTCAAGAATTTCTCCTAAAGACAGATAATGACCTTGTTAGCTACGTCAATTGATTCACCTATAAATTGAGTATAATACACACAGGCACTGATTATGAACATATTTTCTGTAAATTAATATTTGATGGTAAATACTGTACTAGAGCATCCTTGCTTGCTAAGCATTTCTGTTTGTGTATGTAGTACCTTGATGGAATATAAATATAAAATAATATATATTGAATTTTGTTGTTTATGTTCACCTAGAGTGAATATAAAATGTCTGCAGAGCCCTGTTCACATCAGGTTTTTGTGATTTAAAAAAACTGAGACCACGATAAATTATTTAAAAACGTTTTCCTCCATTAACGTGACCCAAGTATAACTTGTACAAAGAAATTCATTTTTTGTTCTCTTTTCAAGAGAGGAAGTAAAAAAAAACTAAGATAATTTGGTTGCACGTGTGCACACGCTCTTATACTGGGGATGTGTGTGTTGAAAATTAACTGATTACATTCAAACTCATGGTAATGGGAGTCAGCACTCACCTCCCGCCATTTAAAGTGCCTCAGATTAACCCCAAATGAAGTTCAGATGTTCTAATAGGCTTTTTCCTGACATTTTGTTTTGCTTTCCAGCTGAAGCCTGTCGGTTTTGTGCTAACACTGACTGCTATTCGGAACTGTTCATAATTCCCTCCATGATGACAGAGGCTCCAGTTACAGATGAAGAAAAACAGAACTAAAGCATGATGCTGCCACCACCATGCTTCACTGTGGGTATGCTGTTCTTTTGGCAATGAGCAGTGTTGTGTTTACACCAAACATACCTTCTGGAATTATGGCCAAAACGTTCACTCTTGGTTTTATCAGACCATTAGACATTTACCCACGTGTTTGGGAGATGTATTTTTTTTATTTTTATATGATTGAATGAAAAAAACGTGGCACGGTGGGCGACTGGTGAAAACCCACACAGGCACGGGGAGAACATGCAAACTCCACACAGGCGGGGTCGGGGATTGAACCCCGGACCTCAGAACTGTGAGGCAGACGCTCTAACCAGTCGTCCACCATGCCGCCTAATTATGTAATATGTATGTAATTATTTTTAGATTTATTCACTTAAGTTTGTCAATCCTGTCCTTGTTCATGTTGAAATAATTGATCTGTCATCCTGTTGCATCAACCTCAGTGGGCAGCCACTGGGCGGGCCTAGCCCTGACCCAGTCCCAACCAATTGCTTGTTCCTGTATGAGCTCTTCCGTGAGTTAGTAACCGAAAGTGATGGATTTAACGGTGACTAGATAGGTATGTTTTATGCACTTCATATGCAAGTTGATAACAGACATTCTACACCTAGCAGAAAATGTAGATGCAGAAACAGGAGACCCTGAGCATATGGCTTGCGAAGCTGAGACTTATTGAAGTTGTTGGAGAGTTACATCCGCTCTCTCTGGTCAAGATATTAACTGTTTGCAAACCAGCACTTCGCTCATACTAGACCACAACACATACACTGACCAGGGCACTTGGCTTTTGACAATACCCACAGTTGCGCTCATGTTTGATTACCCAGGCAGAATTTGTAAGATGGGTACAGATCTTTAAAGAAAACATGAAGGATCAGGTGAAACCCATTTAATTTTATTTTAATGGGATTCAAATTCAACAGCCAAGCCTTTCAAAAAAGCATTATCATTCAACAAAACATAACCATAAAGAAATTAATGATAGTTTTTGTTCAGTCATATTTTAAAAAACAAAAAAAAATTCACAAATGTTGCCTTGGTATGTAAACTGATGAGCACAACTGTACATATATGCAGTCATATGTACCCCTGTCATATTAGAATGAAAGTGTAGGCTACACATTTTTCATAACCGCAAGGTGGCGGTTGCATGCTAGAATGGAAGTGTGCACCTTTTTCATAACCTCTAGGGGGCGGTGGCATATTGGAATGAAAGTGTACAGTCTTTACATAACCTCTAGAGGGCGGCATACATTTATAAAATGTGAAAGTTTTTTTTTCATTTTCCACTATACCTATATATAATGCACACTGTTGACTTTTGACAATTATTTTGGGGGGGGGGGTGCATATTATACACGAGAAATTACAGTATCTCTTCTTAGTTTTTGTTAAGTTATGTTTGAGCATGGAAGATTTCTGTTTTGGAAAACTGGATTCTAGATCAGTGGTGGAACAGAATCTTGTGTGTGGTATTCTGTGTTGAGATTATCAGAGCACACCACAGAGTACAAACAAAACTGTCAAATGAGTTTTTCTTTTGTTATTGTTACTTTTGTGTGGGGTCTTTTAAAATTTGAAAAATCCTTGTGTGTGTACAAAAAGTGAGTTTTCTTTAAGTGAAGCAACTCAACTCCCAACACAATCATAATTCCATAATTCCATTCGAAAAGTTAAACTTTCATAGATTATAGATTCAGAGCCCACAATTTCAACAATTTCAAGTATTATTTGCTTATTTTTACATAATTTGGGCTTCCAGCTAATAAAACCCACGAAATCGGGAATTCAAAACATTTGAATACAGTGAAGAAATCACAATTTACTTATCAGTTTTTGTAGGGAAAAAAAGAAAAAAAAGAAATTAGGGTCACATTGAATCAATCAAAATATAGTACTTTCAAAAAAATATGTTAATCTTCAATACTTGGTTGGAATCCCTTTGCTTTAATCACTGCCTCGATGCGCCGTGACATTGAGCCAATCAGCCTGTGGCATTGCCTGGGAGTTATGTAAACCCAGATTTCCTTGATGTTTGCTGTCAGTTCTACTTTGTTTTTGGGTCTGGTGCCACTCATTTTCTTCTTGAAAATACCCCATAGATTCTCAATGGGGTTTAAATCTGGCGAGTTGGCTGGCCAGTCAAGTACTGTGATGGCGTGGGTATCAAACCAGGTTTTGGTGTTTCTGGCGGTATGGGCAGGCGGCCAGGTCCTGCTGGAAGATGAAATCTGCATCTCCATACAGATCCTTAGCAGAAGGAATTATGAAGTCCTCTAACACATTCTGGTAGACTGTTGCGGTGACCTTGGATTTAAGAAAGAGTTTACCAACACCTGCACTGGACATTGCACCCCAAATCATGACTGACTGGATATTTCACACTGGACCTCAAGCAGCTTGGGTTCTGTTCTTCACCCGTCTTCCTCCAAACCCTTGGACCTTGATTCGCAAATGAAAGGCACACTTTACTTTCATCGGAAAAGAGGACTTCGGACCACTGGCCAAGAGTGCAGTCCTTCTCCTTGGCACAGTTGAGATGCTTCCAACGTTGGCTCAGGCTCAGAAGTGGCTTGGCCCAAGGAACCCGACAGTTGTAGCCCATCTCCCAGATGCGTCTGGATGTGGTGGTTTATGAAGCTGTGACTCCCGTCTCATTCCACTCTTTCTGGATCTCTGCGAGATTCTTGAATTTTCTCTATTTGATAATTCGCTGAAGCTCACGGTCATCTCTTTTGCTGGTCCATCTTCTCCTGCCATATTTTGTCCTTCAACTAGACTTTCCATTGATATGCTTAGACACAGCACTCTGTGAACAGCCAGGTTCCTTAGCTATGAACTTTTGTGGCTTACCCATCCTATGGAGGGTATCAATGATGGGCTTCTGGCCAGTTGTCAAGTCTGCAGTCTTCCCCATATTTAACCCAACTGAGATAATTGAACCAAACTGAAGCAATTGAATGACTTCTGGGAAAACCTGTGCAGGTGCTTTGAGTTTAGTGAATGATTAGTGTGTGACACTCAGTTTAAAACATTTATGGCATGCAAAATTTGGTCTGATTTCTTCACAGTATTCTAATTTTTTTAATTCCTGATTTCATGGGTTTTATGAGCTGGAAGCCCAAATTATGTAAAAATAAACAAATAAATACTTGAAATTGTTTAAATTGTGGACCCTGAATCTATAATTAACTTTTTGAATGCAATTATGGAAATAAAAAAACTTTTCCATGATATTCTAATTTTTGGGAAATCTAATAAATACCTGATGTATTTTTGAGTGATGGCGTGCCAACGACTGTATTTTTTGCTGAAAGGCAACTCTGCGGCATGACGAGTATTAACCACGTGCTTTTCCATTCGATGTGCATGCCTGCTGTCAGCCGCTTGCTAGCACCACCTCGTTCTATTATTACTGGTGCTTCTCACAAGAGCCAATATCGAACGAAACCACAACTTTAGCAGGTAGGATAATAGCAGCAATAAGCAAGCCATGCTGGCTCGGCGAAATGACAAGTTTTATTTGGCTAGCTAGCAACCCATTGGATGTGATTGAGTAACCTGCTTGACAGCCTCTCGTTGGAACACAAACCGGTAAATGCTTATCTTGACGACCAAGAAGCTCTCTTACATTTCGTAGAAACACAACAAGACGACAACATCATCATCGCGAAAGTCCATCTTGATATTTGTACATAAAGACGACTCTTTAGTCGACAGTTGTCTGAACATTATGTATTAGTACAACACACCCTCCTCAAGGCACCAGACGTCATGAAATGGCAAAAAATGTCATTACAGACCCACTTGTTGGACGGGTCAACAAGTGTTTACTTTGTTACGTTTAACAGAAATGTATTCCCAAGTGATGAAAATTTGGCTCAAAGCGAAAGTCAACACCACGATGTGTTTATAAAGCTTTCAAAAACTGCTCAACAACTTTCTGCAGCGAGGCAAAATAAGACAGGTTCACAACAACGGTGACTTGCCATTCTGCTACAAAACCAACCTAACGTTCAGATTTCAAGCACGATTGAGCAGTAAACCACGTTAGAACAAAACAACACCAGAAAGCAATATTGCGTCACAATTTTGAAATATCCCAAAAGGATTCATTTTAATACTACGTCACATGAATTAGGACATGTCTTTTTTCTTCTTCTTCTTCAAGGCCACACTAAAGAGAGAACACCCACGTCGTTTTAGCATGGGATTCTAGCTATCCCTGACACACAGCAGCATTACTCATAATAAGCAATTAGAACACCCTATTTAATATATATTTAATATTTAAAGTATGCCCACGGGCATCTTTACGAATGACATCGCTGTGTATCTGTCACAGTCACTGAATATGTTTGGTAAAATGAGCATATAAATAAGAATTATTCGTAAAAGCGTTTTATTACCTTTCTCTCCTTGAGTCCGCAGAGCCGGACGGACGGAAAGTGTTCCCGGAAGCCGGTACCGTGGTAATTCCGGCCCAATCCCGTCACGTGCAATGAGTTCTCGGTCGGAAAAGGGCAAGTGGAACTGGAACGCCCCCCAAACTCCGATCGCGGACAACACTGATCGTCTGAGGAACATCAAAACAAACCTATTTTCTGTCCTAATTTCCGCACTATAACAGGGAACAGAGGTTGGAAATGCTTGTTTATTAAACTAAATGTGAGACATTAAATGAATCATGTCTACTAATGTAACTACCAGCTATATCAGTGGGCGCAACCCTGACATTTGTAACGTTTGTCGTCTGCGTGTTGTTACGTGAACCCTGTATTCATATTACAGTGTAGGTTTTATTGCCATTTACTGCTTATTTTAGTCATATATTTGAAGTCTTTAACACGTGTTTTATGTACTCTTTAATTTTTCTTATTATAATGTAATAATTTTTGTGTCATGTTGCTTCTTTATGTAAACCACATTGGAATACCTGTGTATGAAATGGGCTGTTGTCATATAAAGAGCTAGTAACAGAGAGACTTGAACTACCATCTAATTAATAAAGCTGTAAACTAACCACAATGCCAATGGGCTTGTTGGTTGTCATGGCAGCAGCAATAGTCACAGCTGGCCGGCTCACCCTGTGGCAATGACTCATCCAATGTTTCCCATTGACTTTACTGCATCAACCATCTCTTCCATAAACATCCCAGAGGTGCCCTAATCTGGGAAGCCTCTTATGGGCAGGATATCGATTTTAGTTTGTAAACAAATCTGTATTGCATAAATATTGTCACTTCTTAATTGTTAAGATATGATAACCAGACAGAATCGGTAATCACAATACCGAGCCTGGTTTCATCAAGTCTTTGGGGGGATTTAAATACAAAACATCTATTAGTCAAAGTCAATAACCCGGAAACTATTAAAATAGACCACAACATATAAGAATATCCATCCATCCATTTTCTATACTGCTTATCCTCACTTTGATCACAGGTGAGCTGGAACCCAGCTGACCCTGGATTGGTCACCAGGCGATTGGAGGAGAACATTTAAGAATAATTATTTTACAAGTCTGAACTATCAGTAATTGGCTGGCAACCAGTTCAGGGTGTACCCTGAGAAGTGTAGAGAACAAAGAAAAAAATATTTTCACATCTTTTGTTTCAACTATTGTTTGAAAAAGACTACACAACACATTCAACCATTTTGACAAAAAAAAAAAAAAAGTCTTCCATAGCAAATTGATACAATTTCAGTTGGCACATCACTGCATCCTGCCAAAAGATATACGGTATACTGTGGTACAAGTACTGTATGTAACTTGGAATCAATGCAGCACATGGAAATTAGTACATAAAAAAATCTCCCATAAGCCAACCTGTACCTCAAACAATATTAAATATGGCTATTTTTCCAAGGAAGTCATCGAAATAGTTTTTCATTAGCAGACAGACATGTTAGAGGTGGTATTTGAAAGAAAGGAATCGCTAGCCTACTTCTGCTTCTTTATTAGAGCAGTTTTAGTACAGGTTCCCACTTATATGGGCAAACTTGCAGCAGTTCGTCATTAAATTTTTTCATGCGCAGACCTTCAACATCCTCTGCAAACTATACATGACACTCCAGCAAGATGCCGGCACGATTGCAAAGTCTGTAAAACCCATCATTAGAAAATGATTTTTGTAGGTTGGAAGGCATTAATAGAGATGTTAAAGTAAAGAATAAATACAATTGGTTGAGATTAGAACTACTACAGTTCTAATGCCCAACAAAGCTCATCTGTCAGCATTCCTGACAAATGCAACATCAAAAAATAATATTCATTTCACAATGTGGATCCACATTTTATTTTTGAACAAACCTTTTACAGTCGTGTAACAAAACTAAAAAAAAAAGAACAACAAAAAAGTTGGCAAAAAATAACTGTTTAATGATTTATTTAGCCTAAAAATTTGATGTAAATAGTGGGGACAAAAACATCTGTTGCACTTAAAAGGCTGAGTGAATGTTCTGATAAACATTTACAGGAGGGCTGTGAATGGGTGTTGGATTGAAGATGTTTGAATTGTCAATAGCTGGTCCAGGGAAAACCTATGTTGAGTGGATTAGGTCAGAGTGAACCTCCACCTATGTCACTGCAATCCAATTATCCACAGCCCCAAAAATCCATCCATTTTTAAAGACAGCTCAGGCTGGCCACAGGCATCACACCATTGCTCTTTCCAGCAATGTAGTAAAACAAGTTATAACAATAGCAAAGAGCCATGGCGGGTCAACCTTGAAAATACAAGGAGAGTTGGAGGGCGGGGGAAGGGGGTTGAGGACAGTCTAGGTTTCATAGTTGGGGTTCTTGCGAAGGATAACAAAGCCCTCCAGGATGGGGGTAACAGGCAAGTACTCCTCTGTGGCCAACTCCGCTCTCTCACCATGCGCCAGCAAAACTGGTGTGGTGTGGGTCTGGAAACCTGTAATGGCCTTGGGTTTGCCTGCTTGGCCCACAACGTCCACGGCCTGTGGAGATATCAAAAGCTAGACTTTACACCGATCTTATCGTCCTGGTCTGTATCGGTAATTAGCATTTTATGCTGATCGGCTTTAATGTCATAATTCGCCATTGATCGGGTCCGCAAAAGACATTTACTCCGCGTCGCAATCATGTACGGTATATTTGAATCCAAAAGCTAGTTTATTTTTAGCCTTGTCGCGTGTCTTTTGACATAGTACTGTAAATAAAGTTATTAAAAAAAAAAAAAAAAACAGCAGTGTGGGACAGACAACACGTGATGCGTGGATCAGACTTCAAGACAAATTTGGCCTTTCACGATTGCACTATGTCAAACTACTGCAATCAAATCTTGTATTCAGATACCACCGCATCCCGTTTTTTACGATCACTGGGCTTTATCTTGTCAACAAAAAAGGCGACTCCATACACTGGCCACACTGGTTACCATGGCCACGACAACAACAATGGATCGCGTCGTGTGCATAAGAACTAAATGGGGAAAAACGTGTGTTGGTGGTCACCGGTGCTTGGGAGAGGACTTTAATTCAAGGATTGCTTGAGGTATGGTCACGTACTTTTAATACGATACAGCTCGCAAGCAGGCAACAAAACGTTATGGAGCCTAGCAAGCTAGTGCTAGCACTAACGATTGTGCGTAAACATGCTGCCGTTCTGTTGAATCATTCTCTAAAGTGAAGTAATGTGAAGTAATGTAATTACAATAAAGTAATTTAATTATAGTAAGTTAGCACCCATTATTTCTGTCATGTTGTAATGTTGGTTTGACCTGACTGATAAGAATACATGACCTGACTAGAGCAGTGATTTCCAGCCAAGGCACATATTTTACAACTGAAAAATCTCACGGCACACCAACAAAAAAAAATTTCACAAAAAGTGGATACATTAATTACTGTATGTACTTCCTGCCATCTAATAGAAGAGCATTTATTTGTTCTCTCTGTCACTATGCCTCACTGGCATAAATAGACGAACAAAGATATTATTTATTGTAAAAAAAAAATTTTGGAGCAGTTAAGTAAATAGACAAGTCATTTAAATAGACACATTGCTCCATCTTGTGATTGGATCAGTGATCGTTTTTTTAAACTCGCTGATCGGTCCCACAAATCCTGATCGTGTAACTCCTAATAAAAAAATTCAATCATGTTATGCTTTTCTGGTAACTTAATACATAATAATGTTGAACCATAGAAATACCCTGGATCATTCAGTCTTGACATTTGTCATACACTCTAGGCTACATAAGACTTTACCTGACCAACTCTGACAGACACGGGCAGTGGTCGAAGTTCCTCATCAAAGGTGACGAGCATACGCGGCTGCATGGCTGCTACCAGGCCGTAAAGAATGTAGTGAGATTTCCCCAGGATTACTGCAATTCACACAGTCATACCCAGAATAAATTTTAATGCAAAGAAATCACTGAAGAATGATTATGAATGGTAAAGCGTCTGTGGGAGCAAAGGCAATAAGAACTCACTGTTCTTGACATCAAGAAAGGAGACAAGCACAGTGAGCAGCCCAGCCACAGCAACCTGACTCATTAGCTGCCTGTCGCTATGGTAGGGACAGAGTGTCAGTGTGCCTTTGCCCAGGTGAGTCAGACCCTGTAGAGACGCAAACAGCACAAAGTCAATACTTATCTGTACACAAGCACACAACCCTCTTTGTGATGCCTCCACACACCTGAGCCAGTCGAACCATGAAGAGATTGTTGGGGTCTTTGGCATGATACTGTGCCAGTTGCCGCAGCATTGCAGCCAGGCGGGCATTATTTGTTCCTGAGAAAGAGGGGTCAGGGAAAATAAGTGTTATAAATGGGATAGGTACAGTGTATGAGGAGGATGGAAATTATTAATCGCTATAAGATATTTAGTTTGAAAACCTTGAGCAAAATCAGTGATTTATACTTAAAGCTTATATGACAAAAAAAGTCTTAAGCACTGTTAAACATGAATATTTTAAAATCAATGTGTATGTAATGTGTACAAGAAACAGGAAGTTGAACATTTTATAAAGTAAGTTCCACATAGTTATAACTTAATATATTTAGTACATCCAGACTCACCACTGCCCACCATGCCCATGGCAAAGATAGAGTTGTGTGAGACCTCGGGGTCAGCATCATGGGAAAACTTGCTGAGGGTGTCCAAGATGTTCAAACGAGGGTTGGACACAGAGATGAGAGCCAGAGCAAGAGGCACCGCTCGTCTCAGAGTGGGCTCACCGTAACGCAGCTGATGTTAAGAAATAGCACAAAAAGGAAGCAGCAGTTAGGTCAAATAGAGCTCCCACTGCAGAGGCAAATCTAGGATCTGTACTTAAGTGGTGCTTAGCCCCTAATAAGAATGTCAAGTATAAAATACAATTAGCATTTAATGTAAATAAAGCTCTTAAAACAATATTTTTGAACAAAATGGTGGAATATGCTGTTTGCAATCCTCAGAAAACATTTGAGTCACTTTTAAATTCAACCTTAAGAGTTTTTTGTCATATTTGTTGTAATGTGCAAAATTACAGCACACCTCATTAGAGTCCTTCAGTAAATAATAGGAGGTAGCGTTGGGCAATACGGCCTTCAAATAAAATAAAGATTTTTTTCATAAAAGTCAGATTTCTGTATTCAAGCAATATTTTCCCCTTCGGTGGGATTTACTTTATTTCTCCTGATTCCAAAAAAGCTTTGAAGGTTTTTTTCCCAAGCATTACAGAATGTTTTTCAATAGAGGTAATGTAAAAAAATGGGGGGGCGGCGTGGCGCAGAGGGTGAGTGTGCGCCCTGTAACCGCAGGGTGGCCGGGTCATATCCCTGCCTGAGCCCATGTCGTCAGTGTCCCTGACTCTTAACCCACGTTGACGTTGAATGAAAGCGGTCGGATGTTTGGTGGTGCTCGGAGGGGCTGTCGGTGCAAATTGGGAGCCAGGCTTCTGTCAGGCTGCCCAAGTAGCTTACCACCACCAGGGTGTGACTGGAATGTATGAACAGTGTGTGCAATTGTAAAGCTTGAAAGCCGAGCGTCTTGAAAAAGTGCTATATACGTGTAATGCATTATTATTTATTATTATAAAAGTAAAGTGCATCCTATCTTTTGTCATAACATGTTAGGGATACATGATAATTATTGGACAGATAATTATTTGGGGTGTCATGGTGGACGACTGGTTAGCACATCTGCCTCGCACTTCTGAGGACCCGGGTTCAAATCTGGCCTTGCCTGTATGTTTGCCTGTTCTCCCCATACCTGCGTGAGTTATCTCTGGGTACTCCGTTTTCCTCCCACATCCCAAAAACATGCACGGTAGGTTAATTGAAGACTCTAAATTTCCCGTAGGTGTGAATGTGAGTGTGAATTGATGTTTGTTTATATGTGCCCTGCTATTGGCGGGTGACCAGGTCAGGGTCTATCCAGCCTCTTGACCCGAGTGAGGATAAGCAGTATAGAAGATGAATGAATGAATAATTATTTGGATCGATTTGAAGAATTATGCTATCACATCGATAAATATGATAATATAGAGTCCATAAAAATAAATAAATAAAATCCAATAATTAAAAGTAAAAAGCAAAGCGGAGACATCTGGGTGCCCAAATCAAGCCCTCCTTTCTATTGAATACAACCAATCATAAACATGCAAAAAGGTGAGTGGGAGTCGCAGTAAACATGGGATCGAGCGTGTGGGATAGGAGGACATTTTGCTCGCTATCTGCAGCCAATGTTGTGCAAACATTCCGCGAGGAGGGAAACAATTAACAAGCTTCAACACATCAAATCTTATCTGCCACTTAAAATGTTGTCATTGCTACGACGGTGTTTTGAAAGCCTACGAACATGCCTGCAATGCTACTGCCTCAAAGCCAGCCACGAAAAAAGTGCAAAAAAAATAAATTAATTGCCAAAGATGGCTAAAACGATATGTGAGTTCATCATGGAAATGTTGGCACTTGACGACCAACTCTTTACCATCGTTGAAGAAACTGGATTTTGTCGGCTAATAAATCACTTGGAGCCATGGTTTGTATTTCCAAGCAGCCACTATTTTTCAGATGTATGTTTGCCAGCAAAATATGATGTGATTGCCACACTCTTGCGTACACTGACAGATGAAAATAAAGACATAAGCTTCACTAGTGATTTACAGACGTGAAGGTAGCCCTGTTAGCTTGCTAGGTCTGACCGTGCAGTGGCACATCTCGAAGGTGATCAATGCTATTGTCAATTTCACACACCTGCCTGTTCAGTCGTAGGTCTATGTCTATTGTGTTCTCATTTGTATGCACATGCCATGCAACATTCTTGTTTTATTATGCACTTAACTATGGCTGGTTTACATTTGAAAAGCCATTAAAAACAAAGTATTTTCTTAAAAAAAATAAACGTGCAATTCTAGAACCAGATGTGTTTTTGAAATGTGTTTTATTTGTAATTTCATATTTGGTTAGGACAAATCTTTTGGGTATTTCTTTCCTCCAGGTGTGCACAAACTACAGTTAACTCTAAATAAAAAATATGAATAAGTTATTGTATTGGTATGGGTCTTGAGAACAAGGAAGCTATCTGTATCAGCTTAAAAAATATATTGTGCATCCCGAATGAATGTAAACATATATTTAAATTGTTTCCTCAATTGTTACAGGGTCAGAAAAATCCTGAAATATGGCAGCCAATTTGCTAAATTGTCAACACTGACTCTGCAGCCATGTTGTACCAGACACGCTCAAATTTATTGACAAAATCTTATTATCGCCCAACCCTATTAGGATGCAAAGACTCATCGTCAGTATTACACATACCACACTGACTAACAGAACGTATTACTGAGCACTCAAGAGGTTCGCCCGTCTTTGGAACTTTCCCTTAGCTCACTGCACAGCGGCTTCACTCAGGCCACCTGGGTACCTCAACTGTCCAATCGAATAGCCATTTATGCCCTGTTCTTTTCAATTTGTTGCACAATTAACTGTGTAGCTCATTAAACTATACAGCCAATTTTTTTTCAGGAAGCAACTGTATGTCTAATCTTCCAAATTTTAGGTATGCAAATGAGACTTCCTTAGTGCTGGTGAGCATGAATTATTTTGACTTCACATCTGCACTTTAATGTCATCCGTTGCCCATGTACCACAATACCATTTGTGAGAGCAAGAGAAAACGGTGGAAGCTAAAAGTGACGAGCAGTTCTCACCAGATGTCCAAACGTCCGTAGTGCCATTTCAGAACCGATCTCCTCCCCCATCGCAATGAGGGCTATACCAAGAACAGCTACCCCCTAGGAAGAAAGTGATTACAATGAATATTGCTGATATTAGTGATCAAAAATGAAATTGTTAATAATTTACCTGGTGTGAGCCCATGTCAGCTGTGTCCTTCTTATCTTTGTCCTTTTTATCTTTCTTGTCCTTGTCCTCCTCTTTCTCCTTCTCCTTGGCCTCATAGTGCTCACTGCAGATGTGGAGAAGCTGCTGCACCTTAAGCACATTGCCAGAACCTGCAACAGGCGACGCCATAAGAGATGATTCGCTTGACAAAACATAGGTATCTGCTTGTGCAGACAGCTAAAATAACTTAGTAGTTGCAGACTAACCTGCATAAGCACAGATATCGACTAGCGTGTTGGCAAAGCTGCGGAAAGGTTCAGGAACAACTTGGAGAGCTGCCAGAGTGGTCTCAATGGCCTCTCCTTTACCTATGATGGAAAATGAGAGTGAAAATAAGACGAGAAAGAAAGTAATTATTTAAAGGTCCACTTACATCACTGTTTTTCGATGTAATTTTGGTGATTGATGTCCTTTTATCTGGTTTGAAATATAATTTTGGTTGGAAATTCTACTCAAGCTATTCTAAGGTGGTCTTTCCCACCTGGCATTTGAGACGGTCAGATTTCTCATTATTATACGCCATGTAAATGAGCTTCGCTCTGATCGGATCACTCATATTCCCTAATTTTAATATGGAAAACAGCTGGGATCTGACTGGTCCATATCACTCTCTCTGCTCAATAGATGTAACGTCCTTCGATGCCTCGTTTAGAGTCACGAGTTTGATCGTGGGTGTTATTTATACACACGGAACGCACATTCAAATACAGTCTATAAGTATACATGTGTTTTACAATACTTAACTATATTTGTCATTTTTAATTCAACCTTGGTGGATTAAATAGCGACGCTTGCATTCATTGTCGCCAGCAATAGTCGTTATTGCCAGTTCAATACACATGAATAGGAGGGGATGACAAGCTCAAAAGAGGAACACCACACCACCGGGCGCGGGACATGCCTCCACCACCTCGGTCCTCCCCAATGGGCCGCTGGTGTCTGTGAGAGAGCGCTCCGAGTGGCCATGGCGACGCCTGTCACCCACGGTTTCTCACAGCACGGCTAGTGGTAGAGCACTCTCTCGAGCACCAACCGCCGCCGACCCACTGAAGATGACTGCAGTCTCTTCATTTGCGGCAAACAGACTGTGTATAAATCATTGTGAAGCTCAATTCACCGAGCGTTGGATTGTTGGCTAACATAGAATGTGAGCTGGCTGAGATTGGACATGGGTGACATAAGAGAGGGGGGTACACTGAGCTTGTCATCTGTTCCCATTCACGTATATTAAACTGACCATGATGACCATCGCTAGGACAATGAATGCAAGCTTCGCTATTACAGCCACCGTTAGATTAAAAATTCCAACTATAGTTACACACGGGCAAAATTGTCAGTATCCCTGTTAACGAAAGACAAACACACAATGGTCACAGAAATAACTTGAATCTGACATAATACTAAATACAAATTAAACGATAATTAACAGGTGAAAAGCAGACACTCCTTTTGAATTGTGGTTCAACAGAATAATTTTTAAAAATGAACTCATGAAACAGGTCTGGAAAGAAAATGGCCACCCAGTTGGTCCCTGCGGCACCAACTGGGTGGCCAGTTGTCGGGGCGCCTCGGTGGGGCCGGCAGACCGCCCTGGGTCCCTCGCTGTGGGACGTGTCCCGTACGCCAGGCTGCTCTCGGGTGGCCCCCTGATCCCGCCCCTCGATTGATTGGGTGGGGTCCTCAGCCTCCGCGGTGCAGCCACACCAATTACAGGACACTTCTGTCAGTCTTTGGCATGTAAAACAGTGTCAATTCACTTGCATGTATCCGCAGGCACACACCTCTAGGACACTTTCACTGGGTGTGGGGTCACGCACTTCTGCGACAAATAACTCATGAATATGCAAATTGCTTGTGTATCCCCTCACTTATACCCTCGTCCTGTAGACTTTTATAATTTACATAATTAATGCAACCACACTTCAGTTGTACAGCTGGGTTCACGACCCTTGTCCTGCATGCTTCTTCTCCTGTCCTTGTCGTGTTCCATCTTGTCATGTCCTTCCCTCACAGGGTGTAGCACTACAGCAACACTCATATTTAATGTTTCATTGTTGTAGATAATGTAATGATTTACTTCTCTCACCCTGTTTACAATTAGTGCTTTGTCTTTGCTTCTCTCTCCCCTCTAGAAACTTCGTTCTGTTTGACTGATCAAGTCTGATTCTCAATAAACCTCAATTATAATACTAAGAAACCACAGCGGAAGCTTAAAAACTCCACTGTGACACAGTAAAACTGTTCCGGCATAAAAGGGATACAGATTTTCCATTCTGCTTGACCTAACAGCCGAACAGGACAAAAAAAAAAAAAAAAAGAGATTAGGAAGAAAATTAGACAAGCACGTTAAATGTAAAGGCTATAAGGCCATCTCCAAGTAGCTTGATGTTCCTGTGACTCCAGTTGCACATATTATTCAGAAATTTAAGTTCCGTGGGACTGTAGTCTAACTTCCTGCACATCGCCGCAGGTGGAAAATTGATGACAAATTGAAAAGACAGATAATACGAATCATAACAAATAGGGCTTCACAATTATGGCCAAAATAATAATCTGAATTACTTTGATCAATATTGTAATGACGATTATTCATCATCATTATTCCTCATTTTAGGGAAAAATATTTTTATCGCACTACTTTTCAACAAACATTATGTAACAGTTTTCAGTGCAAATTTAATCTTTAAATGAGAATAAATGAAAGATAAAAATAAATAAATAAATGTACCCCAAAAACATCTACTTTACCAAGGGCTAACTGAATAAATATGCAATTACAAAGTGCAATCACGAATTGCAACTTAATGGAAGCAAATACAGTTAATGCATAAAACATTAGGCTGTAAACGCCGACTTCTCATTTGAAAATCCCAGGCAATATAGTGAATTTTCAAGGACAGGTATGTCTCTGTTGTTCTGCTTGACCATAGGTCAGTCGTGCACGGTCACAAACTGCAAAGAACTTGACAGTTGTGATTTCCCTCTCGATTTACTTCCAGCGTTTTTTCATCGCGGTTAGGCCAGCCAAAAAGTTGAAGTCTAGGCAGCCGCTAAAACGATTGTTAATGGTGTCTTACCATGACACGCCACCTCTCCGCCAAAGTGCTAAAACAAACGAAAAAATAATTTTAAATCACCGACAATCAGCCAAAAGTGCGATCACGATTAAAATTTGATTGTGTAGCCCTATAAACAAAAGAGCCCAGAACAACCTCCAAAGAAATTAAAGCTGAACTCCAAGGTCAAGGCCAAGGTGTTAGATCACACCATCTGTCGTGGTTTGAGACAAAGTGGACTTCACGGGAGACAACCAAGGAGGACACCACTTAAAAATCATAAAAGCAACACTGGAATTTGCAAAACTGCCATGTTGACACGCCACAAAGCTTCTGTGAAAATGTCCGATGGGCAGATGAGACAAAATTGGAACTTTTTTGTAAAGCAGATCAGCTCTGTGTTTACAGACACAAAAATGAAGCACACTAAGAACAGAACACTGTCCCTACTGTGAAACATGGAGGAGGCTCTATTGTGTTCTGGGGCTCCTTTGCCACATCTGGCACAGGGTGTCTTGACTATGTGAAGGGTACAATAAAATTTCAATACTATCAAGGTATTCTAGAGAGAAATGTGCTGTTCAATGTCAGAAAGCTTGGTCTCAGTCGCAGGTTATGGGTCTTGTGACAGGATAATGACCCAAAACACCCAAGAATGGCTAAGAGCAAAATATTTGACTATTCTGAAGTGGCCTTCTATGAGCCCTGATCTAAATCCCATTGAACTTTTGTGGAAGGAGCTGAAACATACCATCTGGAGAAAGCACCCTTCAAACTTGAGACAACTGGAACAGTTTGTTCATGAAGAGTGAGGGATTCTCGTGAAAGTAAGCCATTTTAAACTAAAAAGAAAAACCTTTCCGGAGTGAGAAGCGGAAGCCAAAACATGCCAGCATAGGTTCCAGTTGAAAAGATAGTTTTCAAATAATCAAATTGGATTCTTCCTTTGTTGGGACTATTATTCCGGAATAGTACAAGGAGTAACAATTCAATTCTGATTCAGAAGTCATTCGCTACTGTCAAAACGAATACCAAATAGGGATGTAGATGGCGAGTCCGTGCCCTATTTGTGTGTGATAAGAATGTGATGATCCTGGGGGGAATAATCATCACTATAAGCTTAATTAAAAACACTTATGTTTTTGCTGATAATTTAAATATAAAAGTAATAGGGGTAGAACGATTCACAGTCGTGTCCATAAATATTGGGACATGGACACAATTCTCATCTTTGTGGCACTTTTGCTCAACTCAATACATTAGCAAGTTTTCACACCCTCCCCCCAAAAATATTACCAGCTATCATTGAGTGTAATTTCAAAAATAGTTGCTAATTATTGTTACCCAAGTGGTTGAGTCCTAAACCAAGAGGGAGCCAGCGGGCATAAGTGTCTTTCAGCTCCTGTTCGTTCTTCTCCATGATGGTCTGCACTATGGTGGAGGTCACGTCACCGTTACACGACCCCACAGCGATCATACCACATGCCAATGCAGTCACGCCAACCACCTGGATGGAAAGTTAACCCAGAAGATTGTATAAAAATTCTGCAGATTTAATCATGTGAAAAAATATCAACACAAAAACCAATCATGCCCATAAAACATACCTCCATGCTGGATTTTGAGTCTCCCATGACTGGAAGAAGCAGAGACAGGACATCTTCTCTATTGGAGCCAGCATAAGCTAAACCCAATCTGTAAAGGAGATGGTGGATAACAATTACAATGTATAGCTTTGTGTTCACAAAATCATCTAAAAAAAACATCTAAAAAATGATTTAACATTTACAGCAGTACAAGAAGGTGGCCCAAACTATAGGTAACAATGCATACACATACAAATGTTCAACGTTATAAAACATTTTTGTCGTCATCACCCAAAAATGGCGCCTATCCTCATGGTATTACTGTTGTGCAGGACATAGTCTGAGAGCAGGGCGAGGGCTGGGTCACATTCATTTCTCACACCTGAGTTTACGATGCCACAGGCAAGGAGAGCACCAGACTGCAAAAAAAGGATGACGTAAGGTGAAGAAGAATGAAGCAAGCTGACCTCATGTGCTGTGATCAATAGGACAGAAAATACATTATATTGTCTGTTGATTGTAAATTCATAGCTAGAGGTGTCCCGATCCGATCTTGGACATCAGAAATCGGTCCGATGTCAGCAAAAAAAACGAGTATTGGATTGAATCAGCCTGGCTCTAAAATGTCCAATTTTACCACTATTATACAAGCAGTCCATTCCTGCTCCCCTCCAGCACTTCTGTCTAGCAGCGCCTGGACAGCATGCACAGCCCACGTGGTCACAACAACAGGTTGCTAAGCTGCTAACATAGTAGCAAGGAGTAACTGTGACTGTAGCTTGCTTCAAATCATTTACTGACACTCTAGTTGAAATTCACTGTAAAACTAAACACAGATAAAGGAATTACACCTGTTGAATCTTTAAAAACATCAGACTTTGTGTCTGAGTTTTTTTTTCAGAAAAATTGCTAGCTCAAACCTAATAAACAATGAATGAAAAACACCATTGACGAGCTAATGAAAATTAGCATTGAGCCCGCTGCACATATCTCTCAGACGAATTAATATTGGTACACAAATGCTGTAAAAACACATACAAAAGGGGAATATAACACTCTCAGATATATATTCTTCAAACTCGGTGAAAAACAAGTTATATTGAAAATATTCAATCGTGACTTCTCCTTTCTGTGTGTCTCATTGCGTGCACCATACTGCTCCTCAGAGGCCAAGACAATGGACAGCAGGAGCAGTGAATAAAATTATACCCCAGACGCATTGCGTACATGTGGAGAGACCAAACGCTGTACCCACCATTCACGGACAGTAAAAAAAAAAAAAATAATAATAATAATAATAACTGAATTTAACTTTGTTATTTTGCACTTTAAAAGGGTAATTTATATTTATTATTCATTGAGGTCATTTTTCATGGTTTTTAAATTTATTAAATCTATTCAAATGTAGAATATGCTTAAGTTAAGCAGTGGTTATGTTGCAATTTAAATAAAGATTTTTGTTATTAATGGTTTTAAGTTATTTTCATGATTTTGTAATTTATTCTATTCAACTGTAGTGCAATACTCTGTTTAAAAGTTACTTGATGTAAGCCATTGGTTAATTATAAATGTCAGATTTTTTTCATACAATTTGGTTTAGCTTTTAACTGATTTCTTATTTTAGTTTATTTATTACTTATTAATTTATGTATTCATTACTTTTATTATTTTTATCCAAGTTCATTATTGTCCCTCAGTTTTTTACTCTGTCCTATTGTCTTTCAGTCTTCTTAACAGTTTAAGTTTAAATCCAGTGTCTCCTCATGGGAGCCTCCATACTATAAGGTGTGTTCGGTCTCCCCAAGGGGATGTCATTCTACAGTTTGGACTTTGCACAATGTGGGGAGTCCATCCCAGTCTTGCCGGGTCATGGTGGTCTTTGCAGCGGCATCCTCTGTGGCTGCGGGCGGCGGCACAGGTGTGGCTGACGCCCACTGGTTTGTCTTTCCTCACCTGGATCCTCAGTGCCTTACCATGTCTACACACTATTAATCAATATGCGCTGTGTGCATGTGTATGTGCAGGTTTGAGTGTTCATGTGGGTGTGTTTTGCATTTAAACGTGGGGTGGGAGGGGTGGGTATACTTATTGTATTGCGTACTTGTCATTTTTTGTCAGTTTTAATTTCTGTAAAGCACTTAGTGTTGCATTTTAATGTATGAGAAGTGCTATATAAATAAATTTGATTTGAAACAAAAAATTTCTAATTTACCTTTATGTAGTCCTCAGATGAGTAAAGATATTTATCAATCTGGGTGAGGCCGCCATCCACATCCCACAGCAAGATCATCCCGAGAGAGGCTGCAGCGCTCAACATACCTAAGTAGTTTCAAATTACACACACAGAAATTATCAATAATACAGCAATGTAAAAAACAAAAACGTTACTGTTATCATTATATATTTTGCAATCTGTACCATGGTCCTTGTTTTTGTACAACCATTTATTGCCATCATCTGTTAATAGCTTGTCCTGTCCAAATGCTGCATTAACAAAGCCATTCACAAAGGAAGAGGCCAGGTTCATGCGGGCTGAGTCCACTTGGGAACCGCTACCTCCAAATCCTTTAACATAGAAAAGAAACATTCAGTTGTCACTGACAGCCATAGTACAAAAACAAATAAAAATAAAATAAATAAACTAATCATTCAATTTGAAGCACATTACAGTATCTTGACTGGATATGTACAATTAATAAGCCAATTGTCACAAACCACTGTCTGACCACCAGGGCTAAACGATTTGGGAAAATAATCTAATTGGGAAGGGCAGCACAGTGGATGACTGGTTAGCACAACTGCCTTAGAATTCTGATGGCCTGTGTGGAGTTTGCATGTTCTCCCCGTGCTTGCATGGGTTTTCTCCGGGTACTCTGGTTTCCTCCCACATCCCAAAAACATGCATGGTAGGTTAATTGAAGACTAAATTTGCCCGTAAGTGTGAATGTGAGCGCGAATGGTTGTTTGTTTATATGTGCCCTGCGATCGGCTGTCGACCAGTTCAGGGTGTACCACGCTTCTCGCCCGACGGTAACTGGGATAGACTCCAGCACGCCCGCAACCCAGGTGCGTAGTGGTACGGAAAATGGATGGATGGCTCTAATTGGAATTTTTTTCCCCCAACCAATATTGCAACTGCTGCGATTGGCTGGGAACAAGTTCAGGGTGTACCCCGCCTCCTGCCCGTTAATAGCTGGGATAGGCTCTAGCACTCCCGTGACCCTTGTGAGGATAAGCGGCTCAGAAAATGGATGGATGGATATTGCAACTGATGTCATCGTCAGTTTTATTCACTAAACACAGGAAATAAATCATTCGATAAAATGACCAACACGACATTGGCTACATTTAACATATAAACAACTATTTGCTTTAGGTCAGGCCTAAATAACATATCTTTATTTGAACATTGAATTGTAAAAAGAATAAAAACAATCATACTGGAATATTGACTGATTGACTTAACTTCAAGCCTTGTAAACGTAATGTGATTCTTTTGCCAGTAGCAGTAGCACTGCTGGAAGGGTAAGCCAAATTTGAAGTGGAGAGTGACACGAGTAATGCTTTTCATCACAAAGATGTGAGAATTAAAGCAGTCCAAATGTTAAACTACATTAAATGTTTATCAGTTACAGTAAAAGCGTCACGATGACTCACTTGTTAGATAACTCTCAAAAACAACTATCAAACCCAAGAAATAGGAGAATGTTCTAAAATGTATCATTTTTAGTTAATAATAAACATGAATATTAAAAATTTTGGGTGGTAAATATTATTCACTGGACAGGGGGGGAGCATATAAAAGCGATTATGTACATTACCTAGTAACTTAAGCTGTCAGATAATTGTAACAAGATGTGAAAAGCAGGACAAAGCGGCCTAAATGACAAAGTACTCACCCCTTAGTGCAAATTGAATTTAAGTACAATACTAGAGTTCACATGGATTAGGAGTGCGTGTGGGACTTGCTACGCCACCACTGTGCCCAGCCAGAGATCGCCTGCCCACATAACCAAACTGTGAGAGCGTAGCAGTGGATCAACTCTGCTTGTGAATTGATGAAGAAGGGTGGATGCGGGATGGACGGTGATTGACGATCATGATTCAAACGTACCTCGCGGTTCTACGCTTCAATTCGCCGCAGAGCAGGAGCTGCACATCGACAGACTCCCCCCAGACTGCGGGCTTCTCTTTACCAATCGATTGCAAAGGACTCGTGGCTGCTCAGCTCCCCGCACGTGAAAGCCGGTGAGCCTGTTTGTCGAGCCCGCAGCGAGCAGCAGCACCTCCCCGCTAAGAAGGATAACTCAATACCCCTCAGTAGCGGTGAGAGGAAAATCGAACCATACAATTTCAAAACATATGGTAGACGTTTTTACAGCTCACACCTATATCCGCCGCAACTGCTTGCATGTCACGTCAGCTTTTTTCTTGTTTAAATTACAGCCTTTGCGATTGATAATTGATAATTACATACTGCACTGTCGGTATGAATTCGATTAATCGTTCAGCCCTACCGACTACCCTTTTCACATGCAGGTGCACATGCGCACACTTTCCCAGACTTACTATTATTTTCCAGGTGTGTTTTGTAGATGTCATCTGGGACTTTGGGTTCCATGATATCCAACTGTGGAAGTCGGGATGTGTGCGTTAGAAGAAGATTTTGATTAATGTTGAATGTTGATAGAACCAGTGAAGCAAAATTATCCGATGACGGTCTGACTTTACAATATGGCCATAATGTAAACAATACATGCACTGAAGAATAAAAGCCTTAAAAAACTTAAAGGCAAGATGGAGAAATATATATTTTACAGAATTTTCCAGCAAAAAAATAAACACAGTATACACATAATTTGGTGTTTGTTCTTTTTCTTAGATGGTAGTTTTTGTGACATAGCAGTACTGTGCTAATTACATGTCTATTAGTTAGTAATACCCAGGTCTTCTTAAAGGTGTTTAGACACTAAAAAGAATCCCACCGCGCCACTCGACAGTAACACTGTCTTGCTCATTTTCCCACATCCTGCCCTGTCCTTCTCTATCCTCTCTTATCTGGTTCTCTTGGTTATTTATTGCATGGCTTCACCGGCTACCGGCTATTACTGCCCTTCACTCATTTTCCTACCTCCCTGGCCAGGGCCAAGAAATTGCTGTTGAGCTGCACATTGGACATAATCTCTGTCAGGTCCTCATAATCTTCTACGTCCTCATTAAGCTCCAAGAACATGCCATGGCGACCAAGCATGTAAGACATCTGCTTCTGAATAACTCTGCAAGGTAAATGCAATGGAGTTAGTTTTTACATTTATGTTTTTAAACAAAAAATAGCTATATATATCTATAGAAACAATTACTAATGCAACGCAACCAAGCAATGCTCTCAATCAAAAGCTATATAGTACTCACATGTCTTTGCAGGATGTGAAGATGTTTTCTACAAGCTCCACATCATTGAGCATTAGAGCCAATCGAAGAGCCTCGGGATACCGGTTGAACTTCCTGAAGATTTTCAAGGCACATCGCAGCAGTGCAGAATTTTCTGGCTCCGGAACATAGCTCACACAACTGGGACAGTGGAGAACAAAAGTGTCAAATACTTTAGGAGGACCACATTAAAGAGACCAAAGTTGGTGAATATAGCAAGTTAAAAGCTGTACATACCTTGTGAGGTAGAGGCAAACCTTGCCGTAGGCATTCTCATCAATGTATTCGTCTACCATGTCCAGCCTCTCAATTTCCATCAATAGGTCACAAGCCTCGTGTTCAGCATTGTGTGCCATGTTGTAAGGTACGATTTCCTTCACCAGCTTCAGCAATGTCTCCTGCTGGGTCTTATCATTCTCCTCTACCTCCTGCCACTCTTTAGCCACCTCACCAGCCAGGTGCCTGTGAAATAATGACAGCAGGGGGTTGACTTAATTGTTTTCCATTTTCTTCATGTAATCGTCTTTTGAAAGCCAACTTTCACTCGTTCACTGCCAGCCATTTTCAAAGCAAAGTTCATCCATAAACAGCCATTTTAGAGCACTTTGAACTGATCTTTCACCAGAAAAAAACTTTTGTTTGTACCCCTTTCCGTTATGTTGTAAACAACAGGAGAACAAGGTATAACCAAAAACACCGGTACAGCATGCATGCTAGCATATGTTATAAGCTATCGTATGTTTTACCATGCTTGCGCCCAATAATACGGTGTGCCTTATGTATGTGTTAAATACAGAAATAGAGCCCTTAACTGAGACTGGGCCTTTTAATACGGTGCGCCTTATGGTCGCGAAAATACGGTAAATGTCCACAGCAGTGAATGAGTTAACAATGACTTATTTGAAATATATTTTGCTACAAAAAGTAATTATATGTAGTCAACATGAATTACCGAACATATTCATGTCCCCAGGAAGCCAGCTCTTCCTGGGAGCCCAGCAGGCGATACTTGAGACACTCCCTCTCCCCACTCATAGTCATGGCCAGCACCGATACCACATCGGCACAAAAATGCTGCAAATACAATAGTATGAACAAGTTAAGATCAATTCCATTGGCCCAGTTAAGTATACTTTAGAGTCCTGCCCTGCCCCCACCAGAAATGTGTCTGAGCATTTACAGTGGGGCAAAAGTATTTAGTCAGTCACCAATTGTGCAAGTTCTCCCACTTAAAAAGATGAGAGAGGCCTGTAATTTAAAGAATTTATTAGCAAATTATGGTGGAAAATAATTATTTGGTCACCTACAAACAACCAAGATTTCTGGCTCTCACAGACCTGTAACTTCTTCTTTGAGAGGCTCCTCTGTCCGCCACTCATTACCTGTATTAATGGCACCTGTTTGAACTCGTTATCAGTATAAAAGACAACTGTCCACAACCTCAACAGTCACACTCCAAACTCCACTATGGCCAAGACCAAAGACCTGTCAAAGGACACCAGAAACAAAATTGTAGAACTGCACCAGGCTGGGAATACTGAATCTGCAATAGGTAAGCAGCTTGGTGTGAAGAAATCAACTGTGGGTGCAATTGTTAGAAAATCGAAGACATGCAAGACCACCGATAATTTCCCTCGATCTGGGGCTCCAACGCAAGATCTCACCCCGTGGGATCAAAAAGATCACAGGAACAGTGAGCAAAAATCCCAGAACCACACGGGGGGACCTAGTGAATGACCTGCAGAGAGCTCGGACCAAAGTCACACACCACCGCCATGGACTCAAATCCTGCAGTGCCAGACGTGTCCCCCTGCTTAAGGCAGTACATGTCCAGGCCCGTCTGAAGTTTGCTAGAGAGCATTTGAATAATCCAGAAGAGGATTGGGAGAATGTCGTATGGTCAGATGAAACCAAAATCGAGTTTTTTGGTAAAAACTCAACTTGCCTTCTTTGGAGGAGAAGGAATGCCGAGTTGCATTCAAAGAACACCATATCTACTGTGAAGCATGGGGGTGGAAACATCATCTTTTGGGACTGTTTTTCTGCAAAGGGATCAGGACGACTGATCCGTGTAAAGGAAAAAAATGAATAGGGCCATGTATCGTGAGATTTTGAGTGAAAACCTCCTTCCATCAGCAAGGGCATTGAAGATGAAACGTGGCTGGGTCTTTCGGCATGACAATGATCCCAAAGACACCGCCCGGGCAACGAAGGAGTGGCTTCGTCAGAAGCATTTCAAGGTCCTGGAGTGTCTTTGCCAGTCTCCAGATCTCAGCCCCATAAAAAAATCTTTGGAGGGAGTTGAAAGTCTGTGTTGCCAAGCCACAGCCCCAAAACATCACTGCTCAAGAGGAGCTCTGCATGGAGGAATGGGCCAAAACACCAGCAACAGTGTGTGAAAACCTTGTGAAGACTTACAGAAAATGTTTGACCTCTGTCATTGCCAACAAAGGGTATATAACAAAGTTTTGAGATAAACTTTAGTTATTGACCAAATACTCATTTTCTACCATAATTTCCTAATAAATTCTTTAAAAATCCGACTGTGATTTTCTGTATTTTTTTTCCATTTTGTCTCTCATTGGTGAGGTATACTTTTGATGAAAATTTTAGGCCTCTGTCATCTTTTTAAGTGGGAGAACTTGCACAATTGGTGGCTGACGAAATACTTTTTTGCTCCACTGTATCCAACAGGTTTTAATCTGTATTTATCTCTCGTGTTTACTATAATACATTCATGCCATACCTTGTTTTCCCCTGCGGCCATGCCTTCATAGATCTCTTTAAGTTTGCCATAATGTGGGCGCAAAAATTTTAGAGGTTTGGGTACTGATGTCATGGAAGTGGTTGAAGAGCGAATTAGCCTGCGCAGCTCTTCCAATGCAGGACGGTACAAAGCTGTGTTCTTTTCCTGCAAATGCGTGAGTAAAGGTGAGATTAGTCAAGTTTTTTTCTCAAATGTACTGTATATAAAGAGTATTCAAATAAGCAATACTCACGCCTAGTCTCTCCACCATCATTTCCAAGTCCTCTTGTAACTGCTTATCTTCCTCAGACTAAAAAATAAATTAAGAACAGAATTTAAAAGTTATGTAATGTTAATGAAAATACTGCAAGTCAATAAATAGGTTTTTGCATTTTTAATCATGACACAAACATTGTGAAACAATATTACTCAAATACATTCGTAAAAAGGGTTTCAACTTGGTTCCGTTACCATAAAGGAGTGCATTCACACACATTTACAAGATATAAGCTACCCGACAACTGCACAACTGTAAACATAAATGTACGTCTGCTAAATTATTTACACATACCATACAATAAAGAAAATAACGTTTGTTATAGTAAAGTCCATACTAATTTGGTCTCTTATTTTCAATATTCCACCCCAAATGACTGGAGCACTCTTCAACAAATCATTCCCGTCTCATATTCATCCCAATATCATCGTTTAAAAAGTTAGTGAGCGATACGTAACAATCGCTGCACCTTTTTTTAGGCCTGTTATGTGCCTTTCACTCATCATATGCTATGATGTACTATGGAAATATGTAACTAAATCACATAGTACTGTTTGTTATATATCTATTTATTTGTTTCTATTGTGTTTATTTGTGTTTGCTTTTATTTTGCGTCGCTTTACTCTGCTGTCAGCAGACAGGTCAGCATTACAAATGAGAATCTTAAAGAACTATCCATACTAATCATAACTATCCATCCCAACCCTCATCTCCTGACTTTGCTAAGTGCTAAACCGTCCACAACTACACTGAGCTGCTACAGAGGAACTAACCAACTGAAAATGTTCCGACAACGCTCAGCACAGACAATATGACCCTAATACGGTATATTTACATTAACTTTATTTGTCTCCTGGCTCATATAGCACACAACCTACAACTGCTGTACCAAGCAAGATGACCGTTAGCATGATTTGCTCAAATTAGCTTGCCGGCTAGCTACGGTCGGAAGGGCAGTTAAATCGTTGATTTTTTTTCTGCAAAACAATAAAGCACCCAAACTAAACGTTACTGTGAGACTTTAACCTCTGACGACAAATGATAACAAATAACTATTTATAAAGGTGGATTTAGAATGACAGTCACTCTGGCCTGCTGAGCCATGCCGTAAAAGTGGCAGTGACAAGGCAAAATAACCACGCAGGTTCCAGTATCTTTAATCAACAAGCACTGAGCAATATTCACCAATTCTTGCTCCTCTTTTTTCTCTTTATCCTTCCCCGGAGGCTGCGAGTCCTTTTCCTTGTTCTTTTCATTCCCATCGGATTTTTCAGCCGGCTTCTTCTCTTTGCTTTTTGAGTCCTCCATGACAAGCTCCGACAACGCACTACAAAACAGCAAAATGAAACAGGGGAAACCGGAAACGTTTCTTCTTCTTCTTTTGTAGTTTAACGGCGGTTTGCAAACTTAACTAGTGCATCACCGCCACCTATTGATTTGTTATGATGGTTGCATTGGTTTACAGGCTAAATTATTTAGCTATACTAATAGTAAGATATAGCCAGGTGTGCCAAACTGATTTTTGTGACGGGCCACATTGTAGTTACGGTTTCCTCCAGAGGGCCGTCATGATTGTGGAAGCATATAAATGCGTAATCGCCTCATCATATCATTACATATACAGTGGAACCTAAGTTTTCATATGCTCTAGTTTTCATATGACTCCGTTTTTGACATTTTTTTCCATGAACATTTGTCCTAGTTTTATTTTATTTTTATTTTATTTACGCAACATTTCTCAACGTTATTAAAAGTGAAGACAATTTTGAAATTTGGTACAGAGTACACTCATATATATATATATATATCCATCAATTTTCTACCGCTTATCCGAGGTCAGGTTGCGGGGGCAGTAGCTTTAGTAGGGAAGCCCAGACTTGCCTTTCCCCAGCCACTTCATTCAGCTCTTCCAGGGGGATCCCGAGGTGTTCGCAGGCCAGCCGGGAGACAGTCTTTCCAGCGTGTCCTGGGTCGTCCCTGGGGTCTCCTCCCGGTGGGACGTGGCCAGAACACCTCACCAGGGAGGCGTCCAGTAGGCATTCTAATCAGATGTCGGAGCCACCTCATCTGGCTCCTCACAATGTGGACGACCAGCGGCTCTACTCTGAGCCCCTCGCGGATGATCGAGCTTCTCACCCTATCTCTAAGGGAGAGCCCGGACACCCTGCGTAGGAAACTCATTTCAGGCGCTTGTCTCCGGAATCTTGTTCTTTCGGTCACGACCCACAGCTCGTGACCATAGGTGAAGGTAGGAACGTAGATTGACCGGTAAATTGAGAGCTTCGCCTTTCGGCTGAGCTTCTTCTTCACTACAACGGACCAATACAAAGTGCACATCACTGCAGATGCTGCACCGATACGCCTGTCGATCTCCCATTCCATTCTTCCCTCACTCATGAACAAGACTGCAAGATACTTGAACTCCTCCACTTGGGGCAGGATCTCATTCCCAACCTGCAGAGAGCACTTTTCCAACTGAGGACCATGGTCTCAGATTTGGAGGTGCTAATTTTAATCCTAGCCGCTTCACACTCTGCTGAGAACCGCTGCATTGAGAGTTGGAAATCACGGATTGAAGCCAACAGAACCACATCATCTAGAAAAAGCAGAGATGCAATACTGAGGCCACCTAACCGGACCCCCTTTACGCCACAGCTGCACCTAGAAATTCTGTACATAAAAGTTATGAAGAGAATCGGTGACAAAGGGCAGCCTTGGGGGAGTCCAACCCTCACCGGAAACGAGTCCGATTTACTGCCAAACTCTGACACCGGTCGTACAGGGACCGAACAGCCCATATCAGAGGGTACCCCATATTCCCGAAGCACTCCCCACAGGACTCCCCGAGGGACACGTTCGAACAACTTCTCCAAGTCCACAAAATACATGTAGACTGGTTGGGCAAACTCCCATGCACCCTCGAGGACCTTGCCGAGGGTATAGATTTGGTCCACTGTTCCACGGCCATGTCGAAAACCACACTGCTCCTCCTGAATCTGAGATTCGACTTCCCGATGGACCCTCCTCTCCAGCACCCCTGATAATACCTTACCAGGGAGGCTGAGGAGTGTGATCCCCCTGTATTTGGAACACGGTCCTCCTTCTGGTGGACCCCTTCTTAAAAAGGGGGACCACCACCCCAGTCTGCCAATCCAGAGGCACTGTCCCCGATGTCCATGTGATGTTGCAGAGGCCTGTCAACCAGGACAGCCCAACAACATCCAGAGCCTTTAGGAACTAATCTCATCCACCCCCGGGGCCTTGCCACCAAGGAGCTTTTTAACCACATCGGTGACCTCAACCCCAGCGATAGGAGAGCCCGCCTCAGAGACCCCAGACTCTGCTTCCTCATGGGAAGGCGTCTCGGTGGAATTGAGGAGGTCATTGAAGTATTCTCCCCACCGACTCACAACGTCTTGAGTCGAGGTCAGCAACGCCCCATCCCCACTATACACAGTGTTCAGTGACCACTAAAGCTGCATTCCGCTTGGCCAGCCGGGACCCATCAGCTGCCTCAGGAGTCTCACAGGTCAAAAAGGCCCAATAGGACTCCTTCAGCTTGACAGCATCCCTCACCGCTGATGTCCACCAACGGGTTGGGGGATTGTCGCCACGACAGGCGCCGACCACCTTACGGCCACAGCTCTGTTCGGCCGCCTCAGCAATGGAGGCACGGAACATGGTCCACTCGGACTCAATGTCCCTCGCCTCCTCCGTGACGTGGGTGAAGTTCTGCTGGAGGTGGGAGATGAAACTCCTTCTGACAGGGGATTCTGACAGACATTCCCAGCAGGCCCTCACGATACGTTTGGGCCTGCCAGGTCGGACCAGGATCTTCCCCCACCATCGGAGCCAACTCACCACCAGGTGGTGATCAGTTGACAGCTCCGCCCCTCTCTTCACCAGAGTGTCCAAGACATGCGGCCGCAAGTCCGATTACACGACCACAAAGTCGATCATCGAACTGCGACCTAGGGTGTCCTGGTGCCAAGCGCACGTATGGACACCCTTATGCTTGAACATGGTATTCGTTATGGACAAGCCGTGATGAGCACAGAAGTCCGATAACAGAACACCACTCGGATTCTTATCTGGGGGGCCGTTCCTACCAATCACGCCCTTCCAGATCTCACTGTCATTGCCCACATGAGCATTGAAGTCCCCCAGCAGAACGATGGAGTCCCCAGCGGGAACGCTCTCTAGCACCCCTCCAAGGACTCCAAAAAGGGTGGGTACTCTGAACTGCTGTTTGGTGCATATGCACAAACAACAGTCAGGATCCGTCCCCCCACCCGAAGGTGGAGGGAGGCTACCCTCTCGTCCACCGGGGTGAACCCCAACGTACAGGCACCAAGCCGGGGGGCAATAAGTATACCCACACCTGCTCAGCGCCTCTCACCGTGGGCAACTCCAGAGTGGAAGAGAGTCCAACCCCTCTCAAGGGGACAGGTACCAGAGCCAAAGTCATGTGTGGAGGCGAGCCCGACTATATCGAGTTGGAACTTCTCGACGTCACACACCAGCTCGGGTTCCTTCCCTGCCAGAGAGTTGGTCATTCCACGTCCTTAGAGACAGCTTTTGTAGCTGAGGATTGGATCGCCAAGGTCCCCGCCTCCGGCCATTGTCCAGGTCACATTGCACCCGACCACTATGGGCCCTCCCACAGGTGGTGAGCCCATGGGAAGGGGGAAACACGTTACCCTTTCGGGCTGTGCCGGGCCCCATGGGTGCAAGCCATTCGAGTCCCACCTCCAGGCCTGGCTCCAGAAGGGGGTTCTGGTGACCCGCGTCCGGGCAAGGGAAAACGTTTTCCTGTATTTTCAATCTTCATAGGGGTCTTTGGAGCTGTGCTTTGTCTGGTTCCTCACCCATTAGCTGTTTCCCATGGGTGACCCTACCAGGGGCATAAAGCCCCAGACAACTTTGCTCCGAGGATCATTGGGACACACAAACCCCTCCACCACGATAAGGTGACAGCTCAAGGAGGGTGTGTGTGTGTGTGTATATATATATATATATATATATATATATATATAGCTCTGGGGAAAAAGTAAGAGACCATTGCATAATTATCAGCTTTTCCAATTTGTAGAAGAAAATAACATGATTTATTTATTTATTTAAATAGACTCAAGTGTAAAATTATCTATGCACATGCGCCAAATATACTGCACATAGTACCATATTTAGCTTTGAGATGGTATTTTTAAATTGCTGTGCTTCGATGAAAAGAGAGTTCAGCGCTCCACTATATGGAAATTACCTTTACAGTTTTTTTCAATAGTTCCATCGGGATGACTTTTGAAGCAAAATATGCCGCAAAGCACACTAGTCAGAGTCTCTTCTTTTTGGTAAACAATTTTCTATTTCAATTTCTACACATTCTCTTCTCATTTCCTCATACATTTGTTTCCCAGTTATCCATTTAATGCCAAGATGCCGTTCCGCACCTTTCACCTCTATAACCATTTTATCTGCTTTGTGGGTTACTTGACTTGTACAATTTATCACCTCAGCAATAAAATATAAACAATTTTCCTTCAATATCATGATATTATCTTGTGCTTTATATTTGTTTTTCCACCTTCCTGCACTTGCATGCCTCTTTGCTATCTACCTTGAACTAGCCAGAAGTAGCCTCTGCGTTTGCAATTTTACTTCCAATTTTGACTTGTATTTGAACTACGTTTTCCCTTACCTCACAAACTAACTTTATACCATCCTTCATCTTTTTGATCCATGCAATTTTCACCTGACTGCCATTGCATATGATGAACATATATTTTGGGTATTTAACCGCGATTGAATTAACTCACGAATCACAACTGATTAACGTTTTCTTAAATTCCTCAGCGTTCTTTCTTCTTTATTTACAGTACTACATAAATTTTTGAAGTTGTTTCTTGACCGCCCCTACTGGTGGGTAATATTGCTACTGCTTTGCCGTGTTTACTTCAAGAACTGAAAAATGCGGGAACAACGGCAACCTTCAAATCTTGGAGGTTTTACGTTCGTAGAAATACAAGTATGTACCTGACAGAATACAGTACAAAATACATTTGATTCCCCTCGTATTTCCTACTTTTAGGTTTTGAGATTTTGTTGTAAAGCACCTAACCTTTACATATAAATGTTAGTTTAGTGTGCATCGTGGTTTTGTCGTAAAACGTTCTCAAATTGTGCGATTTTATCGAGTGCATGTTGCTATTTTTACGTTTTTATTAAAGTAAGACTAAGAATATGTATGAGTAATAGCACCACCTTTAAAATAATCGTCTGTGTTTTTTATTGGTTTGAGAAGGATTTAGTCCTACGTTAGTCGAATATCTTGAAGTAGCAAAAGAGGTCATATGACCATATAGGTCACATGCTCGGTTTTTCCCGTTTATGTCAACATGGCTTTACAGACCTGTATATTTGTTGTTTTTAAATTCATTTTTCTCTGCGCTATCTTTGTGGTTGGAGAGGGACGACTCAAGGGTTTTGGTAGGTTTTATGAATTGGAGAGACATGCGTCCGACGAGCAATGGTTCATACAGAAACTAGATCACTTCAATGGAGCAGACGGCAGAGAGTGGAAGCAGGTATGTTCGAATGCTTTCCCTGTACTTCTCCCTACTTGTATTTCAATATATTTAGAAAAGGTGATCCCACCAGCTAATCGTTTCCCATAGATTGTACAGGTGTAGAATGAAATGATCGCGAATTATTGATTGTGAAGTCTACCTATGCAAACTAGAAGAACAGTTCTACTACATTAGTCTAAGACAGATGGATGTTTTCATGACCCTATCTCCCTTTACTTCCGTTAGAGGTACTTTGTGAACGATGCCTTCTACAAGCCGGGTGGGCCGGTGTTTCTTATGATCGGTGGAGAGGGTCCAGCCAATCCAGCATGGATGCAACATGGTACCTGGCTCACATATGCAGAGAAACTGGGAGCCATTTGCTTCATGCTGGAGCATCGCTTCTATGGAAACAGTCACCCAACAGTGTATGTTTTTTTTTTTAATTTTTTTTTTTATCTTTTATAAACTACGCACGCACAATGATTTGCAAATCCTGGGGGGAGGGGGGGGGGGGGGGGCGGCGGCTTTATAATAATTGAATAAAAACATTTTTGGGTTGTGGTGTGGGCCAGGTTGCAGTTACACCAATCATGTACTCTATTCTATACAAAATGATACTGTCGTGGTTTCATATTCTGCTTGTTTGTCACTTACCCTTGTTAAATTATTGTCACTTTTGCTATTTCACATTGCTTATGTCGAATTTAAGCGCGGCACGGTGAAGTAATGGTTAATATGTGTGTCTCGCAGTTCTGAGGTTTGGGCTTGGAATTTTGGCTGGAGCCTTTCTGTGTGGAGTTTGTGTATTTTCCCTGTGCTTGTATTCTCTGGGAAGCCCAGCTACCGCCAACGTTCCCCAAACATGCATCTTATCTTAAGTGAAGACAAAAGTATCCATTTGTGTCAATATGAGTCGGAATCTCATTTGTTTATACGTGTCCAGCGGTTGGCTGGCGACCAGTACACGGTGTTCCCTACATACCGCCCAAAGTCATAGGCTCCAGCTCGCCCACGACTCTATATGAGGACAAGTGGTGTAGCTAATGGATAGATGGATATCAATTAAATGAGCTATAACTGTAACACAGATTCCTGGCCTGTAAACTATTCTGATTCATCTGTCTGTACCTGTCATGCCACTAGATGGTAGCAATGCACTCAAATTAGGACAGCCTTTGTCTCCCTTGTTTACTTTTGTCTTAGAGATGCATATTGAAAACAATTGTGTTCTCTTCATTTAGTGACCTGAGCACGGAGAACCTACGGTTCCTCAGTAGCCGTCAGGCTTTGGCCGACCTGGCCCATTTTCGCACAGTGATGGCTGAGAGCCAAGGACTGGTCAACAGGAAGTGGGTGGCATTCGGGGGTTCGTACCCGGGTTCTTTAGCTACGTGGTTCAGGCTGAAGTATCCTCATCTGGTGCATGCTTCTGTGGCCACCAGCGCACCAATTCATGCTTCAGTCAACTTTCCAGGTAGAATGCAACATAATAGTATATTAGAACACACAGAAATATACACAATCAAAAACAATGAGCTGGCGCCCATAGAAGCGCGACCCATGCCAAGAACTTTTAGTTTTAAAGTTTTATTCATTAAGTAATGTTTTTTAAAATCTAGAATATTACAGCCAGTAAGGTCATCGACACGGGAGCTTTGAAATGTTCATGCAATCTTAAAGAGTCTTTCACATTAGACTCATTGGGGCTCATTACTAACAGTGCATACTCATAAATTTGTGCTTAAATCGAGCGTATGCACGTTTGATGCACAAATCAGTGATTCATCAATATGATCGTACTTGTTTTTGTTCGTACACTGAAAACAAATTTAGAACTTCTTCAGATCATGCAAGCTTTCCGATGATGCAAATCTTTTGATAATAGGATAAAGTTTTAAGAATCTTATTAAAGTTTTGGGGCCATCTCTTGTGACTTTATACCTCTGCGCATTGGCTCAGATGTGTCAAACAGATGCCCTTTTCAAGAGAAATAGCGATGCAGTTAATGCAGATTGCAGATAGCGGGCACAACTATTTAGTATGAATTCTGATTCACTAACATACACACGGTGGTGTGAAGAATATTGGCGGGTATGCATGTGTCATGAATCAGACGGTGATTTCGCATATACAGTTAACTTGTGCGCAGAGGACGAACAATTCTACACATTTATTAGTGAATCAGGCCCTTTGAATGGGACAGTTTAAAACATGTAACGTAAAAAAGGTTCACATTGCTTAATGTCCGAAAACTGTGATCAATGGTCACCAAAATGTATGTGGACATTTCTACTTATGTCCACTTCAACGTCTGAAAATATTAGAACGATGGGCCCAATATTTTGGATTTGACGGATATTAAGCGTTTTCCTCTTCATATGCGCGCACTATAGCGAAAAAGCTTGATGTAGCTTAATGTCCCAAAACTATCATCAGTCATCACCAAAATGTATTTGGACATATGTATGCCCACTTCAACCTCTGAAATGATCAGAACCATCGCCCCAATATTTGGGATTTTGTGGACGTTAAGTGTTTTCCTCCCTATAGAAAAAGCATTAGGTAGCTTAATACCCCAAAACTGTCATCAATCATCACCAAAGGTTCTGCGGACATCTTTCCTTATGTCCACTTTAAAATCTGGAAATATTAGAATGATCGGGCCAATATTTTGGATTTTATGGATGTTAAGCATTTTCTTCTCCATAGATGCTCCCAGAAAAAAACTTAAAGGGAACATATTTTCCCAATCCAATCAGAAGAGAAAAAAAGTATGTGACATAAGTGTGATGGTGTTAATGTTTCCCACTAACCTTAACCCACCCTAATCCTAACCGTAACCAATCCTAAACTGCCTTAAGCCCCAACCCTTTTCCTAAACCTAACAATAACAAACTTCATTGTTTTTATTTCATACAAATGTGATACATTTTGAATGGTTATGTCATTATATCTGCGTACCCTGCCCTTCCCGCGACACAGGAGCAAATCATGTTGAAGGAGGGCATGTCCTGACTGGAAACTATGTGGGAATCCTAATAATGCAGGCACGGACAGCGCGTCTTTTAAAATCGTATCTTTTTTTTAATGTTTTTTTTAATTTTTTTTATATCTGTGACCCGTAAATACGTCAGTCCCATTCTCTGCCTGCATTGCGCCACAGCACCAATAAACAACAGCGGCTAATTCTAGAACTAAAAGACTTTGTAAATGGCAGTTTAAGTGACAAATGGAAACTATTTTTGTACACATTGTTCAGTCCCGACTGTCCGTTTTATCCGATAACTGTTATATCGAGGTCCGTTGTATCGAGGGTCCACTGTAAACATTATGGTGACGATTGAGTTGAGCTTTTTTTACATTTGCGTTAAACACTTTAGACTGTCCCCTCTGATCTCAAGAAAATATTAGCGACAAAACACAGAGATAGTGTGCATTGTAAACAGGTCTTATCTCTTTTCCACCTATGTCAACAGCACCAAAATGTTTTGTTTGCTAAAACAACACTGAAGTTAGGCAGTATTATTTACAAAGATACAACTTACCAAATATTAGAACATTTGAGGGGTTCTTCTCTGAGTCGCAGCTTTTTGTGAGAGAGAAAAAGTCAAATTTTTTTATCCTTAAAAAAAATATTTAGCATACAATATATTGAAAAACTGAAATCATACTTCATGTGTGTATCTGTGGATTAATCTGTGGTTTTGTTGTTTGACTTCAATAGTACAGTTATCCTTTGCATTTCACTTCAGTTTTTTTTTTTAGCATCCCTGTTTTGTTTTATTTCCACCTGTTTTTCCCCAGAGTACTTGGAGGTTGTGGGGCGTTCCCTGGCTTCAGAGAACACAGAGTGTCCTCTAGTGGTAAAAAAGGCTTCAGATACCCTAATAGAGCGACTCAGCGACCCAGCAACCTATGACAACATCACCAAAGATTTCAAGTATAGCGTCTACACTTTTTGCAATACTTTCTTTCTGGTAATGTCAGCAGCTTTTTTTATATTGGACAGTTTGAATTATGTGAATCATCTTTCATAAAAGCATTACTAGATTTATCTCTTCAAGGAAACTGATTTAAGTCCATAAATAGAGTCAATTTCACACATATATTTGTGTACTTTTATCACATGCAAACATGCCATTGTTATTAGGTCCAACTCTACAAACATATGACCTATATTTAAAAATGGGTTTTCTAAGGTAATAATGCTACATTTTAAATGACATGGTTAATTTAAAAATAGCATATACAGCTAAACAATAAAATTGTCTTAGCTGATTGCAGCAAAGTACTGTAGTTGCTTCAAGACGGGCGGCACGGTGGATGACTGGTTAGAGCGTCTACCTCACATTTCTGAGGACCGGGGTTCAATCCCCAGCCCCGCCTGTGTGGAGTTTGCATGTTCTCCCTGTGCATGCGTGGGTTTTCTCCGGGCACTCCGGTTTCCTCCCACATCCCCAAAACATGCATGCTAGGTTAATTGAAGACTCTAAATTGCCCATAGGCGTCAATGTGAGTGCAAATGGTTGTTTGTTTATGTGTGCCCTGCGATTGGCTGGCAACCAGTTCAGGGTGTACCCCGCCTCCTGCCCGAAGATAGCTGGGATAGGTTCCAGCACTCCCGCGACCCATGTGAGAATAAGTGGCTCAGAAAATGGATTCTTGAAGACATGATTAATCAATAATCAATGCCACACAAAGATAATTCTAAACAGCTACCGGTAATCAATTATTCTGTTCATTTCCAATAGAGAGTGTATTTTGTGGGACACATGAAAAGCCTTAAATACCAGCTGTCTGTTGTTGTATTTTGTATTTGTGCATGTTATTGTTTTGAGCAATGATGAGTCACATAAATGACTTTCAATGTCAAAGGTCGGTCGAACCGAAATAATACTGGAGCCTTGTCTTTGTTTCAGTGCTGTCATGAACACAGTGAGTATCTTGGATTTTATTTTAGCCTTTTGTTGATTCTGTAGACGGTCAAAGGAGGCATGTTCTCATGCAGACACACAACGTGTCCAGCTTCTAACCTATAACACAGCCGAAAAAGCAGTATGCTGTTGTTCAGTATAATAAAAGTGCATACATGTGTTGTTGTCATTCCAAAGAGTGTATTATTCTTTTGTCTAGTTGACTGTATTGGTTATTGTGGAACGCCAAACATTTGTAGTTACTCTAACCTTGTCCTTGTTTTTGGTATCCTTCCTTCCTTTTTCCATATAGCTTGTGTTCCAAACTGCAGATTCAGACAGAGACAGACTCTGCCTACTTCTTGGAAATGCTTGCTGGTAACTTCATGGATGTGGTCCAGTATAATGAAGACAACAGGGGGTTTGAGGTAGGCAATAATTGACACATTTGATTGTAGGCCAAAATAGTGTCCATATAAAAAGTATTGTGTTCTCGTAAACTTAGTGAGCTTTCAAAGTATAAATATATGGAGTAAAAAAGAGGATTCAAAATGTATGCTGCAGAATACAAAAACCCTTTTACAGTTTCTCCAAGCAACTTTTGTCCAGAGAATGAGTCTAATATGACTCCTTTGACTCAAGACCCAAATTAGAAATGTCTTTTGTCCCTGGAAGCCAAACTTACAAAAATGTGTTGTAATATAGTTGACAATACAAACACATATACATGAGTGATAAAACACAACAGACATGAATTTATTACAAATAACATGAATCAAATAATAAAATACATAAAATCGTGTACGCTCATTTTTACTACAAACATACCTGTGATTGGTGGTTATGTTAGCATTTAAGAAAGTGTTGAAATAGTCATGTTCATGATAGCGCAAAATAATATAGGTAGGGCACAGAAGTCTCCTGGTAATCGGTGCAGACAGGAAGTCAGCATCATAGATATCTTATGTGAAACCAGATGGAGCTGGGACTTTGAGAGTGAATTGGAGTGAGGTGCAGAGTGGCCTCCATTTTGAACCAGGAGTCCCACGATGATTCTTCCCCTCCACTCCATTCATTTCTATTGAGACTTTGGGCATACCCACACAAAAGAAAATAATAATTTGTTTAAATTTGAAGCGATTTTCAGGTGGTTGTATTGTTCCAAACATCAGACATGTGGTTCCAAAACAAAATAAAAAATCAGTGTGCATTGAAAAGTTTTTTTTTTCCACTCAAACATTGGTACTTTTAAGGAGATAGTAAGTTGACAAACAGTCCAGATAGATGTATGAGATCTACTTGTATCCAATATGGTTTTAATATAAATAAGAGTAAAATATGGCACTGTATAGCATATTATTGAAAATAAACTATTGGATTTATTTTACGTTTTCAAACATTGTTGCATTTCATAGTAATATGGCACTGAGATCCATAAAATAGCACGGTTTTACTCAACTTTTGACGAGTGCTGCCACTTTAATTGTAGTGATGTTAGTTTTGAAATGTGGTGGAGTTTAATTTTCGAAAGCTTTGACACAACCAACGACAACATTCATTTGTGGTTGTCCGTATAATAAAATGGCCTGCCATGTGGTTGTTGTTCCATCCACCTTTTAAAATAAAACAAAAAATGCTCATAACGAAAAGGAAAACGTATGACAGGTGAATTTTTTTTTGGATGTCTTTTAAAAATATATACATACATTCTATTTTGGAATCCATACAAGATATGCTGATTGAGTAAAATGTAGCTCCAAGTAATCCTGACTTAATCGATAGGTGAAGCTATAACGCTCCACTTGGAGCAGGTCAGGAATTATCTTAAAGGTGTCAATATTATATTTCTTTTCTGTCCAAATGGCTGCAATATAACAGAGTGAAAAAATGTAAGGGGGTCGGAATACTTTCCGTATCCACTCTATCTATCTATCTATCTATCTATCTGTCTGTCTGTCTGTCTGTATATACAGTATGTACATATATCTGTTTGTGTGTGTGTGAATATGTATGTATTATATAATCATGCAGTGTATGTATTTATTTATTTATTTTTTTAAATCATACTTTAGATAGATGTCTGTCTGTATTTTGTTATGGAAATCACTGAAAGCTGACTCGTTATGGCCGTAACACCAATTGTTCTGGATATTGGGGGTGAAAAAAATCCAGTTCCCAACATTACTGGCCAGTACGGTGCTGTGTCTGGCCACCTTGACGGAAATTTCATAAATGAATTTGAGTAAATAAACACTATACTGCTTTTTAAAAAAGAGGGGAAAATAAGCTGCTTGAGGCCATGCTATTTTATTCCGCCCCAAGCTGCCGAGCCGCAGAGGGAAAAGTTTTCTTTGCGTCCGGTGTCAACGCATTGTAAGTCACTAATCATCGCCTCCGTGGTAGCAAGTAAACCACACTTCTTACCGTGCTTGTTACACGTATCGTTTACATTATCACGAAGGGAGGGTGAGGAGTGGGTAGGAGAAGATGGAAAAGCACGATGCTAATAGCTCAGCTATCGTGTCATGAAATCGCAAAACAGCGAAATAAGCGATTGGGTGATACAGTACACTTGTCACGTCTGGCTGGAACCGCGTTATAGCAGAGAGTAACCCAAGTTTGAAACAACAAAATAACAAGCCAATTAATAAGCGTCTGGAGCTCTAAATGTAAAATAATTCACGGCCTCTGAACTGGAAATGAATTAATATGTCACTGGAGACGTCATATGAAAACGGGGTCAGGTGAAATTATATTATTATTATTATAAACTATTTGTAATATAAGATAACTTTTATTAATTCCATAATGGGGAAATTTTCATAATATCAGTAGCAATAGTGGATATACGAACTATAAATACATAATATAAATAGCATGAAAGAGAAGACATCTATACAAGTACTGTATGCCTGTGAGTATTGTTATATTACCTTTCTGTATGTGTTACTACAGTTTGTGTATAAATATTCGTTATTTGAAGGTAAATCTCACCCGTGATCTAATGCTGGCTAGCCCGTCAATGACTGCGGTCAAGCCAGACTCCACTCGTCAAGAAGTCAAGCCAGCCGCCCCTAATTTTGTTCATACAAGGCATTACGGTAATAAGCCGCCAACGAGCAGCGAAAGCCACTTTCAAAATAAAAGCCTAACAATAATTGGCCTCCAGGGACGTCAATCCTTCGGATTTAAAATAACTCTATTAAATAAAATCTGTTATAACATGACCAGTTCACTTCTGAAAGAAAGTAGATTCTACCGAGATTGTAACCAGCAAGGTTAATTTGAATCTTGAGATGCATTCAAAAAATAGTTTGAAATCTGCATGCATGACTGCAAGTATACCTTATTTTAAAAAATTATAAAAAATAATCCCATTGTTACCGCAAGACCAGTCCAAATCTGTGGGCCATTAGACCAACCAAGGACTCCACTAAAAGAGGTTTGATAAAGATCTGAAGTTGTATTTAAAAATAAAAGTCCTCTGAAATCTGAACATTTACCCCAGATTAATTTTTTTTTTTTTTTAAATAATCGTTTTTGTATCGCAACACCAGTACAGTTGGATGGGACCTTTTGTAGGAGACCCGAGGTGTTCTAATGTCCTTCAGGACTAGACTGGTGTTGCGATACTGAAAATATTTATGTATTTATTTATTTATTTTAATTCAGGGGTAATGACGGTAATATATATGGATTTGAGGTTCTGTTTTATTTTGAAATACAACACCAGATTTGGATTGGACCTCTTATGGTGGAGGCCTTGGGTGTTCTTGTGTCCCCTAGTAATAGACTGGTCTTGCGATACCTCAATGGTTATTTTTAATCCTTTTTAAAAATCAGTATGTATTTATATCAATGTATTATTTGGAGGCTTTCATTTTGAAGGTGGCTTTCGCCTCCCCTTGACAGTTTATGACAGTAATCCCTCGTATAAACAAAATTAGGGGCGGGTGGCTTGACTTCTTCTTTTCGAATGAAGCTGGTTTAACCACAGTGGTCAATGGGAGTTTCTATTGACTGTTAGCATTAAGCTGGCAATTTCTAAAACGATCATGTGTGTCTTGTATTTACAGATACAATGTGTGTAATTCTTATTGTTGCGTGTTTAATTTAACAGTAAACTACACTTGAGGGGGCATTAAACAGTTTCACAGCACTTGCAAAGTATTGTGTACTTAAGACCTGCACGGCTTAACCTTTGAGACACTCAACTCAACTTTGTTTATAGAGCACTGTAACAAACTTCTGTACATAAAGATTGAAAGGAAATAGAATCAAGGGCATTTATTGTCATTGTATGGTGCAGATGCAACAAACGTTGGGTTATGAAAACTTAAAACACAACCAAGAATAAAACATTAATAATGACAAGCATATACTACTGGTAGGATCAATGTTCTCACAGCGCGATTGTCTCTTGGTCCCCCGTGACAGGAACGGCTAGCAGTGGCTCACTCGGCCCGGAGCCAAGCAGCGGGGAGGGAAAAGGAGAGGGGAACAGAACTTCACCCACCGTGACTCTTGTTGTGATAGCGAAATTGCCTCGGCGAATGTTGACTTCCCATCTCCTTTTTAGTAATGGGTCACTGTTAAACAAGTTAAAATAAAAAGTTGAATCGCTGAACATAACGGCCAGCACACTACAGTATTGCCTGGAAGAGCTAGCCCCTCATCATTAAAAAGTAAAATGTTCTTATGAAACTCCGACGTTGAAAAGTACCAGCACTAAACTATTGAACCTATAGCACAACTCCACATTATCACACATTTAAAGAATGAGGTTGTTTTTCTGTCCCAGGTCCTTAACACAGACAGACAGTCGAAACTGGTACGGTACCTAATCTTTTCACTGGAAATATTTGTGTTGCCTTGAATATGGTCCATTGCAAGGGTCATATAGACAAACCACTGACACGCTCATTCACACTCACTTTCATAGGTACGGGTAATTTAAAGTCCTCAATTAGTCTGAGAAGCATGTTTTGGGGATGCTGGAGGAAACCGCAGTACCCAGAGAAAACCTATGCAAGCACAGGGACAACATGGAAAGTTCACATTGATTTTTCAATAGAGATTCAAACCCTGATCTCCTGACTGTGAGCTAGACGTGCTAACCACTATTCCATTTGCTTCCTGCGAATTCATCACCGGCCTGTTAAGGGCACAAACTATGACATTAAGGAAAATGTACTAGCACAAGATTTAATCCTTGGCTGCTTTTTTTTTTGGGCCTATAGGGTTTAGTGGGCACCAACATCACCATCAAGGTGCTCTGTGGGGTGATGGCAGACACATCACTTGGAGAACCATATGCCCGATATGCTGCTGTGGCCCGCCTCCTGATGGACACCTTCTCAATGAAATGTCTGGATGTCCGCTTCAACAACAATTTGAGAGACATGACTAATACATCCTGGGATGGGCCAGCTGCAGGGGGAGGTGAGAATGAGTCTGTTTGTCCCAAGGGGAAAAAGTATTTTCAAATCTTTAAATACAGGTCTTCTTTTTTAGGTGTGGTATGTTCATAAATGAAACCTGTAATTTCTATTGACGTTTTTATATTTTTGGGTCTTTGGCTATTAGGTGAGGTGGCATGTTTTTGTCGACAGCAGAGGACTAGTGACGCAGACTAAATGATGTCATGCTAAAAGATTCCAAAGCCACCCAAAAAAGGCAGAAAGGCTGACAGAAATACCAGCATGAGGAGACCAGAAAATAAAATTCGGAAGCTGGTTTAGAACCATGCAGTGGGTCCTCATGGTCAAATACTAAAAAAAAAATTAACGGCACCTCATTGTGCTGTATTTTTACTCACTAAAAGATTCCAAAGCCACCAAATAAAGGCAGAAAGGCTGACAGAAATACCAGCATGAGGAGACCAGAAAATAAGATTCTGAAGCTGGTTTAGAACCATGCAGTGGGTCCTCATGGCCAAATACTAAAAAAAAGTTAACGCCACCTCATTGTGCTGTATTTTTACCCACTTGAATACTATATTGTGCTCATCATTTTCAGTTTAGATACTGCTGCTTGATTTTTATCTGCTTCAGAAATGGAGACATATGAAGAAAATCCAAGAGTTAAAAGAGGTATTTTTATGTATACTACGTTGAATCAAAAACCTTTTTCCTCTCTATAGCTGAACCAGTAATACTGTAACCAGGCAGTTGTTTTGGTTCCCAGCCTCACTTAGATGAGTGGGAGGGCTGGGATCCTCACAACAGGAAGTCGTCTCTTAAAAAAACATTTATCAGCAAGTCCCCACACAAGCCTCATTTACTTGCAACTTGTAACCTCTTTAGGACTAAAAAGCTCAATGTCACTACTTGTGTGGAAATGACAATTTATTTTTGACTCGTCTTTAGTATGAGATACTCTGCTGTGCTGTCTGTGCTTCTGTTTCTATAAATCAAGTGCATGTGTTAGCTGTGAGTAAACTGTGTGTCACCAGGCAGACAGTGGGTCTACCAGACCTGTACTGAATTTGGATTTTATCAAAGCACTGATTCGCCCAACCAGCCATTTGCTGGCTTCCCTCTGGAGTGAGTAAATACAAAATTCAAAAGCCTGCTATTTTAAAAAATTAATTTTCTCATTCTAATTTTGTCTTCCCATCCAGGTATCATGTGAAACAGTGTGCAGATTTCTACAACATCACTGGTGAGAAACTTGCCGAGGCTGTGGCTGAGACCAACGAGTATTATGGCAGCTATGATATCCACTCTGCCAAAATAGTTTTCCCTAACGGGTCCATTGACCCCTGGCATGCACTGGGAATCACTCAAGACATCATGGCTGACCTTCCGGCTGTTTTCATCAAAGGTGGGTAACAGCTTGGGGCCATAGAAAATCCCACCAAAGTAAAAGATTGGGTTAGGTTTGGTTTGGTTGGGTTACGTACTGAATTGATCCTGAAGGAACCAGTGGCAGCAGTGATAGTAACAGAAGTATTGAAGTCAAGTATCATCTCAGTGATTAGAGGTAGATTAAAAAGCATCTCCAATGGCAACTCCTCATCAAAGCACACCTTCCTGCATATATGTGCCCTGCGATTGGCTGGTGACCTGACCAGTCTCGGGTGTATCCCACCTCTTGTCCCAAAGCCAGATTTGATAGGCTCCAACTCACCCAAGACCCTAATGAGAACAAACGGTATAGAAAATGGATCGCTGGGTGTGGCAACAGATGCTTCACCATTGTATTGGGTCTTTTTAAAAAAAAAATTAATTTTGTGTCTTTTAATTACATTGACTCACACTAGTTTACTGATTTGTTTGCATTTATCATAACTTTACCAAAACTAAACAACCTTGTTATAGGGAATCCTGATTCTAATGACAAATACCTAAAATACAACCAATGACCTCTACTTTTGAAATACAGTTTTGCATATTGATATATTATTCTTTTAAGTTACAAAAAATACTTTTGGTTTGTGGCTGCCGTTTTTGTGTGCACAAAGCATTCTGGGATTGATGATGTATAATGTTTGCTGTATCTGAATTCTTTTCAGAGTAAAAGTTTTTTTGTTTTGTTTGTTTTTTTGCCTGTTAGGTATTTTTGACTTGACTAAGTTGACTGCCACTGCTGTGTCCCTTACTGTTTTTATTTAATACAGGAACAGCCCACTGTGCCAACATGTACCCTGCCAGCTCCAGGGATCTCATCCAGCTAACACTGGCCAGAGATCAAATCTTCTTACATCTGCAGCAATGGTTGAAACAATAAATGCCATCATCGCCAAATTGCCTGTGACACTGCTTAAAGCTTTGGGATGAAGGTTCCAAAAAATGTTTTAAATTGTTTTGGAAGTGTAAAACAAAATTGAGCTGATGATTAAATATTTTTTATGCACTGTGTACATATGTGTATGTTGTATATTTGCATGTCTGTAATGCTTCAAAGATTTTGCTGTCTTGCTATTAAACTTCGTATGAATGTTGCTTTTTCTGATAAACAATGAATTTACAGGTCCTAATTACTATCCAGTTCTGGTATTGATTCAATGTCCCGGGTAAGGGTTGAGCCTGATTATTAGGAAACAGGTATAACTACTCACTGCAGAAGAGTTGCTTTGTAAGTGGTAACGATGAGGAATTTCTATTAAAGCGTGTTTAATATTATCTGTAATGGTTTGTTAGATGGCGGACGAAGCATAGTGACAGTCACACTGATGTGAAATGAACACATTTTGGGACTGGTGGGGAAGCAGGAGGACATTTTTTTTAAAAATAAAAGCACAAGGAGAACAAGAAAATGCAGCATTACGAGTGAAAGCTTCCAAAAGATTTTGGCTTTCAGCTCCATGTGCAGATCTGATTTCATATTGCACAAGTTCAGTCTTGTTAGATTATCATGAAACTAAAATGTTTTCTTTGTAAAACAGGGGCATGATGATAGCTTCAGTGGGATGTTTTAAAGAGCACCAGTCACATCAGTTCTTTTAGGAAATGTGGGATTTAAGCAGCATGTTGCAAGTCTGTCATTCGAGTTCACGGCTGCGTTCCGGCAATATGCCCTTGAAACAGACACTGACAAAATAACCTGACCACTTCCTCCATTACTGTTTATTTTCACAACAGTCACATCTCAGGATCCCAGCTGTACATGCAAACCCTATTGCATAACCATAAACCCTCAAGGACCACCCAACACCACCACATCGAATCCAGTATATTGTAATATAGTACTGTATTGGCTGAGTTAGGCCTGTTCACAGTTATTTATGAAGACATTAAAATATGACAATTATAATAGCATGTCAGCGTTGACAGAATACCACAATTTAAACACTGTCCAGCTACACACGATGCTGTGTTTTGGATTGAGGATATAAATCATTCAATCTTGGAAAAAGTACTATTTATGAAACAAGAAATGTATGTCATGGAGCCAGTGCTGTAAATTTAGTAGACACCCCAAGCACTTCATGGAGGTTTGTTTTCCAATTCCAATCCTGTTGTAAATTTTAACTTTAAAAGTGGCTGTCTAGTTAAAGTTGAATACAATTCCTCTGCTGTTTTACTTCTACTCTGCAACTTCGATTTTGTTCTTATTTTATTAAAGCAAAAAATGGGCGCGATCAATGTACATACGTTTCTTTTGTGGTATTGATTTGCCTTTTATTTCGTATTATTTAATATTAAGTATTGGCAGAAGTTTATTTTGTAATCGTGGATGTAATGAATTCAATCTTAGAAAGATTATTATTTTTTAAACAAGCTGTATATGTCCTAGACTAGAGCATGTGCATATGCATTTAGGAGATACTAGAACGATTTTGGGGTGATGTCCCCCCCACCCGCCCATTTCCTTATTTTGAAAAACAAATTAGATGTTTTTTTCAGTCCTTGTTGTAAATGTTCATTTTAAAGGTGTCAGATTCAAGTTAAGCAGAATTTCTCTGTTGTTCTACTCTTCAAATCAAATCAAATCAAATGTTTCCTTTTACTGGCAACACATATGCTGTTTAGTGGTAAATAGTCTTGTTTTATTTTGAAGGATTAACGGAAGTCAATGTAACGTGTACTGTGTGTTCTCTAAACGTTCATACTGACGTTTGGTTTGGAGGAGGAGTTGAGTCCGTTAAAAGTCGTATTAAAACGGCGTTGTGCAGTTTCGACTCGAGCCTTCCTGGAATGACGAACATTTAAAATTTACTTCTCACACGTGTATGTGATATTTTGTTTGGTCGGCCAGTGAGACGTTGAGAATTTGGCGAAGAAAGTTCTAGTTTCACCTGTGGTGCAAGAGGAGCACGCGTCACAGTAAGTGAAGGTCGTTTTTTATAAAATTTTTATTCTACAACGTCACACCTGTGGCTTAACTCAGTTTTTCGTGGTCCGTTTGAAGCATTCACTTTCATTGCGCGTTTACCACGTGAGTAAATAGCAGACGAAACTGCAATACTGTCAGTTCGACCCGTGAATTCGAAACAGTTCAACAATCATTGAGTTTACGTTCGTTCGACTTTTAAGTTTTAAAGTACCTGACGTGAGTTGGTGTTCATCAAGAATCGTTTTATATTGTCTTGGTGGCATATAACGTCAAACAATATTAAAGAGGTGTAGTTATTTACTTGCATCCTCAAACCGTAAAATATTTGACTTTCTGACTCTGAATCTGCCCACCTGCCTTCCCGAAAACCTTTATCGCTTTCCTGGCTTCTCGAGGACCCAAGTGAGTGGACTCAAATCGGTGTGCAAAAAGATGAATAGAGTTTTAAAAGTCCTCATGCCTATTCAAAATGAAATGGAAATGGACTGAAATCGAAAGAGCCTGCATTTGCACTTTGGGTGGTCGGCGTTTTGATTTTCAACTTTGCAGCAAATTAATTTGTTAGCAAAAAAAAAAAAAAAAAAAGTTTTGTGTCTGTATACAGCGGCTGAAATGGGTATTTAACACGTCACCATTTTTCTATCTATCTATCTATCTATCTATCCATCCATCCATCCATCCAAAGGTGCTACTGACCTGAAAATTTCACCAGATGTTGGGAACAAACCAAGTAATGCATGCATACAAAGAAAGTAGAACAAATAAGCTCGAAAAATAAGTTGTTTGTAGTAATGAGAAATGACACACTGAAAAAGTATGGAACAGGCCAACTGGTATTTAATAGTTTGTACAAAAGCCTTTGTTTGCAATGACTGGTTCAAAATGCCTGCCATTTTAGCAGCAAAAGTGATCATTTTGGAGTGTGTGTGTGTGTGTGTGTGTATATAGAAAGTATTCAGACCCCCTTAAAAATTTCACTTTGTTATATTGCAGCCATAAATACATTTGTTTTTAAATGTATTTTTCCCTCATTCATGTACACACAGCACCCCATATTGACAGAAAAAAAACAGAATTGTTGCAATTTTTGCAGGTTTATTAAAAGAGAAAAACTGAAATATCACAGCCATAAGTTTTCAGACCCTTTGCTATGACACACACATATTTAACTGGTGCTGTCCATTTCTTCTGATCATCTTTGAGATTGTTCTACACCTTCATTTGTGTCCAGCTGTGTTTGACTATACTGATTGGACTTGATTAGGAAAGCCACACACCTGTCTGTATAAGACCGTACACCTCACAGTGCATGTCAGAGCAAATAAGAATCATGAGGTCAAGGGAACTGCCTGAAGAGCTCAGAGACAGAATTGTGCAAGGCACAGATCTGGCCAAGGTTACAAAAAAAATTCTGCTGCTCTTAAGGTTCCTAAGAGCACAGTGGCCTCCATAACCCTTAAATGGAAGCCGTTGGGGATGACCACAACCCTCCCTAGAGCTGGCCATCCAGCCAAACTGAGCAATCGGGGGTGAAGAGCCTTGGTGAGAGAGGTAAAGAAGAACTCAAAGATCACTGTGGCTGAGCTCCAGAGATGCAGTTGGGAGATGGGAGAAAGTTCTAGAAAATGAACCATCACTGCAGCCCTCCACCAGTTAGGGCATTATGGCAGAGTGGCCCTACGGAAGCCTCTCCTCAGTGCAAGACACAAGAAAGCCCGCATGGAGTTTGCTAAAAAACACCTGAAGGACTCCAAGATGGTGAGAAATAAGACGACAATCGAAGGAAAGATGAATGCGGCCAAGTACAGGGATATCCTGGATGAAAACCTTCTCCAGAGCGCTCAGGACCTCAGACTGGGCCGAAGGTTCTCCTTCCAACAAGACAATAACCTGAAGCACACAGCTAAAATAACGGAGTGGCTTCAGAACAACTCCGTGACTATGGCCCAGCCAGAGCCCTGAATTAAACCCAATTGAGCATCTCTGGAGAGACCTGAAAATGGCTGTCCACCAACATTCGCCATCCAACCTGACAGAACAAGAGAGGATCTGCAAGGAGTCATGGCAGAGATCCCCAAATCCAGGTGTGAAAACTTGTTGCATCATTAATTCTGGCTGTATTAGCTTAAAAGGTTGCTTCTACGAAAGACTGAGCAAAGTGTCGGAATACTTATGGCTGTGTGATATTTCAGTTTTTCTTATTTAAATCTGCAAACATTTCTAAATTTTATTTTTTCTGTAACTATGGGGTGCTGTGTGTACATTTGATGGGGGGGGGGGGGAATAAGTTATTTGAATGATAAATGAAATCAAATGGCTGCAATATAACAGAGTGGAAAATTTAAGGGGGTCTGAATACTTTACGTACCCACTGTGTGTGTGTGTGTGTGTATTTTATTTATATTTGTGATTGTGAATGCTGTTGTTATTAATGGAACGCAATTGTTCGAAAATAAACGTTCAAACATACCGTTATTAAAAATTCAATTATAGCACATTTTGTACGAAAAAGTGAAATGCAACGGGAACTGTACTTAGGCAGTGAGCCTTTCGTATCGCGCCAGTGGGAGCCCAGGTACCACTAGTGGTACTAGTGCCATACTTTGAGAATCACTGCTCTAAATGACAATATAAAAAAAAAAAACGTGATAAACATGCCAAAACCAGAGAAACTGATCATTTTGCGGCATAGAACATAGATCATGAATGGAATTGTTCAATGAACCAGTTTGAGTAGGACTTTGTATTCTCTGAATAAGTTAGTGGTAGTTGGTAAGGGCCTGGCTACAGCACTCTATTTAAGGTTATGTCATCGAAAGATCACGAGCAAAATGGTTGTGGTTCACTATCCTGCATCAAAAATAAAAGGCATAATCTGCCTTGCCTCTCCCAGATCTATTTTGAATGTCTCCAGGCTGCTCATGTGATGCTGTACCACGTATGTGATTCTGTCAAGGTGCTGTTAAAGTCAAAATGAGGTACCTGGTCTTGCTGGTTCTGTATGCTCTGGTGACCCTGTGCTGCCATACAAGTGCACTGTCCCAAACACCTTCTTACGGCGAACGGGGATCAGATCTTGGTATTCAGGTGTTTCAGCAAGTCGTCCGCTCCAAGCCCCTGGAAAATGTGGTCCTTTCACCCCATGGAGTGGCCTCTGTCCTTGGCATGCTGTTACCAGGATGTCATGGGGAAACCCGCAAGCAAGTCCTCAGTTCTCTCCGATACAAGAAAAATGGTGGGAATATGTTAAGTCTGTAAGAATATATAAACTAAGTTGTGAGAAAGGCTTGTAAAATTGTGTTCAGGACAAATGGATTTCCACTTTCTTGATTGGCACAGGACCTTACAGAATGTTAAAAAAATTGCACAAGACCTTGACCGCTAAGTCCAACCAGGATGTTGTTCTCATTGCCAATGGCGTCTTCAGCCAAGAGGGCTTCCCCATGCAGAAGAGCTTTGTCGACGCCAACAAGGCAAACTTCCAGGCTGAGAGCAGGAGCATGGATTTCAGTGACCCCCAACGGGCAGCAGATAAGATCAATACCTGGGTCAGCAACAAAACCAGAGGTTGGTCATGTTATGAACTGTAGAAGTCAGATGTGCTTTTTAAAATGAGATGTACTATATCATGCTTATTTAAACCAGTTCCCATGTATTTTAATAACATGTCTGTGACATGCTTGTCAAAGTCTCCATAAGATAAAGAATTACAGTACACCTTCAACCCCCCCCCCCCATTTCATGCCTTGATGAAATTAACCCATTTTTAGAGCCAATCTCATCTGATGCAAGTGAGCGACTATAAACCCTGCCCCATATACTGCGAGTCTAACCTTTGTTTACATGACAACCAGGGGTACCACCTGAGCATTGGATGAGAGTTGCTTCTACTTTTTGGAGCAGGTGCAAGAGTATTTTTTTGGGTGCCCATAAAGACACAAGGCCTTTTTACTTTGGGAGGCAACCCTTTAATACACTACCCTGGGTATGCAGTATGCAGCACATGGGCATGTCACCAAACAAAAATACACTCTAACCCTCAACAACTTCAGTGGGCAGCCAAGTATGTGCCGGTTATCAGACGCTAACACTAATCTGTAAAATAAAACTCTGGGCATTGTACGTAGGGTAGTCGTCGTCCAAACTCCGGCCGTCGCTTGAAATTGGCACCGGATATTCGGCCAGCCTAGCTAATCATGGGTGGAGAAACAGTGTGGGAACAGTTATAGTGGGAGGAAAAAGTATGTGAACCCTTTTGGAATTTCTTACATTTCTGTATAAACATAAATTGGTCATAAAATGTAGTCTGATTTTCATCTAAAACACAAGAATAAACAGTTTGCTAGAAGTAATACCACACAATTGTATTTATTTTCATTTATTTATTTATTTTTAATGGAGAATAATGTACACATTCTCAGGACAGTGAGGGGAAAAAAGTAAACCCTTGGATTTCAAAACTGGTTGAACCTCCATGGCAGCAATAACCTTAAACATTTCCTGTAGTTGCAGGTCAGATGTGCACAATGATCAGGATGAATTTTGGATCATTCCTCTTTACAAAACTTTTGCAGTTCAGCAAGATTCCCTGGATATCTGGCATGAATAGCTACGCTGAGGTCGTGCCACAGCATCTTTGACTGGACCACTCCAGAAAAACATATTTTCTTCTTCTGTTGTTGATTTGCGTCTGTTTTGATCATTGTCCAGTTGCAATACCATCCTCTTTTGAGCTTCAACTGTTGGAAAGATGGCCTCAAGTTCTTCTGCAAAATATCTTGATAAACATGCAAAGCACGCCCATGCCATGATGCTCCCTCCACCATGCTTTACACTTGAGATAAGATTTTGATGTACGCGTGCTGTGCCATTTTTCCTCCACACATGGTGTTGTGTGCTCCTCCCAAACAATTCAACTTTGGTTTCATCTGTCCACAGAGTATTTTGCATGTAGTGCTGTGGAACACTAAAGGGCTCTTTAGAAAACTTAAAATGTGCAGCACTCTGGTTGTTTTTTCACCTCAGTGAGCATTCTGCACTGTGCTCTTGCAGTCATCTTTACATGATGGCTACTACTATGAAGAGATGCAACAGGGCTGAACTTTCTCATTTATAGACAATTTGTCTAACTGTAAAATGTTCAATATCAACTTTTATAGATACTTTTGTAACTTTTTCCAGCTCTATACAAGGCAACTCTTCTTAATCATATGTATTCTGAGAGCTCTTTAGAGCGAGGCATGGTACACATCAATCAATGCTTGATGGGAAACAATGGTAACCTGGCGTGTGTTCTCTAGTGGCCAAAGCCGCTTTAAGACACACCTTCAATCTTGTCTCATTGGTTGGACTCACAGTTGGCTCACACGTGACTCTGATTACCTCTTGGTGAATCTGTAGCCTAGAGGTTCACTTACTTTTACCTCCCTGTCCTGTGAATATTTACATTATTTTCAATACAAATATATATGAAATTGTTTGTGGTATTAGTTTAAGCAGACTGTTTGATTATTAGACTGCATTTTATTGACCAATTTATGAAGTAATATAGGAAATTCCAAAAGGTTCTCAGTTTTATTTATATAATATATATATATATATATATATATATATATATATATATATATATATATATATATATATATATATATACTGCTTTATGTAAATTAGCCCACTGTTGCCTAACAGTGGGACTGAAGTGCAGAATGACTTTTTGACAAATGTTTTTAGAAATAGGCACATGACAGAAAATTGTTTGGGTTGTTAAAGTTTGCATTTGATGGGCTGGCAAGCACTTTAGAGGCCAAACTATTTGAAGACAACCAATAAACATATTTTTTTCCATGATTTATCATCCCCTTCAATATGTAGATTTTGTTTTGAAATGTTTTTTATTTATTTATTTTATTTTTTTCTCCCCACGCAGTTGATCTGATAATCCTCTCATGTTAAATATTCATCCAGGTCACATCACAAGCCTGATCAAAGCAGATATGCTGGATTCTGCCCTGGCCCGCTTGGTCATTATTAACTCAATCTACTTCAAAGGCTTATGGAAGTCCCGCTTCCAGCCTGAAAACACCAAGCTGAGGCCCTTCACTGGGGGCGATGGCAATGTATTTAAAGTTCCTATGATGTCCCAGCTATCAGTCTTCAACATAGGTAAGTCATAGTGAGCGTTTTTTCTGATCACTAAATCACATTTGTGATACTGCATCGGGCACGGTGGCCGACTGGTTAGAGCGTCAGCCTCACAGTTCTGAGGACCCGGGTTCAATCCCCGGCCCCGCCTGTGTGGAGTTTGCATGTTCTCCCTGTGCCTGTGTGGGTTTTCTCCGGGCACTCTGGTTTCCTCCCACATCCCAAAAACATGCATGAATTGGAGACTCTAAATTGCCCGTAGGCATGACTGTGAGTGCGAATGGTTGTTTGTTCCTATGTGCCCTGCGATTGGCTGGCAACCAGTTCAGGGTGTACCCCGCCTCCTGCCTGATGACAGCTGGGATAGGCTCCAGCACGCCCGCGACCCTAGTGAGGAGAAGCGGCTCAGAAAATGGATGGATGGATGGATGGATACTGCATCGACTGGTCAATAAGAGGCATCATTTACAACTGGAATCTGCAATCTATTGAATTTGCTGCGGCTGTGTTCAATAATATGAAAGTCATTTGATGAAATAACCATGTTATATTTTAGTTTTTAAAGATTTTTAAAACAAATAACAGGGATTTTATTCATTTATTTAAATACAGCAATCTGATCAACAAGGACTCATTGGCATTCAGCTGGAACAAATGCTTTTAGTGCTCTTTCCCACTTTTATTTTAATGTGTAATTCTGTTGAAACTCTCTTCAGGGAATTTCCATTCTCTACAGGCACTTCTTGTTTTTGAGATATCCAAACTAGGGCTCCACGATGTGGCCCAAAACCAGTATCTCTATTTGTGGGCTATGTTGCGATACATGATGTATATCTCTATATTCTGATTTTGTACCTCTGTCATATTGAAATGAAAGTGTAGGCTACACCTTTTTTTATAACCACTAGGTAGTGGTGGCATTTTGTAATGAAAGTGTACAGCTTTTTCATAACCACTAGTGAGGGACGTGTCCCGTTCGCCGGGCTGCTCTCGGGTGGATCCCTGGGCCTGATCCCGCCTCTCGATTGATTGGGTGGGGTCCTCAGCCGCCACGGTGCGGCCACAGCAATTACAGGACACTTCTGTCAGTCTTTGTGCATGTAAAACGGTGTCAATTAACTTGCATGTATCCGCAGGAACACACCCCTATGACTCTTTCACTGGGTGTGGGGTCACGCACTTACTACGACAAATAACTCATGAACATGCAAATTGTTTGTTTCCCCTCACTTATACACTTGTCCTGTAGACTTTTATAATTTACATAATTAATGCAACCACACTTCAGTTGTACAGCCGGGTTCACAACCCTGGTCCTGCATGGTTCTTCTCCTGTCCTTGTCGTGTTCTATCTTGTCCTGTCCTTCCCTCACAAGGTGTAGCACTACAGCCCCATGCAACACTCATATTTAATGTTTCATTGTTGTAGATAATGTAATGATTTACTTCTCTCATCCTGTTTACAATTGGTGCTTTGTCTTTGTTTCTCTCTCCCTTCTAGAAACTTTGTTCTGTTCGACTGATCAAGTCTGATTCTCAATAAACCTCAATTATAATACCACAGCGAAAGCTTAAAAACTCCACTGTGACACAGTAAAACTGTTCCGGCATAAAAGGATACAGATGTTCCATTCTGCCTGACCTAACAGCCAAACAGGACAAAAAAATCACAGGTTTAGAGTAATTGACATAGAGTCACAGCTCATACTCTTGTTGACTGAGAAAGTCACCAATTGTGTTTCACATTCCAACACAGCACCTGGACCACAGTTGCTCCTTCATCTTCTTGAGATCCAGACTGATTGCAATCAAGTTGATTCATGCTTAGTTTGGGCCTATACTGCCTCTTTGTTGCTAAAGATTCTGACACTTGCACAATGTTTCGGTGGCAGTCATGCTGTAAAATAAGCATGGAGCAATCGAATAATTCCCCCGATAAGAGCTTAACCTACCTCAAATGCTCCTTTTGACGATGCGACTAACTTCTGGCCAAATCCTGCATGCGTTCTACAGGAATTCCCCATCATTCCTGCACCTGTCCAAACTCATGTCTGTAGCTGTCTAGCTAGCCTACCTTCTGGTTAAGCCAAGATAAAAAAATATATATATTGACTGATCAGTCAGTCAGATTTCCTGTTTTTTTTCTTCTCCACCAGTTTCTGCTAGTATCTGAATATGTCTGACAGAATGTCTGCCTTGAAACCATGCTGATGCAGGATTTACAACTAGTCAAACTTGTATAAATGTAAAGCTGCTGTCTACAACAACCTATCTAACCTTCTATCCCAAATTATGCCAGGTGTTTATCAATTCAGCCATCCCTTAATCTTCTGTACTGCTTAACCTCACTCGGGTCGAATCAATGTATTTTCTGTGAAAGATTACTGAATATAATGCACTCTGAAAAAGTCTTCAATCAAATTAGCTCAAAAATTCCAAAGCTTCTCCTGCACCAATATTTGATCACATTTTTTTCATGCATACTATTGTTTATATTGTGAGCTGTCATTTTTTTCGATGCATTGTGCGTTGATGTGTAAGTAAAGCATAATACATTTTCTAATAAACTTTCTTCCACCAGGCATGGCCACCACTTCTCACGGGGTTAAATATAAGGTGATCGAGCTGCCCTATCACGGTAACACAATCAGCATGCTGATTGTTCTACCTACCGAAGAGGATGCACCTCTGTCCCACGTCATCCCACATATTAACACCGCCACAGTGCAGAGTTGGCGCAAACTGATGCACATGCGGAAAGTGCACCTACTCCTCCCCAGGTAAGATACACAATTACGGTACACTGAAACTGCAGTTCCATCTTGTGCAACTGAATGTCACAATTAACAATGTGTGAATGCTTGCGTATGTCTCTCTAGGTTTGCTGCTGATGTTGAGGTAGATTTAAAGGACCCCCTGTCAGCGCTGGGTATAACAGATATGTTCAGTCAGGACAAAGCTGACTTTAAGCACCTGAGTGAGTTAAAGTATCGTCAGTCCCTTTCAAAGTATGACGTGATGTCTTTTATTATGTACAGCAGATTTAATACGACACGAGCAAGGCTTGAAAATATGAAGGGAATGTTGGCTGTTTACTGCTGAGAGCCGGTCTGACCAATGTAATATGTCTAGATATCCAGTGTGAAAGTCAAAGAAATCACTTCCCCTTTCAATGTATTGAAGGCACTTAAGTGCATTAGTGCCACCCTGTGGTGTAAAGTATTAAGACATGGGACAGGAGAGTCTTGCGCTATACATTTCTTTAAAATTTAAACTTACATTTTCCCTTCATGTTGTTCTTAACTAAACATGTACAAATTACATTTCGTAAATTACAGTAGAGCCTGTCTGTAGAGCATTTTAGTGAGTGAAAATGTGTGTGTTCTACCTTTTTAGGCTCAGAGCCTGTGTATGTCTCCAAGGCCCTCCAGAAAGCCAAAATTGTGGTAAATGAAGATGGAACAAAGGCAGCAGCTGCCACTGGTGAGTGTTTTGATTAAACTATGCATTTACTTGATAAAGATGCTCTACTGAACATTGACTTCTAATACTTTTTTTTCTTTCTCATGTTCAGCTGCAATTTTGATGGCTCGTTCCTCTCCTCCTTGGGTTTCAGTGGACAGACCTTTCCTCTTCCTCATTCGGCATAACACATCTGGTACCAAATCTTTATCTTCATCTGTTAATCCCCCTGTAGATACATTGCAATGAAAGTGCTCATTGGGATTATAAGGAAAGTTCACATGTACAGGTACATCTCAATAAATTAGAGTAGAAAACTCTTCCTACATAATACCGCTGCGGCACAGAGGACGACTGGTTAGTGCGTCTGCCTCACAGTTCTGGGGACCGGGGTTCAATCCCCGGCCTCGCCTGTGTGGAGTTTGCATGTTCTCCCCGTGCCTGCGTGGGTTTTCTCCCACATCCCAAAAACATGCATTGTAGGTTCATTGAAGACTCTAAATTGCCCATAGGTGTGAATGTGAGTGCGAATGGTTGTTTGTTTATGTGTCCTGTGATTGGCTGGCAACCAGTTCAGGGTGTACCCTGCCTCCTGCCCGAAGATAGCTGGGATAGGCTCCAGCACTTCCGCGACCCTTGTGAGGAAAAGCGTCTCAGAAAATGGATAGATGGATACATAATACCACCCTTGTCACTCTACCTCAGGAAATATTGATGTTCCCCTGCCTTTGTCCTCAGGTACACTCCTCTTTATGGGCCAAATCAACCAGCCCTGAAGCAGATGTCCACTGTGCACCCCCCTCTAGTGGTATCGTGGATGCACAGGAATTGCTTGTTTGCTTGCATGAACAGACAAGCATGAAACTGCTGTAGATGTTTTATTGCCTTTATTTTAGTAATATTCAGAAATGCATATGCCTTTACTTTTGTCTGCTTTTTTTCTTATTTTTTTACAAATTGAATTTGTTTTTAATAGACTTTGAATGTCATTTTTGTATTTTATTAACTCTGTTTACTAAATGTTTACTAATCATTTGTATTGTTTTTTTTTCCCATTTCAATTATCACTCCAGTTGTTCTTAAGTTATGGCGATGCATGTCCAATCTTGAGGTCTTGCACACAACTGTTTTAATAAGATTTTCCTTCATGGAGGAAGGTTTCTTTTGTAATTCTTGCATCATTTGAGAGCAATAAATACTCAAACTCAGCTAACTGATTATCTTTTTAATTTGACACATTTTTGACAGTTAACCTGCTGGGAAAGTGGGAGTCATCCTTTTGTATGTGACTGTTAGACATGTTCAGTTTTAATTCCTTAATTCGTATTATTATTTTACATATTGTAATCTCCAGACAAGTTCCAAATTGTGGATCAGCGGTCTTATCCTACTTGCCATATTAGCCACCTGGTGTCAATCATGTTGGATTTCTTTGTAGATGTTTGTTTTGGTGGTCTGTTTCGACCTGGCAATGTGCTTGATTGCATTCTTTGATGCCAGGCATGGCTACACCAGTCCCTTGTTAACTCCCTCTGTGAAATAAAAACCTGGATGTCATCAAACGTTATAAAACTGGGTAGCAACAAGACTGAGATCATGGTTGTGGCCTACCACAGCACTGCTCCAGAAGGTTGGAGATCATCTCGACATTGACTGCTGTTCCATCTCTCCATTGTCTGAAGTATGGAACCTTGATGTCGTCATGGACTCCACTCATCACCAAATCTGCCTTTTTCCACCAAAATGGCGCCAGCCTTCACTCTCGCAATGCAGCGATCGTCATGCCTTTTGTCACATCTCGCCTGCACTACTGCAACACTCATCTTTGCTATGTGTAACAAAAGGAATTATTAAAGCCTAGAATGCTTTGGTATTTCAGTCTGTTTTGTCACACAGCTGCCACTGATTCTAATAACCAGGCTATACAGTCTGTTTCAGAACAGTTTTGTTCACCTGTTGATATTTTTGGTGTCAACATCCACCAACTCAAAATTCCACACCACCCCCAAATTGCTTAAACACTCATCGGTCATGGTACTTAAGGCAGTTTTGATTAACTTTAACATAGAAAAACTGTGCTCACCAGTAGTGCAAATGACGTTTTGCGCAGTTTAAACATCTGGTGGAAGACCTCCTTGTATGGCTCCAGAAATACTGTGAACTAACTTTCTTTGGTGTTTACTGTATTGTCCCAGATGTCATTAAAGGGAGAGCCCTCTCTGTAACTCTCCAATGTGTCAACAGGTCTCACAGGTCTGCTCAAATCGAGTTGTGGGGACTAAAATATTTGATCTCACCAAGAGCACTGGTAAATTTTACAAGGAAGCTAACGAACTTTAGATCTGTTTGGGTTAATAAACCTCTTGCCTCAATAGCTCTGTCACCATTCTGCTCTTCTGATAGTTCTTTCAGTAAACTTATGGCTGGTGGTCTGTCTATGTCTTCTTGCAAGCATTAGACACACATTGGACATGCAGGTATATCAGCCTTTGTCACTCTCTTGGGCCCCCCTGAAATGTCTTTGGTGCACATATGACTCTGACACAATTGATACTGTTTCTGCAAAAGAGAAGCAGTTCGCTACAAGGATACATTTCACACTGTCAACTAATACTAGATTGAAAAAATGCACATTTTTGCACATGGGACCCATGCAAACAACACAATCTTTTCTCGCTACATTTGCTGCTTGTTCCATCAATAGTAACCAATTGTTATTTTGTCCTGAAACTATAACACAATACTACTTGGAAGTGGGGATCTTTTCCACCAGAATAGGCCCACAAGCTCACTATCAAACACATTGGGTGACTTGTATTTCAATATTAAACTATGGGCCGTTTTGCTTATGTTAAACTTCTTTCTTTGTTCTTTTGCTGTTCTTTTTGACCAACTGGACCAATCATAACCTGTTTCACCAATAAGGTGTTTCCATTCAAAACCTATAGTTGCATACCAGTCATATCTAAATCCCCAATTCTGCCCATTCTCTTGAGCATCATTGGTGAGAGCCGCATATGGAATTATGATTAAAGCAGCTTGATTTTGGGGGCACAAAATATTAAACCGTTTTGCCGCATTTGGAGGCCATGCCCACAATTTTGATCATCAGCTGTACTCCTTTTGATACGAGTTAATGATTCAAAAAAAAATTTTTTATTATTATTATTGGGTTCGTCATATTGGTCCAGTTGGTAGGTGATTTTCTATCTAAAAAATGGGTTTTATCATTGAGGGTGGGACGTCCCATGTACCACAAAAACAAAACCAACATCTTAGTAGCCAAAGTTGCTACGTAACAACTTATCGAATCTCATAACCAACGTGGGTGTGCCTTTCTGCTGAGTTCTCACTAAAAGGGTTGGTGTCTTTTTTCTTCACTGACCAGCAAGCGTTTTCAGAATCTACACATCTGCTCCCGCTCCGTTATCAGACTTTTGCTCACCTTCCCTATTTGAGTACTCAGCTGAAATGACTCTTACAGTGTGTTAAATGAACCCACGTGTTTCTTTCTGCTATTTTTTAGGGCTGTAAAGTGTCAATCTATCTGTGCCACCATCCCTCCGGTTGAGACGTGACACAGCATGTCTCAATATAGCAGCCCATTTGAATAGGTTTTTTTTTTTTTTTTTTTTTTTTCTTTCCTGTGCTAATGTAAATTTCATTTTGTAGTTTTGCACTTTGTTTTTCCCAATAATTGCGTTCTTGTTGTGGAATACTCATATTGGCTATCAGTATAGATTGTACCATCTTTATTTATCATTAGTTTGCATGCCTCGATTAATGCTACTAATTCAGCAACTTGTTCAGCCAATTCCTGTCAATCATGCTGCGTGCCTTCATCAAGTAAGGGTATTAGTGTGGCTGGATTTAAGGTTGTGCATCGCTCAACAGTCAAATGTGGTTGTGATAGCAAGATGGCAATGCAAGATAAATGTCTTGCAGGTGATTTGCAATAGGAGAGCAGACACTGTATGTGGGACCTTTAGGGTGAACTGCTCTCTAGTTGAAAAATAAGCTATTGGTCTTAGCTTATCACCGTATTGTTGTGTAAGTACGGAGGTCATGCAATAGCTTTTACAATCTACCATTTGAATGAATGTTTTATCATTAAATTTGGAAGGCCTAGCGCAGCACTGGACACCAAATGTTGTTTAATGTCACAGAAGGCCTTTTCTGCCTCTGTACTCCATTAAACAGGTGATGTAATTTTAAGGTTGTTTTCATATATTAATTTTGACAATGGTGCAACAATTTCTGCATAGTTTGGAATCCATGATCTACAATAATTTGTCAGACCTAAAAATGATTATTATATGTTTCTTCGTCTGTGGTTTAGGATTTTTTAAGACTATAGCTCTCCTGTCTTCTAATATAGTCTTTCCTCCTATACTTAAATTATGGCCTAGATATTTAACTTGTCTTTTACATCATTGCAATTTATTTTTGTTAACTTTATGTCCCTCTTCTGTTAGATGATGCAGTAAGGTCAATGAATCTTTGCATGTGTCTTCATCTGTAGATGCCAGAAGACATGCGTGTTGTGAATTAACTTGTGAATAAATAGTTGGACTTTCACAGTAACCTTGCGGTAATCTAGTAAATGTATATATATATATTTTTTTTTTTTCTCAAATGTGAATGCAAACCAAAATTGACTGTTATTTTCTATTGGTACTGAAAAGAATGCATTACTGCATTAATGCATTAATGTCCACTACTGTAAACACAGTAGCGTCTGGTCTTAATGAATTTAACAATGTGCGTGGGTTTGGTACGCATGCTCTGTATTACTGCAGCTCATCACATTCTTTTTTATCTTCTATTTTTGTGATAAGCTCCAAGGCTGCAGACAACAGGGCCTTTCCCACGTTTAACGGTGGCTTGTCTTTTATTTTTTATATAATTTGATTCCTGCAACGCGGCTATTTTTTGTGTATTTAACCAACCATTAAAGCCGTGTTCGGTTATCCCTGTCTCTAAATATAAAATTTTATCAGGATCCTGTTTCTTTTTTTCTTTTAAATTTAATTTAATGAACCTCCAACCTTTACACTGCAGTGTATTCCTGTTTTTTATTTTACTACTTCCTTTCCCCATTTGAAAGAATTTGGTTCAGTGTAATACTACCTAGGGTAGTCTAGAACACTGTTTTTTTTTGTTTTTTTTTTCAGTAGGACGGTGATTCAAATTTACTTTCTGTGGTAATTCTCACTTCAACTCTTTCGAGTGGAGAATTCTTGCCTTTGCATCCACAAAAGTCCACCGTTTACTTTCCCACTGTTTTGGTATGGAATGAAAAACCTAGTGTTTTCCCATTTCCCATTTACACTCTCATTCAAACAGTTTTCATTCACACTGGCTCGTCAGAGGACTCCGCCGTCCCATACGGAATTTAACTACGTCTGTCAACAGCTCATTAGAGGACTCCGCCATCCTATACGGAATTTAACTACGACGCCACGAAACTTTCCTAGTTTCTTTATTCATTAAACACGGAATTTAAGTACGTACAGGACTCCGGCATCCTCGCGGAATATGTCGGACTCCGCCGTCCATTACTTGCCAGTGACTAGTATTACACAAGGTTTATTAAACACGGAATTTAAGTACGTACAGGACTCCGCCGTCCTCGCGGAATTTCTGGACTCCGGCGTCCTTTTTCCTAAAAATTTTTTTTAAATTTAACTCACCAGTCGTCTTCAATCCTGTGGATTGTCGTCAACCTTCAGATCCCAGTTGAGGAGAACGAAGACCAGTCCCGTAAAGGGTCTTACTTGCCGTGGCCACGGTCTCTTAACTGGAAGTCGGCTCCACAACTGGAATCCTCGGGTGTGTTGACATCCGGCTCGAAGGACCAATTTAATGTTGGATTTATCTTACCCAACATTATAAAAAATAGACACAAAAGGAATGAAGACGCTGGTTTCTTTTTCTCATGAGGAGGGCGTATGGGAGATTGTTCAGATCACAGCCTCTCAACACGCTCTAAACAATCCCCCCCCTCGCTCCTGCATTTATTTGAAATAGGAGGGATTTACAAATCATAATGTTCTAAGCAGTAAGACACAACACAAAATATTTGATAATAAGAGGGTTTTTCCCAGACATAGTATTCTAAACAATAAGACACGACACATAATATTTGATAATAAGAGGGGTTTTCCCAGACATAGTATTCTAAGCAATAAGACACAACACAAAATATTGGACCAACACTTGTCCCGACCCGACCACATCCGATCACGTCCTTGGTCCAGGCGCCCTTCCATCGGATGATGCTGAGTCATCTTTTCGAAGGCGAGACATCTAAAATCGTCCATAATACTAATGCAAGCTAAGCAAATAAATGATAACTTCTAGAATATATTTAACAGCCCTCTAATTTAATGTGTGCTTGCACACCTGCATTCTTTTCACTCATGACTGAGACTCTGTCATATGGTTTCCCTACAAGGTTGTTTTTGTAGTCAAGACCATGAGTCTGCAAAATGTGTACTATTTTCTGTGAAAGTGCTGCAGCATTCAGATGTGCTGGCTCAAAGGTGAGGATGCTTTCATATACTGACCCACTGTAACGTATCTGATTACAAAGAACAACTGTCCCTTCTTGCTTAGGTCCTTGGTCTTGTCAACCAAAATGCTGCCTCACTTTGGGCAACTTCAGTAATTACTGAGGTGTGGACCATTTCAGCTAGACAGTCAATTGTTTGATTTTGTGTATCATGCACAAGATATGTTGCACTTTGACTTGCCTTTTTTTTTTTGTTTTTTTTTTGACCATGGGATTGTGTTTGGCTAGCAGTTCCCTAATAGAAAACTTCCTTTATTCTCACTTTCTGATTCTTTGTGCTCTCTGTGGCTTTCTCCAACAATTTTAATGTACTCTCTGTTTTCCTTCACTAATTTATTATAGTCTGCATTTAAAGAGGCTGAGAGAGAGGATGTGCTTGCAGTCGACTGTTCATACTGTGCCCATGCTAAGATCGCATTAGTATGTGCTTCAGGCCTAAAAGTCCCCCATCTTTGAAGGTTGCCTTTTTTCAATTTTTGAATACCTCTTCAGATGTAAATATTGAATCACCTGAAGAGGGGAGACTGAAATGCTGGAGGCATAACAGTAATCAGAGTCTTTACTCTGAAAGTATTCCAGCCATTTATGTGTATTGCACCAGTCTTTACAGAAGCACGATCTTCTGTCCCCTTGTTATGTTCAAGGGAAGATTTTTAGTTGCGGTTGTTTGGGTTTGCTCTGTTCTTGACTGGGAGATATCTATGATGAAACAAGGAAAAATCAGTTATTCTGACACTAAAATATTAATAATAACAATACTTAGCCCCTCTCCATTGCAATTATCAATTGTAGCTGTAATAATAGGCATTTCTATTCAGACTAATCAAACTCAACTGTCAATAAAATGTTTATTGGTAGTTGGGTTCAAAAAGCAAACCAAAAAGCTTTAATCGATTATGTCATGTTTTGTTATTTAATGTAAACACACTATAAACATACATTTCTCCAAATTGAACCTGTGTCCTCTCCATTATTATCTAGAGTAGTCATCAATGTCATTATTTGGGCCATACAGTCATAACCTCACCTGTTGGTCCAGGAACAGGTCAAACACCTGCTTTTGCTGAGTCCTGTCTCACATCTATGACCACTGCTGGTGCTGTATGTCCCTGCTGTACTTATTCCTCACCTCCCTCCTCCTCCTCTGCCTGCTCCTTCTTCTCATCACCAGTAAGCCTCTGCTAGCCCCTTGTCATCTCTCTCGCTCTCTCTCTCCCTTTACAATTTTGTTCCTAAATATTAGAAGAGATGTCTGTGGACTTTTTCTTCATTATCTGCAAATCGACATAATCAATATGTGCCTGGATGGCTGTGCATTTGGAATGAAATACATAATTGACACTATGATCTATATGACTTGTGAGTGGAGTGCCCAGCAAATGTATAGGTGACCCTGGTGACAGTACTGCACAAAAAAAATGAATAATAGTCATTAATTTTATTTATAGGTGCTTTTAAGGGCATTCAGGGTCACTGTACAAACATGTTGAAAAGATTGACGTATTATATCAGCATTCCAGGTGTTATATAGTAGCCTCATCAAAACTGGGTTTATGTTAAGTTCTGAAGCAGACATTTTGGAATATTTCATTTAGTGGACACTCAGTTATGAAACATTATTGGTCCTATTGACTGCATTCCTGCCTTTTCTGAGTGGGAATACGTTAAAGAGCAGTTGATGCAAAACAGGAACAAAAGGTTGAATGGAACATCTACAAGACATCCATCCATCCTCACTTGGGTTGCAGATGTGCTGGAACCTATATTCGCAAGACAATTAAATGAAAACACCACAAAGAAAAGTTCAGTTGAAATGTGCAAATAAAAACAATGTCTGGTTGATTTTAATTTAACTGTTTATACAATTTACTGTGTCATGGTTGTTTGTTTATATGTGCCCTGGGATTGGCAGCCGACCAGTTCAGGGTGTACCCCGCCTCTCGCCTGAAGATAGCTGGGATATGCTCCAGCACGCCTGCGACCCGAGTGAGGATAAGCGGTACAGAAAATGCATGAATGGATATCTTCTGCAGTCGCAAAACCAGAACCCCTCCCCATCATTTTGTTGGGCCCCAGTAAATCTTTGGCCCAATGAATCGCCATCACTTTACGGTGCCTGCATCAAAACCATAAAGGTAATAGTGGCAACTACATATAACGGGGATCTTAGTTTTTATAACGAGCAAAGTTATACCCAAAGTGTTTGTCATTAGTATGACAACTTGTCACAAACAATTCACAAAAAGTTAGTGATATTCGGCTTTCAGGTGTTTTGATCCATGATCGACCAATACATTTCCTGGTTATATAAGAATTCTTATTTTAACAGTCCTCTTTACCATGGTGTTCAAATGTTGACAGCAGGTTGCATCTGAGATATAGACTGGAAGAGTCACAGAAAGGCATACAAGTGTCAAAATACGAATACCAATTGTAATTGAACCAGGAAATGTATTGTCGATTCATGGATCAAACACATGTTGAGAATTTTGCTGTTCCTTAAGGAATATAACAATTGTTACAGAATAGCAAGGTGTAGAAAACGTGCTGACGCGTTGAGCAGTACGTTGGACGAGTACATGGTGCCTCACACCGTTTTGTTAAATCAATATCACTTAGAAAGGTTAAAGTGCATTTTAGTTTCACCCTGAAATTACACTCGAAAGCCGAATACTGTATCCCTTATTTTGAGTGCGGAAGTGTATATTCCACTCCGCATGGGTTGCTCTGCCCATGCCTTGTCGTCATTACGGTAATCTGAGCAGCGGCTCAGCGCGTCAGCTGATCCTCCTGGATGGGGCGAGGGAGCGATTTAGCAGCAGGAAAACATTGTGGCTGGCTACTTCAACTATGGCTGCGGAGATCCATTCGAGGCCTCAGAGCGCAAGGCCAGTTCTTCTGAACAAAATCGAGGGACACGCAGACGCTGTCACTGTTGCCGTTTTAATCCCAAAGGAAGATGGAGTGATAACTGTCAGTGAAGACCGGTGAGTTTTCACAACCTAGCTAACGCTTGTGTTAGCTTGACGAGAGTAGCTTGGGTGGTTTGCTGTGTTTTCTTCAAAACAGCTCTCTAAATTGTAAGGCAACTAAAATATAACTATAAACACCAAATCCTCAAAATATTTAGCTCGGACATTTTTGCCGTAGAAGTTAACTGAACGAGTGTTTGAATAGTTACATTAAAGATTAGTTAGTCAAAGATGGTGTGTTTAAAAAAAAAAAAAAAAAAAAAAAATGCAGGCATTTAATTGCGTTCTTCTGTTCGTTTGTCGTAGTCGCTTTTTGAATGAAAAGAGCGTGACCGAACAGATAGCTAGCAATAAACAAACTCCGTGTTTTTTTCCCTTGTGTTGCCCAATAATCCCTCATATCGATACTAATACAGTATGTCTAAAATGTGTTTCGATTAATGTCGCAATAATAATTGTGTGCGCGCTTGTAACATTTGTTTGTTCCTCACCCTCAAAGACAGGCCGTGTCCCATGTACGTCACATTTGGGTTAGACCAGTTTTGTCTTTGATAATATCTACAACAGCAAGATGTTTGCTTGCTGGGTCGCTGTCCATCACATCCACCTAGATGACTCCCACTTAACATAGCTACCACACAGGTTTTTAAGTGAAGCAGCAGCATAAACCCTTCAACATAAATGGGTTTGTTTTGTGTAACCCTAATCAGTTAATCGCAGCCGTGTTGTACATTTTCCTTAGATGTGCTAAAATGAGGGCTGAGTTGATTGTTGTTAATTGTGCCGTGAGCGCTCTTCAGGTGTGCTCAAAAAATGGCGGCACGGTGGACGACTGGTTGGAGCGTCTGCCTCACAGTTCTGAGGAGCGGGGTTCAATCCCCAGTCCCGCCTGTGTGGAGTTTGCATGTTCTCCCCGTGCCTGCGTGGGTTTTCTCCGGGCACTCCGGTTTCCTCTCACATCCCAAAAACATGCATGGTAGGTTAATTGTCAACTCTAAATTGCCCGTAAGTGTGAATGTGAGTGCGAATGGTTGTTTGTTTGTATGTGCCCTGCGATTGGCTGGAAAACAGTTCATGGTGTACCCCGCCTCCTGCCCAATGATAGCTGGGATAGGGTCCAGCACGCCCGCGACCCTAGTGAGGAGAAGCGGCTCAGAAAATGGATGGATGCACAAAAAAATATTTATTTCCAAGAAATAATGTATCTTTCTTCATCTATTTATGCCAGTGAGGCAAAGTGACAGACATAACAAATAAATGCTCTTCTGTTAGATGGCAGGAAGTACATACACTAATTAATGTATACAGTTTTTGTGAGATGTTTGTTTGTCGGTGTGCCGTGAGATTTTTCACTTGTAAAATATGTGCCTTGGCTCCATAAAGGTTGGAAATCACTGCTTTAAGGCTTGCCTTACTTTAGCTAAAACGTTAGTGACTTTGCTTAACATTATAGTCTCAAAGCTTGATGGAGATGATCAAGGTGGGAGTCGGCTGCAACTCCATTAGGGCTGCACACTTAATCGAATTTTAATCGTGATAGCGATTTTGGCTGCCGTGATGAAATGAGCTTGAACATCTGTGATGTTTTACATTTAAAATGCAGGCACTGCTGCATATGAAAAGTGCTTCATTTGCATCAGTGCCCCGAACCTCATCAGCCATCCACCAGGGGGCGAACGCATGGTTACGCCTGCACCGCGCTCTGGGGCCACCTTCTAAATAAAAGCCAATGTCCAATGTTGTAATATATGGCGCTTGTATTTTGAAGTTGGGTATCTCAGCACGTTGGCGGAGAGGCAGCCTGTCACAGTAAGACTATTAACAATTGTTGTAGCGGCTGCCTTGACTGCAACCTTTCGATTGGCCTGACCGCAATGACAAAACGCCGGGAGTAAATAGAGAGGGAAATCATAACTGTTGAGTTCTTTGCAGTTTGTGACCATGCACGACTGACCTATGCTTAAGCAGAACAACGGAGATGTACCGTCCTTGACAATTCACTGTTGAGTTGATACCTTTCATGAATTATCTGTATCTGCGGTCGCCGCCTCCTCTTCTCGTGGGGGAGCAGGAGGTCCCCTCCGGCCTGGAAGGCCTGCTGTGCAGTTTTCGGCCTTGGGGAGGGGCGTCTCTCACACTTGGGGGCAGGTAGAGGGTGCTGGCTGGAATGTAGGGGGATTCCCGGGGTCGGTGCTGCGGGGCTGGGTGAGGCGGCCCTCTCTGTTTGTGGTTGTCCTGCCTGATGGGACCGACTTGCAGGAGCCATGCCTCTTAATCACTTACTCAGCACACACTTAAACCATTCACTGTAAATATTTTTTTCTTTTTTTCACTAGTCACATCCAGGCACATACACATATTCAGGGTTTCTTGGGGGCCTGATGTGGAGTCAGGGGGGTGCGGGTGTCACACCGGGTGTCAGTACTAGGCTTTACACGATCAGGATTTTTGGGGCCGATCAGAGAGTTTAAAAAAATGATAACCGATCCGATCACAAGATGGAGCAATGTGTCTATTTAAATTTGTTCATTTACTGTATATACTTGTCCTGTATACTGAGAATCTTAAAAAAGTTTTCACTATTCAGGTCATGTATCAAACCAACATTACAACATGACAGAAATAATGGCTGCTAACTTACTGTAATTAAATTACTTTATTGTAATTGAATTACTTCACAAACACTGAAACTTTAGAGCATGATTTGACATAACACTGGCATGTTTACATACAACTGTTAGTGCTAGCACTAGCCTGCTAGGCTACATAACGTTTTGTTGCCTGCTTGAGAGCCATATCATATTCAAAGTACGTGAACATACATCAAGCAATCCTTAAATTAAAGTCCTCTCCCGAGCACCGGTGACCACCAGCACACGTTTTCCCCAATTTTGTTCTGATAATACACACGACACGATCCATTGCTGTTGTCATCGTCAAGGTAACGAGTGTATCCGGTCGCGTTTGAGTTGACAAGATAAAGCCCAGTGATCGTAAAAGATGGGAGGCGGTGGTATCGGAAAACAAGATTTTATTGGAGTAGTCTGACATAGTGCAATTGTGAAAGACCAAGTTTGTCTTGACGTATGATCTAGGCATTACGTGTTGTCTGTCCCACAGTCAGATATTTACAGTACTATGTCAAAAGACACGCGACAAGGCTAAAAATAAAATAAATAAAATAATAACAAAAAATAAAATGATAAAAAGTAGCTTTTGGATTCAAATATACTGTATACGACGGCGACGTGGAGTAAATGTCTTTTGCGGAGCCGAGCAATGACTCCATTGATCGGATCGGCGAATTATGACATTTAAGACGATCAGCCGCTCAGCATAAAATGCTAATTATCGTCCGATACCGATCGAGCCGATCAGATCGGTGTAAATTCTATTCAGTACGTGACTGCTGTTTCCCAGTCGACGCGCCCTGCCCCGCCGCCCTCCCTGCCCCCCAGGATTTTTATGCATTACACACACTCATCCCCTTCCTATTAATGTACCACATACACCCATCTCTGGTGGGCGGTCGGTCTTGGGTGGGGTGGGAGGGGGGGTTTGGTTGTGAGGCAGGAGTGCCTGGCAGCTCCCCCCCCCCCCCCCCCTACAGTCTTACTGGCCACTCCAGATTTTAATGCACCACACGACTCAAGGGGGCACTGATACACACGGTAGGGCCAATGCCTGCCAGTCGATACCTGGCAGTCATAGTAACGGGGAAGTGTGTTTACACTAGCCTCATGGCGGTGCTCCTGACCGGGCCCTTGGACTGGATGGTTGCTTGGCGTGGGGGCTCCCCTTTCAGGCCCCGTAGCTGCTCTCCCACCCCCCTTATCGTTCCCTTGTTGGGCACCCCTATCCGGGTTGGCTGGGGGGGTGGCATTGGGTCCCTGCGGCCTCCTCCGGGTGGCCGGTTTTCAGGATGCCTCGGTGCGGCCGGTGGACCGCCCCGCATCCCTCGGTGTGGGAAATGTCCCGTCCACCGGCTTGCTCTTGGGTGGCCTCCTGGGCCCGACCCCGCCTCTCGATTTGAGTGGGCGGGGTCCTCAGCCCCCATGGTGCAGGCACAACAATTACAGGACACTTCTGGCGGTCATTGTGCATGCGAAACGGTGTCAATTCACTTGCATTTTGTCTGCAGACACACGCCCCTGGGACTTTTGCGGGCTAGATAAAATGATGTGGTGTGCCGGATCTGATCCTTGACTTTGACACCTGTGGTGTAGAATGAATGAATGAGTGAATTGTGCGTTCCTCCAGGCGATGTTGATCGCAGATTATTGGTGCATTGATTGAATTAAATTATTTCCTGTTCACGTTGCTGAATTTGTTGTTTGATGGTGCAATTTAGGGCTCCAACTATATGTTTGGGAAACCCTTGTTTAATTTCGGCTTGTTTGTGATGTCTGTATGACAACTGAATGTAAATTTGGGCCAGAGAAATATTTGCACATCGCCATGATTCAGCTTAGTGTTGATTGCAAAATGCTGCATTTGTCTCCAAACTCCGGTGGGCACAAATCCCAGGGACAAAAGAAGCTCAATGTGCACTCAGATGGCTTTAGTGACGCTCTTACTGTGTTCTATGTGTAGTTTCATTGTTCTACCACGAGGTCTTGGCTCTCTGAGCTCTTCAGGCAGTTCCTTTGACCTCATGATTCTCATTTGCTCTGACATGCACTGTGAGCTGTAAGGTCTTATATAGACAGGGGTGTGGCTTTCCTAATCAAGTCAAATCAGTATAATCAAACACAGCTGAACTCCAATGAAGGTGTAGAACTATCTCAAGGATGATCAGAAGAAATAGACAGCACTCGAGTTGAGTGTCACAGCAAAGGGTCTGAATACTTATGGCTGTGTGATATTTCAGTTTTTCTTTTTTAATAATTCTACAAAAATTCCAACAATGAAATTGTTTTTCTGTCAATATGGGGTGCTGTGTGTACATTGAGGAAAAAAATGAACTTAAATGATTTTCGCAAGCGGCTGCAATATAATTTAATTATATTAAGGCGGTCTTAATACTTTACGTACTCACTGTATGTATAATTTTGGCCTCTATTTAGAGCTAAAAAAAAAAAATCCCAAATTAATTTTAACTTATGCACCCACCCACCCCCAAATCATTGTTGTATAGTGATTTCACCCAAGAAAAAGAACAAATGAATCATTACAAGCCCAAAATTACTTTCTTGAAGTGTATGTAAGCGTCTTAATGTAACTGCACCTTTAACTACCCACAGGTATAATGTGCCAGAAGTTTTCACCATGATAGAAAGTGCTTGAAAAATCTTAGAATTGGACCTTTGAAATGCTCGTGTATAAAAAAAAAAAAAGAGTTTCCCTCGTGTTAAAACACCTTTTCCCTGAGGGACTTCGTTTTATTGACATGCAGTAGTGCTCAAAATCATTGTGACATACTGTATGATACCCCAACTATTTAATTTGTCTTGCGTGGGCTGAATTGGGGCTGGCTTTACAGTCAAGTATTGAGCTGCAAGTACAGGCGGTTTTTAGTTGATACATATACCGAAATTTCTCGTGTATAATGCGCAACCATATATAATGCACATCCCCAAAGTTGACCTAAAAATTCTGGAAAACCCTTCTACCCATGTATAATGCATTATTACAAATGCATGATTTTGCTTCTACCCATATGATCAAAACATGAAGTATTGTCTGTCTTTTGTTAGTTATTTTTCAAATAATTATTCTGAAGTTAAGCACTTTATTTATACACACAATACTTTATTTTTATTTACCTGCTCTTATTTTGAAATTCACAACCCTAGTTTTATTTAGTAAATGAGAAAACACACAGTTGTGCTCATATGTTTGATTACCAGGCAGAATTTGTAAGATGTGTACAATTCTTTTAAGAAAACATGAAGGACAAGGCGAAAGACATTTAATTGTATTTTAATAGATTTAAATTAAACTGTGAAGCATTTCAGAAAAGCATTATCATTAAACAAAACATAACCATAAAGAAATTAATGATGGTTGTTCAGTCATCAGTCAGTTGGTATAGAAAACACAACAAAACAATATTACACAAATTCTGCTTGGGTATGTAAACTTATGAGCGCAATTGTACATACTTCTTGGTGGCATACAAGAATTAAAGTGTGCAATTTATTGATAACCTCTCTGGGGCGGTGGCATAGTGGAATGAAAGTGTGCAGCTTTTTCATAACCTCTAGATGGCGGCATACATTTATAAAATGTGAAAGTCTTTTTTATTTTCTCCTATACATATGTATAATGTGCACTATTGACCTTTGACCATTTTGGGGGGTAAAAAATGCGCATTATACACAAATTACGGCACTTCCTTTGATTAAAAAAATATCTTTCTCAATTTGCTGACGTGTGATTAAGCACTGATCCTCAATTTCCACGCTGACCTTTTAAAGCATAGACCATAAAACAGAGGGGACCATAATGGTTCAGTGCTTTCATAATTCCACTCTGCATTTAATTTCCAGAACCATCCGGGTTTGGTTGAAGAGAGACAGTGGTCAGTACTGGCCAAGCATCTACCACACAGTCTCCTGTAAGTAAGAGTACACCACATCAGCTACAAATGAGGTGTGATTTTTTTTTAATTTTTTTTTTTATTTTTTATTTTTATTCAATTGTTCTTTTTTTTTTTTTTAATTATTTATTTTTTTTAAATTTTGTTTTATATATTTTTTATTTTTAGTGATGTACTGGTCACCTTTTTTTGCACCTGTGTCCAAGTCTTTGGTTTTCAGTATCTGCCGATCCAATACCTCGGCCAAGCATTAAGAAAAAAAGGGTGCATCCAAATTGTGTCTGTGTCTCCTTGCTCTGAACGAGCGTGTTGCAGCGGACCAATAGAATCAAGGCAGACTTGTCTCACACACACACACACACACACACACACACACACGCACACACACACGAAGCTTTCACAGACACTTATATATGCACTAATATAAAACCCCCTGAATAGTTACATTGTGTAATTTAAAATGGAACTATTTCATTTGGTAAGATCTCTGCACCTTTGTCACTTTGTGACATAAAAAATTTAAGAAAATGAATAAAATTAGTTTTTCACCCGATCATGATCAGGTGAAAATCAGGTGATCTACGCCAATTTTCGATCACGTGATCAAATCGGGACATCTCTAGTGATTTTAGAGAAGTCCTTCCTTTCTGTACACACACCTGAGGACAAAATGATGTGCTAATTGTGATAATTTCTGTGTCTTTCCATGTCTCAGCTCCTTGCTCGTGTATGTCATATCATCATGACAGCAGACGTATCTTCATTGGCCAAGACAATGGAGCTGTTGTGGTGAGTCGAAATATCTCAAAACAAATGGCCTCATTCTCATTTCAGGTTTAGGCTTAGTCTTTTGGCTCTTCAAACTCTACTTCTTTTCCTTATAAAATAGGCTGTCGAGTTTAAATGGGTCTCCTCCAAATGCCTTTGAGGGTGGGTTAGTTATTTGATTTGAAACTCGTTTTTTTGTTTGCTTGCCCCAAAGGAGTTTCTCATCTCTGAAGATTTCAACAAGATGAACCATGTAAAAACATATCCAGGTGAGATGTTTAAAAAGTGACACATTACAATGGGCTCAGAGTCAGGCGAGGCTGATAAGATAATTGCAGCCCAAAGAGGTCATCTTCATTTATCATTTTCTTGTGTGTACACCTGCAGTTGTTCGTAGTTTTCTAAATATGTTTGAGATATACAGTGGAACCTCGATAAATAGGACCCCGATATAATGGATAACAGATAAAAACAGACCGTCGGGACTGAACAATGTTTCCAAGTCACTTAAAATGCCGTTGACAAATTCTGTTAGTTCCAGAATTGGCCGCTGTCTTTTACTGATGCTGTGGCGTAATGCAGGCAGAGAATGATACTGACGTATTTCCGGGTCACAGATATACAATATTACTAGATCCAATTTCAAAAGACTTGCCTACCGTGCCTACATGGCGGCCATGTTGAATGTGGCACATTGACGTGGCATGTATGTGATGATGGTTATACTGTAACTATTATCTATTGTGCACAGAGCACTGACAAGAGAGAGAGCGGCATGGCTGCGTTCTTAACTCTGAGGAATACAAAATACAAGTCACTGGAGTCTGAAACATGCTATTTTTATTTTATTTTTTCAACCCGTTCGCCTTTGGCAGCAGATTTGGAACTACGAAGCACACTTAATTCCTTGCGGCTCATAAAAGCGACTCGCCTATGATAAGTACTCTACGTCAACAATTTCACCATGACCAAGCACACTGGTGTGCATGCTTGATATTTTGCGCCCCTCCAGCTACCTATGAGATACAGCTAATGCGGCTAAATACGATGCCGAGCTGCGGAGGCGAACATGTGCCTCACATCCATTGTCAACGCAGCATAAGTCACAAATCATCGCCTCCATAACAGTGAATGAACTGCACTTTTTGACAAGTATCGTAAAAACAAAAATAGGGGAAGACAGACGGGAAGACCATGGTAATATCCAAGCTATCATGGTAATCTCCAAGCTATCACATTAAATCGGAAAGTGAGTAATGATTCACTGAAGCACTTCAGCAACACACACACATACTGTACATAGGTAAGCAAGTCTGTGCGTCAACGCAGTTTGGTCATGTTTTATGTGTCCTTGCTCGTTTTTGTGTCTCAGACACCGGACACACATCAAACGAGATCCCTGCAATGTCTGATTTTCATTGGCTAGGTTAATTTCAATAAACTTTTATTTATTATTACTTTTGTCAGATTCAAGTTATTTCTGTTGACCTCTGTGGGGTTTTATTTCATTATATATATATATATATATATATATATATACACAGTCCCCTCCAAAAGTATTGGAACGGCAAGGTCAATTCCTTTGTTTTTGGTATAGACTGAAGACATTTGGGTTTCAGATCAAAAGATGAAAATGAGAGTAGAGTTGAGAATTCCCGCTTTTATTTCATGGCATTTACATCTAGATCTTTTAAACAACTGAGGACAGAGCACCTTTTGTCTAAACCCACCCACTTTTCAAGTGACCAAAAGTATTGGAACATGTTACTGACTGGGTGTTTCTAGTTACTCAGGTGTTGCCTTTTAGATTGGTTGCTTAAACATTAGATAGTGCTTGTTTTTGGCTTTGGCTTTCACCTGTCAAAACTGCATTTGCTGTGAAGCAAATATGAAGACCAGAGAGCTGTCTACGGGAGAAAAGCAAACTATTTTTAAACTGCGAGAAGAGGTAAAATTGATCAGAGCTATTGCACAAATATTCGGCATAGTCAATACAACAATTTGGAATGTCCTGAAAAGAAAGAAACTACAAGTGTACTGAGTAACAGACATCGAACAGGTCAGCCAAGGGTCTTAACAGCAGTTGATGACAGAAACATTGTGAGAGCTGTGAAGAAACACCCAAAGACAACAGTCAGTGACATCACTGCCAACCTCGACAGGGCAGGGGTGAAGGTATCACAATCCACTGTTCGAAGAAGACTTCGAGAGAAGAAATATACAGGCCATACCACAAGATGCAAACCACTCATTGGCAAAAAGAAGCAGAAGTCCAGATTGGATTTCGCAAAGACGATCAGATTATGAGCCAGTAAGGTTTTGGAACACAGTTTTATGGACTGATGAGACAAGATTAACCTCTACCCAAGTGATGGAAAGGCCAAAGTGTGGAGAAAGAAAGGATCTGCTTATGATCCAAAACACACAAGCTCATCTGTGAAACATGGTGGAGGTAATGTCATGGCTTGGGCTTGCAAGGCTGCTTCTGGAACGGGCTCACTAGTCTTTATTGATATAACTCATGTTGGTAGCAGCAGAATGAATTCTGAAGTCTACAAAACGATTTTGTCTGGCAGTTTACAGAAAAATGCATTCAAACTAATCGGGAGAAGCTTCATCATGCAAAAGACAATGACCCAAAGCACACTGCCAACACAACAAAAGACTTCATCAGGGGGAAAAAGTGGAAAGTCTTAGACTGGCCAAGGCAATCACCGGACCTTAACCCAATGGAGCATACATTTTACCTCCAGAAGAGAAAACTGAAGGGAGAAACCCCCAGAAACAAACAAGAACTGAAAGAGGCTGGAGTTAAGGCCTCGAAAAGCATTTCAAATGAAGACGGCGACTGCCCTGTATTAAGGAGCTCCTGCAAGAACAACAAAATTCCTTGAATAGGGCAGGGAACTTGTCCGTAAGTGAAACATCATGCATCAAACAGCTTCCACTTGTTGGTTTACAACCACCATGTGGAAGGCACACAAGCATTGGTGATCATATGCCCTACATCCCCGCCGTACTCTGAGAATGTAGTACTGGGCTTTCCAGTGGCCAGACCAGAGCAGGAGGCGATCGGGATGGGGATGCAGTAGCCATCGCCCAGCTGAGACAAGATTGCCTCCTGTGATGGGATGCTCAGCTCCAGGTCCTCCAGATGGTGGTAATGAACCGCGGTTTTCAGCATCCATTCCCCTGACAACAGGGACTGGCGGGAAAGGAAATCTGCAAACAGATTCTGGTTCTGAATGAGATTGCACTTTTTCACCTTCACCCCCTGGATCTTCACTGAAAGCGTAATGACAGTCTTTTTTGGACCCGGGCGAAAACTGGTGACTGGCGATGGAAATCTAGTCGGTATCCTAAGAGAAAGCCAGGACCATATATCTGGTGTGCTGGCAGCCTAGTACTAAAGCTGTCCTGGTGCGAACTAACTTACCGCCGGCCTTGAAGCATCACTTACGACCCCCTCTGCCTTTATAAGACCTAGGGACCTGGTGAACTGGCTGCAACGACTCAGGGTCATGCAAGACCTGAGTCGCCGCTTCTGGAAATGACCAGGCCTTCGTAATGGCTCGCCGAGGAGCTGTGAAATGGCTCTGTGAAGCTTAGTAGGTTAGCTGACTTGGAGCAGAGAAAGCAGGTGTAGCGTGTGGACAGGCACGAAGGTGAAGGCCTGCTAACTGTGGCAGCACCATAAAGTTCCCTTGGAGAACCAGAGGTAATTGCGTTAACGTCCTCCTACAAGTCTCATTAGCTGTGTGGCACCACAACAATAAAATGTACTCCCTAGTGCACTTTTTCTTTGAAAATGTAAAATAAAAACCTAAAAAATTAAGTGAATCAAGTATAAATAACAGAACCCCCAAAGACACAGCTGGGTCCATGGGAGAGAAACCGAAATTAAAGCATTGATATCATTACACTGGTATCAATCAATATCAACACCAACGTTGGTATCGATATTGGCACTATTTGAATCAAACCGCCCACAACTATTAGTATGGCAAAATTACTGTTTTAATTTGTTCCACTGTTTGCCACTTAGATGTGATTTTACATGACGCGTGTATGTATGTGTGTTTTTTTGCAGCTCACCAGAACCGCGTTTCAGATATGGTGTTTACCCTGGAGAGCGAGTGGGTAGTGAGCACCGGCCATGACAAGAGTGTTAGCTGGATGTGCACCCAGAGTGGCAGCATGCTGGGGAGACACTATTTCACTTCCTGGGCCTCCTGCCTACAGTACTCTTCATTCACCGCTTGTTTGTTAATGACATAACCATTTTTGTTTGTGGGATTTTAAACCTTAACTGTTTTCTCAGATATGATCATGAGACTCAGCATGCCTTTGTTGGCGATTACTCAGGGGAGATCACACTGCTAAAGCTGGAGAAGCAGACATACTCCATTATCACTACACTGAAGGGCCATGAAGGTATTTCACACAAAAAGCACCCTTATGTATTTTTTTTGTTTTTTGTATGATTTCTTAATTTATTCCAGTACCACTGTGCACAAACTGAGGCAATAATTTTCTGGAAGTCTTGACATCTACCATCCATATAATTGTCATGCTCATTAAGATATAAATCCTTTAAATGGGTCTTGTGGCTATTCTGGGAAAGTCAAATGAAGTCACATGAACATAAAAGTATTTCTGTACTCTTAGTCTTACTATTGTTGCTGCCTTTTGAAATGTGTGTATACTTGTAGTTGTGTAAAGCAAGTGGACTTAACGTAGCTACAACACTTCCCTGTGTTCTTATATGTTCATTTAGATTTTTTTTGCAAACTGTGCAAAGAAGGATGACTAAGCAAATGCTAATCTTTATGACTCATCGTGGCCATTTTTACCACAGGTGTATTGCTTACAGTTCAAACAACTAATTACACAAGCTAACAGCTTTCTTATGAAACAGTCACGTTGCCAAATATTAAAATTATTAAGGTTTTGAGTTGAAAAGACTCTATCCAAATGCATTCCTTCTTTTTTTTCTCTTAAGTCCAGGGTGTGGTTCTCTGTTCACACTGGGTACAACCTCCCATCCCAATATAAATATCCGTCCATCCATTTTCTGAGCCGCTTCTCCTCACTAGGGTCGCGGGAGTGCTGGAGCCTATCCCAGCTATCATCGGGCAGGAGGCGGAGTACACCTTGAACTGGTTGCCAGCCAATCGTAGGGCACATACAAACAAACAACCATTCGCACTCACATTCACACCTACGGGCAATTTAGAGTTTCCAATTAATGCATATTTTTGGGATGTGGGAGGAAACAGGAGTGCCCGGAGAAAACCCACGCAGGCATGGGGAGAACATGCAAACTCCACACAGGCGGGACCGGGGATTGAACCCCGGTCCTCAGAACTGTGAGGCTGACGCTTTAACCAGTCGTCCACCGTGCCGCCCATATAAATATGTAGTGAGTTAAATGATTAGTCCAGTCATTAAACTAGTCGAAAAGGTTTAACTTTATCTGGGATCACCAATAAGTTTGACTACCATGCAGCAACTGCACAGCATTTAGCACATTTCCAATCTGTAGTTAAGAGAATGAAGCTGTGATGTGTAAAATTTTATAATTAAAAAAAAAATCTTTAAAGTTACTCCTTTTGCTATAATCGGAGCGAGTATCCGGGCCGCACGTGAATGAAGTTTTTGAGGAAAAAATTGTTAATTACTGTATTGTTCAAACTTATTAAAGAATAACCCTGTCCTTCCTTCATTGTCTCACATAATTACAGGTTTATTGTCGTGTAGGAATGTAGAAGTCTCTTGGCACCCTCTAGTATTTAATTTTTTTTAGGAGTTGTAAAGAATTTATGTTTATGACTATTTGTGTTTATTAGAAACGTAACAAATAGTTCATGCACTGGCATTCCCTGTGTATAGTAAGTACATTGTACATTTTTGGTTTCTTTGCTACTTGAGATGTAGTTGCATTTTATGCCAGCAGATAGCAGTAGTAAACCTCGTTGTAAAGTGCAAAGATATTTTAAAAAGGAGTATGAGAAGTGTTATAAGACATATATAAAAGTATGTTAGCATAAGGAGTGTTTCCCAACCTTTATTGAGCCAGGGCACCTATTTTGGATTTGGGGGGAAAAAAAAAAAACTTACGGTACACCTCCAAGAAAACTTAGATTTAAAAACAAAACAAAAAAAACAAAAAAAAAACAAAAAAAAAATCATTTCTGTATTGATATACATATCTCTTTCCCCACAAATTGACTGTGTGAAATCTGGGCCTGTTTAATTGAACACAAAGCTGATATACTTGCAGGAAACCAGGACTTAGTCTGTTGAATGAATGGCAACAGGTGGATATTCAGGTTTGATATACTGTAACTTCTTCCATCTAATGGAAGCTCATTTAATTGTTTTGCCTGGCACTATATGTCGCTGGCATCGCTAGACGAATAAAGATATACTTTTAATTGATCAATAATTTTAGGACAAATGAAGTAGAATTGGATAATTTCCTGCGGCACCCCTGATGATCTTTTAGCTCACACACTAGGGTGCCCTGGTTGGGAATCACTGATAAAGGCTAATAAAAGTGCAGTAGGTGGTGCCCAGAAGCAGATGATTGCTTTATACAGCCACACGTAACAAGTGACTTTCTCACTGTTGATCTTTTCAGGTAGTGTAGGAAGCTTGTGGTGGGACCCTATCCAGAGACTACTGTTCTCAGGCGCCTCTGACCACAGTGTCATCATGTGGGACATCGGGGGACGCAAAGGACGAACCTTACTGTTGCAGGGACACCAGTAAGTCCAGCAGCCTTGTGTGTTTGTGTGATTGAAATGTAAAAAGTTAACCAGTAAATGTGCTTAAAGTAGTAACTTTAGCTGTCAACAGCAGTGTCTGCCTGCCTATGTGTGATAGTTTTCCCAACAATGCCACTAACAGCTGATTATTTAGTCTTATTTATCACCACTTCTCTGTCCCCATTCATCAACAAATGCTGTTTAGCTTCCCTGATACAGACCCTTTCCAAAACATTTGAATATCATGGAAAAGTTTATTTATTTCCATAATTCCATCCAAAAAGTTAAACTTTCATAGATTATAGATTCAGGGACCACAATGTAAAGTATTGATTTGTATTTTTACATAATTTGGGCTTCCAGCTCATAAAACCCACAGAATCAGGAATTTTAAAAATTAGAATACTATGAAGAAATCAGCCCAAATTTTGCAAGCCACAAATGTTTTAAACTGAGTGTGACACACTAATCATCTACTAAACTCAAAGCACCTGCACAGGTTTCCCCAGGTGTCATTAAGTTGCTTCAGTTTGGTTCAAATGTCTCAGTTGGGTTCAATATGGGGATGACACACACACACAGACTTGACAACTGGCCAGAAGACCATCATTGATACCCTCCATAGGATGGGTAAGCCACAAAAGTTCATAGCTCAGGAGGCTGGTTGTTCACAGAGTGCTGTGTCCAAGCATATCAATGGAAAGTCTAGTGGAAGGACAAAATGTGGCAGGAGAAGCTGCACCAGCAAAAGAGATGACCGTGGGCTTCAGCGGATTATCAGAGTGGAATGAGGCAGGAGCGACCGCTTCAAAAACCACCACATTCCGACGCATCCGGGAGATGGGCTCCAACTGTTGGGTTCCTCGGGTCAAGACATTTCTGAGCCAACGTAGGAAGCTTCTCAACTGGGCCAAGGAGAAGAAGGACTGGACTGTTGGCCAGTGGTCCGAGGTCCTCTTTTCCGATGAAAGTAAATTGTGCTTTTCATTCAGGAACCAAGGTCCAAGGGTTTGGAGGAAGACTGGTAAAGAACAGAACCTAAGCTTCTTGAGGGCCAGTGTGAAATATCCACAGTCAGTCATGTTTTGGGGTGCAATGTCCAGTGCAGGTGTTTGTAAACTCTGCTTTCTTAATTCCAAGGTCACCACAACAGTCTACCAGAATGTTTTAATGGACTTAATGATTCTTTCTGCTGAGGATCTGTATGGAGATGCAGATTTCATCTTCCAGCAGGACCTGGCCCCTGCCCACACCGCCAGAAGCACCAAAACCTGGTTTAATGCCCATCAGTGCTTGACTGGCCAGCCAACTCGCTGGATCTAAACCCCACTGAGAATCTATGGGGTATTATCAAGAGGAAAATGAGGGGCACCAGACCCAAAAACAAAGAAGAACTGACAGCAAGCATCAAGGAAATCTGGGCTTCCATAACTCCCAGGCAGTGCCACAGCAACATTGGGCTGATTTCTTCACAGTATTCAAATTTTTTGAATTCCTGATTTTGTGGGTTTTACGAGCTAGAAACTCAAATTATATAAAAATAAACAAATAAATAATTGAAATTGTTTAGATTGTGGGCCCTGAATCTATAATCTATGAAAGTTAAACTTTTTGAATGGAATTATGGAAATAGACTTTTCCATGATATTAAAATTTTTTGGAAAGGGTCTCCATATGAAGTGTGAATACTGTTATGTCAACATATGCACACAAACATCGGACGGGTTTACCTTCCCAGCCGGACTGCTTTACAGTATATTCACAAGAGAGACACTCATGGGCTAACGCAGTGCAAAACCGCAGAGACCCTCGCTCTCCTCACACATTACCAAAACCCCTTCCGGAACCACCCCGATATTAAAACATTCCGTGCTTCTATCCTAACGTGACAGTAACACATAGCGACTCAGTAACAATGAGTGCAAAACAAAACCTAACACTTAACTGTAAGGATCATTACAGTACATACTTTAGTAGATGTGCATTTGGTAGGCAAACAGCAGCTAAGCCAAGCCAAGCCAATGTATGTGCTGTATAATCTAAATTGTCTGTCTAATAACGTCATGTCTTGAAAAAGATTCTGAGCGTTTTTTAGCACAGGTTTGTACAACTGCTGTACAATAATGCACCATTTTTTGCACTAATGATAGCGAAATGCCACATTATGACAAATGACAAATCTTTCTCTATTCTTCAACTCCCCCAGTGAGCGTGTCCAGGCAGTGCGCTACCTCATGTTGACCAGGCAGTTGGTATCATGCTCAGCTGATGGAGGCATAGCAGTGTGGAACATGGACACAAACAGAGAAGAGGTTTGCATCTACAGGATATTACATCTGGTGAAAAAGAATATCTGTGGCTAATTGGTTGTGGCGTGTGACTGACCAAAATCAGCTGTTTGTGGCAAAGCCTCCCACTATCCCATCACTGATGGTGTGAATATTGTGTTTATTACAATAATGGGTTAAATAATGAGAAAACTCAATTAAGCTTGTAAATGACAATAAAACAGGTCTTCTTCAAAGATAACTTGCTTAACTACAAACGTAGCTACAATGCAGTCATTGTGTAGTAGCTGATGTTCTGTATGTATGTTCTAGAATAAATACCAAACTGCTCAGAAAATAAGGGAAACTTATATCATGTTTCCCAGACCTCAATCACTATAAGATTCCATCCATCTATTTTCTATACCGCGTGTCCTCATTTGGGTCAAGGGTGAGCTTGAGCCTATCCCACCTGACTTTGGATCTGAGCCGTAGTATACCCTGGACAGGTAGCCAGTCAATCGCAGGGCTGAATGTTACATCGTACTGACTTGCATAGTGTAGTTTGTTGTTAAACAAGGAAGGAGGATCATCAGGTATCAAAATTATTACACTATTTAGAAACTCAGCCCATCAGATCAGATTTTACACTAAGAAGCCAATAGTATGTTTTCTCTACATCTGATATTGAGCTGTTAATAAAAGTGGAAAAAAATGGCTCCTGTATCTTCAGGCACCTCAGTGGTTGGAAAGTGACTCCTGCCAGAAGTGTGAACAGCCTTTCTTTTGGAACGTCAAGCAGATGTGGGACAATAAAACCCTGGGACTCAGACAGGTACTAGTGTTGTGCCACCAGCAAGGTGTATTTGAAACATGGCATTGTTTATCATTTCATTTCATCATTAGTGTGAATGTGTGTTTTCTGTGTTACAGCACCACTGCAGGAAGTGTGGCAAAGCTGTGTGTGGTAGATGTAGTTCTAAACGCTCCACATTCCCACTCATGGGGTTTGAGTTTCCAGTGCGGGTGTGTGACACCTGTTTTGACTCTATCAAAGAAGAAGAGTGAGTCAAGTGTTGTGTATACATTTTTAATGAATTTTTAACTTAATATAGTAGTTTTTCCTGTTTATGAGAACTGGTGACAAACCTGATGAGCTGTGCGTTTGTTTGTGTGCTTCACAGTCGATCCCCATTGGCCACATTCCATGAGGGAAAACACAACATTGCCCACATGGACATGGACCCATCCAGAGGCCTGATGGTCACATGTGGAAGTGACCGCATTGTGAAGGTTGAAAACTGTTCTTTTGAAGCCGTACAGTTCATATTTTTGATCACCTCGGCTTAAAACCAAGGTCCTTGGGGGGGGCGTAATATCCAAAGTAGTGCTGTATTTTCTTGACTGCCAGTGTCCCCAGATTATTTGTCACAAGTACATTGCATTGTAAAAATACCTTGAAAATCAAGATATAGCTTAAAACAACCCCAAGTAAACCAACCCCAGCATCTTTGCCAGGCATGCAGTATTACACTGTAACGTATGCATAACCCTTGAGGGATCATATCATCTAAAGCAAACTTTAATGGGCCAGGGAAATTTTTTTTCCCAAGGATTTCAAACTGAAAGAGGCCATAGGAATTATCTATATTCAACACTTATCACCGCAATTACTAAAGATTTACCAAGTTGAAGTTACCAATTAAATGTGAATACTTTTACATTGAAACTTCATATTGATTTCACGTCATTTCAAATGTTCAATTAACAGAAACGGTAACAAGACTGGCACAGTCTCAATAAGAGGTCACCAACATGATGCACCAGATTGTCCCCAAGGATCACATGAGTACCTTGTGGGCCTGTGCTAAAAAATGCTCACCAGTGATAGCACATTGTGATTTCCTAGCAATGTTGTAGAAGTGATCAATTTGAAAATGTAAACTTGCTGAGCTGTATTCCAATAGTGTCGCATATTGATATTTGTTTCCTAATTTGCTAAATTATTGTTTATAATTAACATGATCAGTGTCTTCAAATGGATGAATATCATTAATGAATAATGGCAGCGTAATTTGGTCAAATGTGTTATTTCAAAAGTGTTTATCAAACTGGTAGCCTTTCTCATTAAGCAGTACCCAAGAACTAGCTCTGTTTCAAAAAGGTTGGTGACCCCTGTTCTAAATTAATCCATGTCATTCTAAAACCAATGTAGTGGTAGATTATCACTTCATCACTAATATAGTCAACATTTACAATTTAACTTGCCCTTTATTCTCTTCTTATTTGTCAAAACAAGAAGATGTGTTCATCATATGAACACATAGGCACATGAATTGACAAATTACTCACATTAAAAACTCACTAAATTAGTGCGCTTTGTTGAATCTCTCACAATACAGATTCGATATTCTTAGAAATTATTTGAGTCAGACAGCCTTTTAAGATTATCCTCCGCTAAATGAGACTTGACTGTCTGGCACCAATTTGCAGAGCAGAAAGTCCTCCATAATTCCACCTTGCCACGGATATTGCACCAGCTCAATCAATTCAGCCAGTGGCTAGGCTTCAATGTCAGCCAAGAGCTCTTCATTTCGACTCTCCATAGTATCATTTGAAAGCTTTACAACATTAGATTTCTTTTTTTTACTGCCGCTGTATCAAGCAAAACGTCATATTCTCCACTGCCAGCAATAAATTAGCTCAACTAACTCATCATATTATGTTTAGCCAGTTTTAGTTTCAAATTACTTTATGAAGTTGACTCATTTAACAAAGTATCCATCGTGCTCACTAGCTCAGAAGTGGGAGTTACGCATACCACTGACTACAAGCCAAGTCAGTTGAGTGACACAGTGCTCACTCACATATTTGATTCCCATCCTGCTGATTCATCGAGCACTATATTTTTAACTTATCCACTCACCTGGTTGCTGTTTTTGTGATCAGATAAAAGGGTTTAAGCGCGTTCTTGTGGCATCTTAATGCCAAGGAACCTCAACTCACTTCAACATAGTTCCTTGGAACCAAGATGCGACAAGATGGCACCAAAGCGATGGAATTGTATTAGACAGGACTTGGCACAAAACAGCAAATAGGTGAGTTTTTCAGCAGATAACATTGGATAGGTTCCAAAAGAAAAATCAGTGAACAGGTAAAGCAGTAGAAAAGAATTGCATAATATGCAGGGGAACACTGTACTAATTAATGTTGTCAGTTATTGGCTCAAGTAGCATGTTGTGTTGGCGCACTGGTTTATTGTATTATTGCACACACAAACTAGCGGAACAGTTGCACAATGATACAATTGAACTGGAAACTGGGTTCATATTAGATACTACAGCTATAGTCAGTGTTGGGCAGTAACTAATTACAACCCCAATTCCAAGGAATTTGGGACGTTGTGTTAAACATAAATAAAAACAGAATACAATGATTTGCAAATCATGTTCAACCTATATTTAATTGAATACACTACAAAGATGAGATATTTAATGTTCTAACTGATCAACTTTGTTTTTAGCAAGTAATCATTAACTTGGAATTTTATGGCTGCAAGATGTTCCAAAAAAGCTGGGACAGGTGGCAAAAAATACTGAGAAAGCTGAGGAATGCTCATCAAACACCTGTTTGGAACGTCCCACAGGTGAACAGGCTAATTGGGAACACGTGGGCGCCATGATTGGGTGTAAAAGTAGCTTCCCTGAATTGCTCAGTCATTCACGAGCAAAGATAGGGCGAGGTTCACCTCTTTGTGAACAAGTGCGTGAGAAAATAGTCGAACAGTTTAAGGACAATGATCCTCAACATACAATTGCAAGGAATTTAGGGGTTTCATCATCTACGGTCCATACTAACATCAAAAGGTTCAGAGAATCTGGAGAAATCACTGCATGTAAGCGGCAAGGCCGAAAACCAACATTGAATGCCGTGGCCTTCGATCCCCCACTTCATCAAAAACCGACATCAATGTGTAAAGGATATCACCACATGGGCTCAGGAACACTTCAGAAAACCAATGTCAGTAAATACAATTCAGTGCTACATCCCTAAGTGCAACTTGAAACTACTATGCAAAGTAAAAGCCATTTATCAACATCACCCAGAAACGCCGGCGGCTTCTCTGGGCCCGAGCTCATCTAAGATGGACTGATGCAAAGTGGAAAAGTGTTCTGTGGTCCGACGGGTACACATTTCAAATTGTTTTTGGAAATTGTGGACGTTGTGTCCTGCGGGCCAAAGAGGAAAAGAACCATCCGGACTGTTAAGGACACAAAGTTCAAAAGCCAGCATCTGTGATGGTACGGGGCTGTGTTAGTGCCAATGGCATGGGTAACTTACACATCTGTGAAGGCACCATTAATGCTGAAAGCTACATACAGGTTTTGGAGAAACATATGCTGCCATCCAAGTCACGCCCCTGCTTATTTCAGCAAGACAATGCCAAACCACATTCTGCACGTGTTACAACAGCGTGGCTTCGTAGTAAAAGAGTGTGGGTACTAGACTGGCCTGCCTGCAGACCAGACCTGTCTCCCATTGAAAATATGTGGCGCATTATGAAGCGTAAAATACGACAACGGAGACCCCGGACTTTTGAACAGCTGAAGCTGTACATCAAGCAAGAATGGGAAAGAATTCCACCTACAAAGCTTCAACAATTGGTGTCCTCAGTTCCCAAACGTCTATTGAATGTTGTTAAAAGAAAAGGTGATGTAACACAGCGGTAAACATGACCTGAGCCCGTCCCAGCTTTTTGGGAACGTGTTGCAGCCATAAAATTGTAAGTTAATGATTATTTACTCAAAACAATCAAGTTTATCAGTTTGAACATTAAATATCTTGTCTTTGTACTGTATTCAATTAAATATAGGTTGAACATGATTTGCAAATCATTGTATTCTGTTTTTATGCTTAACACAACGTCCCAACTTCATTGGAATTGGGGTTGTACATGTAACAGGATTATGTAATTTAATTACAAAATATGTGTTTGTAATCCATTACATGACTGGGAGAAAATGTGTAATTAAATTGCAGTTATGTTGGGAAATTTCCATGATTTGCAATTTTAGTTACATTTGAAAAATGGCTGCAAACCCCCCCCCCCCCCCTCCATATCACTTTTCACTTACCCCTTCAAAAGCCAACACTTTTGATTGGCTCTCTCTGGTCATGTGCCATTCTGCATAGTCTCAAACATGACATATTTTTCCAAATATGACCTCAAACTGCCACCTTGTAATGCAATCTATTATTTTGTCTGAGATGATTAAAAGGTTAAATTTGTAGATATATTTTTGAAAGCACAGTTTTATCTTCAAAATTTTGGACTTTTTTTTAATGGAACATTCACTTACCTGGTTTGTCATATGAAGCGATTGTCTAAATTGTGCACATTTGTTATAAGGTCGACATGCTATCATGTTTTCCACATGCTGTACACATAATGCAGCCGACACATTTTAATGATGTAGTGACATCTCATCTTGTTTTGTTATCAGTTTATATTTGTGTAAAAATCAAATCTAATTACAAAGTAATGATCTATGGCATTGGTTTTAATCCACTTTTTTTAGAGAAAATGTGCAAGGATCCTGTTGATGCATTCATTAAAAATTAAGAAAAGCAATCAAATTTAATTGGCTACATTACTTTGAGAAAGTCATTGAAATAGTTACACAGGGTAACTTATAATTGTAACCAACTACAATTCCCAAAGTAATTTTCCCAACACAGTTGTCGCAGAAAAAGCAACAACTTTCAGAAGCTGTTGCTGACTAGAATGGATGGTAAAGAGCAGGATTTCCCTTCACATTATTTAACAGATGTCTACAAGTACGGCCACTTGTTAGACCTGCTACAAGTTTAGCAAATCGTTCTGCTTCTTCTTGATGATGATGACAATGACAGTCAGATCAGAGAGGTTCAGAAATGATGTCACATCAAGAATCCGCTTGGTGCTAGGTGTTTCTGACTTGTCATCAGGTATTTGTCTTTACAGATCTGGGATATGACGCAAGTGGTTGGCTGTAGCTTGGCAACAGGCTTCTCTCCGCGCTGATTGGTCCAGTCACTCCTCTGGTGTCATGGAAACCCCTCTGTACAGTGCATCATCACCAACATGCCTGGACTCTGCAGCTTCGCACGTGTGCGAGTGTGAGTGAATGTTGCAAGTGTATGTCTCCATCTTCCCCCCCCCCCCCCCCCCTTGAACCTTTGGAATGATCCATTTCACTGCTTCCGTTCCACATGAGAGTGTGTGTGAGTGTGTGTGCGCACCTGACCCCACACAGAGCACTAAGCACAATGGTGTGTGTGTATGTATATGTGTGCATGTGCCCTAATGGGAAGTGTGTCGATGTTAGTGTTTACATTTATTATTTCCGATGTTTCTTTTGACAAATGTTGACAATGGTCAGTTTTTTTTTTTTTTTTTTTATCCTTGTACTGTAATATTAGGATTCACAAATTCCTGACCTGCCATCCCTGTAAAACCATATTCATGTCCACTAACTTTGTCTGACTGTAACATGTATAAACATAACACCTGTAAATACCCTTCTTCATGTTTAAAAAATCAAAATAGTTGTTTGGAATGCCTTTCAGATCCCAGTTATCAGTCACCCCCCCCCCCCCCCCCCCCCCCCCCCAAAAGCTTCTTTCAGTCTCTTTTTCACCAGATGGCCTTAAATCACTCTCAGGAGGTTTTACATCAATGGGTTATCACTGGGCGGGGCTCTTCATTTTCAGTGTTACACTGACCACTTTTGTCAATACACGGATTAAATTGTGTGAATCAATCATAACCCATATATTGAATACATTTTAAAATGGCGTTGGAAATGCGATACAGCTGGTGTGATGCTGACCCACCCTCCTCCCCTGTCTCGGTCCTGAGTGAGGCAAGGAAAACTGAAGTGCGTTGTTATAGCAACAGGTCATCTTTGCCAAGTCTAACACTGTTTGCGGCATTATCAAACATGCTGCTGCTAAGGTGGATAAATTGACAGTTGAACTCGAGCATTACGTAGACTATTTACACTGTTTGTAGATAGATTTACCACACGTGGCACTGATGAGAAATCACAAATGCCTTTTGAGAGTTGTTACTTCGAGGATAAGTTCATTGAGCTGAATTGGATTTTTACCACAAAGCCACTTAGTTCGTGGACAGGGGCTAAAATGTTTGCGCATTAACTTTGCTCCCAGCTGAGTCAAGGAGGGCTGCCGATGTCCCTTCAAAAGCTTTAAAGACAGCAGGGCACATCCTCAAAGCCTTTTAGTTTCTTGTCCGTACTTGAGATTGGTCCCATGCAATCTTGTAATGAACTTCTGGACCGCTCCTATTTTGGCTCCTGTTTGTGTGTCCCCAGCCCAACCCCCCACCAACCCCCACCACACACGCGTGAAACATTCCTACACTGAAAGAATAGTTGCAATTGTTGCGCTCCTACAAGTGGCTGATTTGTGCTTTTGTTGGAGGCCTGCCTTATTTGGTTCTGAGATGGTGAACACCATATTCCACTTTTTGATGTAGTTTATTTGTATTTGTAGTAAATTATTTATTATATGTGTAAAGGATTGTTTAGTTACGATTTTCCCTCATTGTGTAATTACAAACTAAGTCCTTTGTAATACATGCACATTTTAATCTAATATGCTATGGCTGAAATTACAGATCAGAGGCTTAGCTTGCTAGAAGACACTGCCTATTTCCCCCCCCCCAAATCATTTAAAAATGTTCTCTTCACTAAAATAGTCACATAAGAAACGCTAAAAAGTACAGCCGGCCACATATGATTGTCATATGTAATAAAAACATTCTGGTATGTACTGGTTGTTGAAAATATAATGAAGCTTGCATTTAACAGGATGCTGTAGACCACAGGTGTCAAACTCAAGGCCAGATCCAGCCCGCCACATCATTTTATGTGGCCCGTGAAAGCAAATCATGTGCGTCGACTTCATGTTGCTTCCTAAAATACCAATTTGCAAATTGTCTTCACTTTTGATCACGTTGAGCTATTGTAAGCATTTGTTGCTACCAATCCCTCTTTCAAAATAAAATGAGTAATATTTGAACAAACAACTTTTTATTGGTTTGTAATTTCAAAACTAGTTATCCATTTTTTTTGTGTATATGTAATAATACAAGGTGAATATATGGGTTCACGGTTACAACGGCCCTCCGAGGGAAACCATAACTATGATGTGGCATGCAACAAAAACTTCTGTTGTAGACTTTTCAAGTCCACTATAGACATGTTGAAAATTGTAATGTAAGTTACTATAGTTCATTACATTACACCCCTTTCTGAATTTTTGGTCATTGATTATATTTGATTATAGCTTTTTGTTGTTAGCTGGGAAATATCAGTGTTGTATTGCCTTTTAGTGAGGTGTCTGTGATCCATTCTTGAAAGGAGACATGCAAATTTAGATATTTGAATCAAATGTCCATGACATTCTTATGACAAATTACAGAACACTTAATATGCACTTGTCACACAGTGGTTGAAATCTATACTAAATTTTGGGAGGGGGGATTCTGTCTCATGTCTAGTTACCTTTTGACTTGGACATAGTGTTTCAGACAGTTTAGTCCAGTCATGGCTCAAAAGTGTACATTTTTCACAAGAGAGGAGGACTAAGAAACTCTGTGTTGATGTGATTATTATGAAAATGAACAGAATTTTCAGACACAATCTCTTAAAATTCATAACGGTTCGCTTATAGACAATTTTTTTATTTCAAGAAATAGGCAATGAAAAATGTGTTGTTTAATTTCACACTTGATGGGTGTTGCAGGCACTCCAGAGACCCAACTGTTTGTATACAAATAATTCAAAAGTACGTTTTCCAGTTGGCAAATATGGTTCCTTTCCCTATAAAAGCGAACCTCCTACTTGCCTTTTACTAATGTATTTATGTCTTTGTGTTACTGCCATGGAGGAGGTGGAGGAGAAGTATGACTATCATAGTGCACCAAATACTCAAAAAATAGACATGGACCTTTAAATAGCAACAACATATTTTTGCCATCCTGTACCAATCATCACTCTTGTAGTGTTCTTACAACAAGGAATTGATGCTACTTCTAAAGATCTGCAGGCTTTTTAGGGTTCAGTCAAATGAAATCGGTGCCACATCTGTGGGAGGCAGAGTGTATTTAAAAATTCACCATGTCCACAGGGTAACTGACTATACTGATCAAGAGTCAAAGCCTTTTTTCTGATGTATTAATAACGCTAATTGCATTCAGCTCATCTTGTGCTTTGTGTGCTCATCAATAGCAGCCTTTCACATCCACTGTGTTTTCGTCCACTTCCTAATGGTTATTTGCTTTCATGACACCAAATGGAGTATTTCGTATGTATATACATGAAGTGCTTCATGTCTGGTTTAGGTCATCAAACGAGAGGAGAACGATGGTCTTGGTGTTTTACAAGTGGCAACCATATTGCCAGATGAGTCACCTCCCATTACCCCACAAACCCGTTCAATGATTTCTCTGTGATTTCACATTTTCTGTTTGTGGGCTACTTGTTAAAAAAACCAAAAAGTTATAAATACATTGAGAAATTCGTTTGTTTTTGACCAATGTTGTTTCAGGGACAAATGAGTCATTGCTTGATAATAAAGCTACTACAGTGTGTTTTATTGTCTAAAATTTCTGGGTGAGTAATTTTGAGACTTAATCAGAAATTACTCTTTGTTCCATTTTTTTGTCATTTTATTTGATAATGCATTTACACATTTAAGTTGCGTCAGTAAAGAAGCTCATTGTCAAAAGTGCAAGGTAGATACTATTCATGAATACATATATTGACAGCACATCTAAAGAGCTTCTTCGTGTCGCATTTAAGGGCCAGAAAGACTTCAGAAGCCACTTCACTCCACCTCGAAATCAACGTGCTACACAGTAAGACGACAAAAACAAGATACACGTCTTGTTAGTTACACACATCAACAATAGACACACGAATGAGGCTGAAGCCAAAGCTAGGTCTGTGTGAATAAATAGTGGCTGAGACTTTGGTCTGATCAGATTCCCATCTGATTGACAACTTTTGAAAAAGTCACAGTATAAAAAGTGTGTGGGAGACTCTCAATGCTCTCTAAGAATGGAAAGTTACTGAAAACATCAAACACATTTAGGTTTAGTTATGTAACAAAAAATTCACATAAAGGGTTTTACACGATTAAAAAGCAATTCATGTTTAATGAGGCTTATTATGGTGCTTAATAAAATAATTTCATGCAGTGATGGGAGAGGTGGGCTACTGGGTGCAGCCTTGGTGAGTATAACTAGTGTTACTGGTGAGGGTGCACAGGTGCCCTCCTTCGACCTCAATGTGGTTGGAACATCTTGGCCAAGTCATCCAGTGCAGATATGAGCTTCTGCTCCTCCAGGGGGGAACTGTGGGTCCAGGCCAGTGGCAGGTGGGTGGCCACCATCCTACGGTCTTTGTGAACACACACATTTTATGGAAACATAAAAAAAAAAAAAGTACTGTATTCCCTCTTAAGAATGGCAGGAGGACATTTATTTACTCAACTGCAAATAGTTAACGATCACATGCACTTTGCATATACATAGCAAAATGCATTAAAAAAATACTGTTGTGCAAAAGGGCAAAAATACAGGAAAGGGGAGGAAAAAAAGATTTCAAAAAGTGAATGATATTCTCAGTGTACATTCATTAAACAAAGGAAAATACTTTTAGGCCAATTCCTACCTAATATGTCAAAAAATATTTTCATTGTGTCTAATGTTTCGTAATATTGTAGTTACTTGAGATGGTTAATTTGGGTCTTTCGTTAGTAGTAAGAAAACCATTAAAATCTGAAAAAAAAAAAAGAAATATTTTTCTAGTTTTAACTGAAGTACTGAAATAAATTACCTATTCCAATTTATTGAGACTGACCTATATAAATGGGAAATGTGCAAGTTTTTATATTAGCCCCCAGGAGTGTCGCACTCCCCAAAAATATTTTTTCAGGGGGGTACAACCAAATCGTTTAGGGGCGGCTTAAGACCAATTTAAAGCCCCACTGAAATAGGTCTAGCAATGCCACTGTAGAGGAGTATGTAAATAGAATTCTATTTGAAACAGCATGCTCAAAATAAAAATGTTATTCTCATCCTTTCTGTTTTTGCAAACGGGCTGTCTCGGGCTAAACAGACAACAATTTCTTGGTTGGGTGGCTGCAAAAATAGGGTTTTTATTTTTAGGGCGGGTGCATCTGATACTGATAGTGCTGTTCCACATCCAGGCAATCATGTTTCTGACAGGAAGCTGTCCACTTTGCAAATAGAAACATTTATAAAGTTTGTGCAGCCACCGGCTGTGCTGAAATGTGGACGAAATCTGGGTAAGGCTTACCGAACCTAACATGATTCCCCAAATTGATCCATACCACTTGGTGAGGTAATTACAGCTACCCAAGTGAAACCACTTATTTCAGATACATTATCTGTAGTAAATTAAAAATTTCAGACCAATTAAGTAAAATTGGATAATTTCCCTCAGCCCACCTGATGATCTCTCACGCAGTGTTTAGTAATCATTGACTTTACTGAATTAAAGAATGATGATGCAAGTTTGGATGCAGCACTTGTTATACTGTTCATTGAAATGTTTTGAAATACTCCAAAATATAAAAAGCTCCGTGCGTGTTCATAGAGGGACTGTATGCTAGCAGTATCTGGCACCAACCAAAAGCTGCTCATGCCAGCTGCAATGGACACACACACACACACACACACACACACACACACACGCACACACACATACACACACACACACACACACACACAGTGAGTGGCATCAGGAACATGGTCGGTTAGTCTTTGTATGTCTTTTGCACGCCACTTGTTCTTTTGTATTTATGTGTTTGACTGTTTGTACCATTCAATTAACGACTGCGAGGGTTCCGGCGACTGTTGCTCTTTAGTCAAGGTACCAAGGTACCAAACTTGTTTAAAAACAAAAAGTTGAACATCAAATCACTGTTTACCCTGATAGAAGTGTCCACTGGGGTTGGCGGTGGCAGCCTCCGACACAGCCAGCCACACCACGGTGTCCGCCCCCTGTTCTGGGGTCCGCAGTTTGTCCTTCATGGAGCGATGGAAGTCAGGCATGGCGTTTGCTACCGCTGATACACACACATAGGGGGAAATGAGTAATGCGAATATAAACACTTAATCAGGCAAATCTATTTACAACCCCAATTCCAATGAAATTGGGACGTTGTGTTAAACATTAATAAAAACAGAATACAATGATTTGCAAGTCATGTTCAACCTATATTTAATTGAATACACTACAAAGACAAGATATTGAATGTTCAAACTGATAAACTTGATTGTTTTGAGTAAATAATCATTAACTTAGAATTTTATGGCTGCAACACGTTCCCAAAAAGCTGGGACAGGGTCATGTTTACCACTGTGTTACATCACCTTTTCTTTTAACAACATTCAATAAACGTTTGGGAACTGAGGACACTAATTGTTGAAGTTTTGTAGGTGGAATTCTTTCCCATTCTTGCTTGATGTACACCTTCAGCTGTTCAACAGTCCGGGGTCTCTGTTGTCGTATTTTACGCTTCATAATGCGCCACACTTTATAAATGGGAGACAGGTCTGGACTGCAGGCAGGCCAGTCTAGTACCCGCACTCTTTTACTACGAACTCACGCTGTTGTAACACGTGCAGAATGTGGTTTGGCGTTGTCTGGCTGAAATAAGCAGGGGCGTCCATGAAAAAGATGTTGCTTGGATGGCAGCATATGTTTCTCCAAAACCTGTATGTACCTTTCAGCATTAATGGTGCCTACACAGATGTGTAAGTTACCCATGCCATTGGCACTAACACAGCCCCATACCATCACAGATGCTGGCTTTGAAACTTTGCATCCATAACAGTCCGGATGGTTCTTTTCCTCTGGCCCGGAGGACACGACGTCCACAATTTCCAAAAACAATTTGAAATGTGGACTCGTCGGACCCTTTTCCACTTAGCATCAGTCCATCTTAGATGAGCTCGAGCCCAGAAAAGCCGGGGGCGTTTTGATAAATGGCTTTTGCTTTGCATAGTAGTTTCAAGTTGCACTATATGCAGTGATTTCTCCAGATTCTCTGAACCGTTTGATGATATTATGGACCGTAGATGGTGAAATCTCTAAATTCCTTGCAATTGTATGTTGAGGAACATTGTCCTTAAACTGTTCGACTATTGACTCACGCACTTGTTCACAAAGAGGTGAACCTTGCCCCATCTTTGCTTGTGAATGACTGAGCAATTCAGGGAAGCTCCTTTAATACCCAATCATGGCACCCACCTGTTCATTAGCATGTTCACCTGTGGGATGTTCCAAACAGGTGTTTGATGAGCATTCCTCAACTTTCTCAGTCTTTTTTGCCACCTGTCCCAGCTTTTTTTGAATGTGTTGCAACCATCAAATTCTAAGTTAATGATTATTTGCTAAAAACAATGAAGTTTATCAGTTTGAACATTGAATATCTTGTCTTTATAGTGTATTGAATTACATATAGGTTGAACATTATTTGCAAATCATTGTATTCTGTTTTTATTTATGTTTAACACAACGTCCCAACTTCATTGGAATTGGGGTTGTAAAATGATGGTTGAAGAAATGAGCATCCTTAGTGGAGATAGAGGTGGTGAGAAGCAGCTGTTACCCCCACTTCTTAAAAAAAGACCACAGTGCAGAACTGAAGAATTATCTTGATGTTTCACAATTCTCCTAATTGGCTTCAACAACAGACAATGGTTGCTAGCACAAACACAGGGAGAAACTCTTGAGATTCTAACTATATAATATTTCGTTACCTTTTCACTCTCATTTTTGTTGCTTCTATCACTCCCCTTTAAAAACTAAAAGCCGAACAGGACAAAAATAAAAAAGAGATTCTGATTTGGGATCTGTTGTTTGTGAAGCATTTGTGGTAACTTCTAGTTCATGGTGCTCCCCAGAGGTGAACCACTGTATAATGAAATAAAATACAATTAAAACAAAGTTATACTGTGCTATTCACCCTTTGATGACCTTTCCTACAAGTTATGATTCTGTTTATCATTTCTGCCCTCTTTGGGATCTCTGGTACCCTCTTGAGTGTCATCACAAGAAAAAGCAAAACAAGTTAATTATTTCGATGCTCAGTGAAGTCTCACAAAATCTGCTAACTTTTTGTATAACATCACACATGATTATGGTTTTATCTAAGTTTAAGTACAGTTTTAGTGACATTTGACTTTGGAGAGTCGACATTTTTTTTTTTTTAGCTGGATCTATCATGATTATAAATTCATAAAATTTACTTAATAGAGTAATAATTTGTTGAGTGCCCTAAAAGAGAAATAGATAACTATGAAATCGTAATGGTGTACCAGGAGTGTCCACCCAGCCGGGATGCATGACAGAGAAGTGAATACTTGGGTGAATCTTTGCAAGTTGCTCCGTCATCACCACCTGCTGCCTCTGCAAGACACACATGCAAACATTACATAGACATGTCTTAAAGAAGTACTCTTAAGACAGTTAGTTGGTGATTCACACATTGGGCCCTATTTTTGTGAATGTAGTGTGAGTGTAAGTCCGGCGTGGAGGGCGGTGCAACTGTGCATCAGGGCTGGGTTAGACCAGTGTTGTGCGGTTCCGAAAGTGGGCAGGCTGCGGCAATGTGGGTGTGTCTACAGCTGACATCATTCGCTGCCAATCAAAGCGGGTCCTCTCATTCCCTTTAAATGTGTTGCAATGACCGTCGCACATGGAGACATCTCTGTGAGACAGAGGACAATGTGTAATCACGGCGATCTCTTGCATGAGGAGCATTGTCACTGTTCTGGCAGGTACGCTCATTAAATACAGAATGAGCTGGTGATAGCTACTGGCTACTATCCGCCAATCTCATTTTCTGTCTGTCTGTGCAATGATCAAATTCACCAAAATCACGTTAGACCAGCAGTCTACCTTGCCCCAAGACCTAGATGTGGTCTGAGCAGGCACAAATTGTCACACGACTGGGCGCATTTCCAAGGACACACCCTCGCTGCGCCATCTTGACACTGACTGGTCTGCCAAATTGGCAAACAAATTGTCCTTGGGCTCGCATGAAAATTTGAATACTCCGGCATTTGCGTCCCACCGCAGATGCGCAGTCTATGAAAATAGATAGTCCATTATCTTCAAGAAACTCTAAGACCCAAAAAGCAAAAACCTCTCTCTCTGGGACATTGTTTCACTTTATGCAGTGGTGAGCCGTCAGGGCCAGCAGGGCCTTCTCTGCTGGCCAAAGCACAATCAGAAGCACTGAACTAAAATTGTATTAATTTATTCCCAACAGTCTATTCTCTTCATTTTGTAGTATTTCTCTTGGCTGCACTGCTTCCAGTACGTGTATGAGGAGGTTGGATTTTTTTGTCCTATCAGATTCCAGCCTCTATGTTCCACCAGGACAATCTAATCTTCCCAGGGCCTTCAGAAACAGTAGGGCTGGATGATGTAAGATATTGTTTTAAATATTAGCAATGGGACTTGTTCATCAATGAATCACATTGCAAATTTGCCTCAAAGGGCCAGGTAGCCGGCCACAATAATCTCAGCATATTTCCTTTCTCAGTTCAAGTCAAGTTCCACGAGCAAAACATATCTGTAGTGATCCGCACACATGAATACATTTAAAAATCAGCATCTCTTCACACAGTTATTTGATAAATATTGATTCTGAACTGCTCCAGATGGTGGCGTATTGTGTGCTGTTGTAATGGTGTGGTTTTTGTGTCGTATTGATGGTTTCTATAATTGTGATATGATAGTGGTTGTATTAAGAGGTGGATTAAGTTGGGTAAATCCCCACTGAGTACCAAATGCACGACCCGCCACTGATGATATGAAATGACCTTGAACAACTGACAATTGACAATCAGTTTTGATTGCCACTGGCAGAAAGGTTTTAATTCATACATGTTCATTATTGTGGTTCTAGTTTGCACATTTTTTAACTGTTCTGCATCATGAGAGCTGTTGCTAACTATTTTTGTTCTCTCATGTACTTATTGAGGTAACCAAATTATTGGATGATTTCAGTTTTTTTTTGGATAGGTTTACAAACACTCATCATACCTTGTGTTGGGCGTAGACCATGGTGCCATCGTAGCGGCCTCTCTCGGACTGCAGGTTCCCTATCCTGAGCTTCTGCACCAACATCCCCCCTGATGAGACAGTGAGCTGCACAAGGAGGAATGAAGCTGCAAATGAGGGTGGACTTGTAAGAGGACCTGATCAGAGATTCTCAAGAACATGTGTTAAGGTCTAATGAAACCAACGTTTAACCGTTTTGCTTCAATTCCAAAAGGCATTGAAGCTAAAGCCGAATTTCCCCCAACTATACATCCAAATAATAAAACAATGACTTGAGCAGGATAAATTGAAGGTTTCGGAACGGCGCAGACAGACGCAAACCCTGAATCCAATGGAAAATATGCGGAGTGACCTGCAGCGGGTTCTGCGCCCAATTTGGGACACTTTTTCAATAGACCAAGTCGAAGATGCACCATGTTGATAAAGGACTGAATGTAATTAAAGGAAAATATATTTCATTCATGTTTTAGGGGTTGCACATTGATGCAGCCAGCCTATTGTACAATTTATTGTTCATATTTTGTCCATGCATTTATCGGCCCATTCAAATCGATAAGCAAATTTGAAAATTGTCAGATCCAGGTACCTTATTTTTTCTCTTTAGTTCACCAAGTTTTTTTTCTTTTTTAAATGAGCATGTCATCAGCATTGTCAGTCAACCCTGCAGATTGAAGACTAACGTGTCTCGGACTCACCACCCTGGGATCTGCACTCTTCTCTAGCAAAGGAATGAGACTCTTGGTGAGAATGTAAACCCCTGCAAAAGAGACAAGGATGAAGTGCTCCACTGCCTTGACAGCAGTTTCCCTTCCAGTTGAAAAACTTCATGTGCGACTCACCGAGGACGTTGGTGGCAAAGCTCTTCTCGAGACCCTCCGCGTTCACATCCCGCTGACTCATGATGCCGCCTGCGTTATTAATCTACACATGATCAATCACAATCAAGAGCTAGTAACACAACACAGATGTGACTATTTTGACAGGGAAATGGGGATATTGACAACAATCATCATCATTTTTCCTCACCAGGACATTCAGAGCCTTGTACTTCCTCTTGAAGGCCTCAGCAAACTCCCAGACCTTCTTGGTCTCAGAGATATCCAGGATGTGCACGTAGATCTCCTGTGGTGATCATTTAGATTCTATATGAAGCTTTTCTGGGTCTTTGGTTTTTTTTTGTAAAATGTCAGGAGAAACATGAGTTCCACTACACTGTACTTTATTTCCTGTTTCCTTGACAAGTTCAGCCCTCGCCTCCTCTGCCTTGTCCTTGTTCCTGCACACCATGTGGATTGTTCCACCTGTAGCAACATAGCAACAGTGTCTTTTAATAAACAACAGTTCAAAATTATAACACATACAAATAGTTTTCCAGTTATTTAAAAATATATTTTTGTCAGATTTCCTAGATAAATTATTGGCATAGTCTTACTTGTCTCTTTGACATCTACCATTTTTTGACAGACTTTATTATGCTATTCACAACAAGTGCAGTCTATCTAATCAAATTACTAATCCTATTTGGCATCTGCATCACATGAAATGTTAAAATTTCTTTAGTAAGAAAGGAAGACGCTGATGTACAACCATAATACTACAGTACTGCAATTTTATATCTCATTGTATAGCTAATGTTCTACTTTTATAGTTGATTAGGAAGCTCTATTCTAGTCTAGATTATGCTAGACGTACCATGATCATTTACACAATGTCGCTAAATTGTCAGACATGGGATATGAATAATTGAACATCCATCCATTTTTTATACTGCTAGTTCTCATTAGGGTCGTGGGTTAGCTGGAGCGTATCGCAGCTGACTTTGGGTGAGTGGCATGGTACATCCTGTGCTGGTCTGCAGTCAATTTAAGTTAATATAATTTTTTAAATGTAAAAAAACAAAACAAAAAAAACAAAAAACTATGAAAATAGTGATTGTTTTCTTTTAGATAATTTCTCAAGGTACCATTCAACATCCATCCATCCATCCATTTTCTGTACTGCTTGTAGCTACAAATTAAAAACAAAACAAAACACAAACTCGAAATTGGGCCAAGGTATGTATAAATAATAGTGGGCTTAACTGTATTGCTTATTATGTTTAGACATACGACTACATTCTACTTCTAGCAGAATTGTATAAATGAAATGTTTATGGATGTTATAAAATTCTCATCATCTAACAACACAATGGTTACTGTGCTGTGGATCCTGTTAATCCTAGAAATGTTCAGAATCATCAAACAATAATGAAACAAAGTGTGTGTGTTCTGCTTGTAGGGAGTCAAAACTCATTTTTGTCATGGGCCACATCATAGTTATAGTTTCACATACATACACATTTATCGTTTCATACATAAATGGCCCTGCATTTGATTGTTTTTATAGATATTTTTAACAACAAATTGAATTTGAAATCAAAAGTCATGCAAAATAGTGACAACCAAATACATAAGTACACAACTATTGTTCAATTTATGTTAAGAAATGATTTGGTGGGGAAAAAATGCTTCTAATATCTGTTAAAAGTGAAGAAATCTTGTGCCAAAATGACTTGAACAAATCACTTCATCGAGAAACATGAAGTAGAGTGTGGGCTCCTGTGGGTCAATCATGAGAAAAAAAAAAACAATGTGTCAGGCTGGGGCCCGAGGCCTTGAGTTTGACACCTGTGCTATATTAGAACAAATGCTGATCGGAGCTTGTACCTCTCCTCGCAATAGCCATAGTCGTGGCCTTCCCGATACCACTGTTGGCTCCAGTTATCATGAAAGAGCGGCCCGCCAAAGACACCTCCAGGTCCTTCTCCATAAAGCGCTTGGAAGCTGACAAGAAGGCGTTCCTGTGGAGAATGAAAAAGGATGTTTCTACTTCGGAGGCCTTTTCCGGGAGCACATCAGCACTCCTTGTATAAACTGGGCTACAGAACTCAGGTGCGATAAGATTTGCATTCAAATCAGTATATCAGCTTGAGCACTTGTCATATTGCATTGAAACTCAGTTGACCTCATGTGACAGTGAGAGAGAAAGTGGACGTGTTCAGGTCAAAGGGGTCACTGGGCAGATTGGCACTGTGTCTCCTCACAGTTTTACTGTACACACGAGTGAGAGATTGTGCCTGGTAGCGGATGTGACAAGAAGAGTTTGAGGGTGACTGACAACAGCATCGGAGTATGTGCACGAAAGTGTGTGTGTGGTAGCCATTGTCCTGGAAGCTATTGTTGAGGAAGGCTGCACAAGGGCGTGTGAGACCGAGGCTAAATACCCGCTCTGTTCAGTGGTGTCATGCAGAGAGCTATTAGTGCAGGCACAGAGCGGGTCGCTCTGTTGGAGAAGCAACAACACAGAACAAAGGGGAGAAGGGAAACAATCACAAAAGCACCTTTTCAGAAAACTCAGCTCTCTGTATACTAATGAGGAAAGGCTCTGATAGGCTGCAATTGGTCTGATGGACACAAATATTGGGACACACACAACAATGTATATACTGTAGGTGAGTCTTAATATTGTGTCAATGAAACGTATGACTGATAAAACACTGAAATCAAGATATAACTGATTTAAAAAAATAAATAATAATTATCAGCACTTTTTAATGTCCCACAACTTTTTGTTCTCGCACCTTCGACAGAAATTAACAGTCCTGTATCTAATTTAAAAATGAGGAAGATACATTCCTACAAAGATGCTTATCTCTTTCCAATCACCTGAAATGTTCCACTTTACAATACACTTTGCGTGCTCCGTTATCACAAAAATGCATTTACAGTCAAAACATTCAAATAGAACAACTATGCAATTTTAACAATCTGACAATTGCGACAAATCATGGCACAAGGGGTGCCTGATGATAGATCTTTATTAATCCTGTGGGAGAAATTATGTTGCCATAGCAGCAATATTCACACATATAGTATTCACTGGTAGGATATTATTGATATATGTTTTGTACTGTATAATCATCGTGAAACAAAAACAAAGAGCAACATTGAGTCGGCATGAAATAACATTGAAATGTAATCTTAAAGAAAGGGAGGAGAGCATCAATCATACCTGGTGAACTCTGTCATCCCCTTGAGGAACCAAGCCAAGTTGCGGTACAGAGACATGGTGGCGCTCTGGGTCTGGAAGCATCAGGACGTTCTCCGCTTTTTGCTCCTCTTTTTAGCTGCGCTCGGACACCACGTGGAGCAGAGCAGCCTGCCGACTGGGCCCACGACGCCTGCGGCCCACTAGTGTCCGGCAGAGGGACAGCATTGCATTCACTCGCTTGCTCCAATTTGCGATCAGCAGAGGTGGCGAATGTCATCAAACTCCTACAGAAATAGAAGTGCAGACTCTGGTAAAAGTAGATGGGCTGATTAAATTCCTCTATTTAAGTAAAAGTACAAAAGCACATAGTCTTTAATGTACTTAAGTTACAAAAGATTTTTTTTCTTGTCCATTGTATACAAAACACGTTTTGAGTGTTTAACTTGCATTTCTCGTACTGAGAAAAAAAAAAACCCAAAAAACGTTATATGTTGTATATTGTTCTTTGTTGGTGTAGCTAGCCTTGGCTAGACTTCTTACGCAATCAAAACAACATGTTCCCATAGCTTTGCTAACATTGTATAGGAACAGTATGTTACTAAACATTTCAAACCACCTGTAAATCAAAATATAGGATATCCATCCATCCATCCATTTTCTGAGCCGCTTCTCCTCACTAGGGTCGCGGGCGTGCTGGAGCCTATCCCAGCTGTCATCGGGCAGGAGGCGGGGTACACCCTGAACTGGTTGCCAGCCAATCGCAGGGCACATAGGAACAAACAACCACACTCACAGTCATGCCTACGGGCAATTTAGAGTCTCCAATTCATGCATGTTTTTGGGATGTGGGAGGAAACCGGAGTACCCGGAGAAAACCCACGCAGGCACGGGGAGAACATGCAAACTCCACACAGGCGGGGCCGGGGATTGAACCCGGGTCCTCAGAACTGTGAGGCTGACGCTCTAACCAGTCGGCCACCGTGCCGCCTATAGGATATCACTATATTAATAATAATAATAATCATTGAATAAAAGGAGCCCTGGTTTTTAAGAATCGCATAAGGATTAAGGATTTGATGCCACTTTTTACAATATGTTGCAAATTGGCCCAAACTTACTTGTTCACAAATCAGTGTAAATCAATAGGAAATGTGTGACTGAAAACTTGACTCTTTGGGAGAAAAATGGTCTGGTTGTGTCCGTGTTGCCCTCCTAAGGCGTGCCAATCCCGTTGCTGCTCTCGGTCCCTGGGTGCCGGGGAGGTGCCTGCTGGCCCTACTCCAGGGGCCTCGCCCTGGTCTCTGGAGTGGAGGACTGGGGGCCGTGCTGCTGTGTCCTCCTCTTCCCTCTCCCCGGGGCGCTCCGCCGTGGTCGTCACTCCTTTCTTGCTCAAGCTGTGTGGGGTCCCCGGCTGACTTGGGGCCTACGTTAGGGTGTGGGTGGTGGGCAGGGGTAGTGGGTTGATTGGGGAATTGGGCTTGGGGTGGCTTGGTCCGGTACCCGTGCCCCTCCCTTTGGGACTGGTCGGGGCGTTTCGGTTGGGCTAGGGGTCCTGGGGAGTGGGTGGTGTCCCCCTAGCTGGGTCCCCCACGTGATAAGCTTGTTGGCTTGGCCCCCCCCCCCCCCCCCCCCCTTCCTCAATGTGCCGGCTCAGCAACTTCGTACACCAGTTGACCAACATGCATGTGATATGGTGCTCATTCACTTCAGTTCCATAGACCCGCTATAGGCTTTAATTGTTTGTGCTGGGACCACTAATAATAACACAGGTTACATTAAAATATCAACTCACGGGTTATCACCACTTATCAGGAGCACTGCCTTCCTCGTTTCCATCCATACATCCATTTTCTGAGCCGCTTCTCCTCACTCGGGTCACGGGCGTGCTGGAGCCTATCCCAGCTATCATCGTGCAGGAGGCGGGGTACACCCTGAACTGGTTGCCAGCCAATCGCAGGGCACATACAAACAAACAATCATTCGCACTCACATTCACACCTACGGGCAATTTAGAGCTTTCAATTAACCTACCATGCATGTTTTTGGGATGTGGGAGGAAACCGGAGTGGCCGGAGAAAACCCACGCAGGCATGGGGAGAACATGCAAACTCCACACAGGCGGGCCGGGGATTGAACCCCGGTCCGCAGAACTGTGAGGCTGAAACTCTAACCAGTCGGATACAAAACTGGGTCAAACAGAAGTAGCTGTCAGAGGGGCCTTTTCTGGACACTCATATGACAAAACCAAGGTGTTTTTATTTTTATTATTATTTTTAATGAAATTCACATTTTATACTAAGTCCATGTTAGCGAGTCACTCTATGGAGGTCTAAATAGCCAAAATACGGGCCCTTTAAAAAACGAGGAGGTGTAGGGATTTGCCAACAGCGTCATTAGAAAACAACAAAAATCATGGACCGCCGCTAAATCCAAGTGATACAAGTGTGGCACAGTGAAATGGAAAGAAGAGTTTTCTGGACTTAGTAATATATCTGCATTATAAATAGACTAAGAAAAAAATGCTGAGTTATCTATTGAAAACGATTTTTTTTCAAATTAGACAGAATTTCGGTGATTTCTTAGCTCGCACAAGACACAATTCCTTCACCCCAATCATTCTTGGAGCCGGCGACAATATCAAACAATTATCTTAAAAAAGGCTATGGATGGAGAGTATCTAAACCTCTTTGAATGTGCTGCTGTTGTTGGTAATGCTCCAATCAATCAATCAATCAATCAATCAATCAATCAATCAATCGGTCAAACAATCAATCAATCAAACAATCAATCTCTCAACCACGGTTGACTCTCTCTATTGACGTCTTTTGACATCATGTTCTCCGTGGAGGCTGAAAAAAGTAACAGGCCTATTTTCAAATGTAGGGAGTAAAAGTAGATCGGGATCAGAAAAATAAATGCTCAAATAAAGTAGAGATACTGCGATTGGCTGACGACCAGTTCAGGGTGTACCCCGCCCCTCGCCCGAAGATAGCTGGGATAGGCTCCCACACGCCCGCGGCCCTCGTGAGGATAAGCGGTACAGAAAATGGATGGATGGATGGAAAGTAGAGATGCCTGAAAAATGTAGCACACTAATGAAGTATTTGTACTTACTTTCCACCACTGCAACATCAGGAACAATTTTATTTGCTCACATGCTCAGTGATACTTACGAAGTAGGTTACGAAAGTGCACAATACCCGCTTCTGCCCCCCGCCTCTCTCTCTCTCTCTCTCTCTCTCTCTCTCTCTCTCTCTCTCTCTACCATTCTGTGTATGTGCTTATGTGTAGGTGTGGCGAAGGTATGATGCACAATATGAGAAGCGGAAGCGCAGCAGGAGCGTTTTAGCTGCCCATAAGGACGTTTCTTACCCCTGTAGTCCCAAGATTTGGAGAGAGATTCTGATACAAAAATGGTGAGTGTTTGCTCTTCAGGTTCTGCTGAGTGCAACAATACAGGTACTCAGTATTTCTTTTAAAGTTTAGGTGGTTTGTGATTATCTGAATTTAACTACTAAATTCAATTTCAATTTTGTTGTACAATATGTAATGACAGTAAAGATTCTTCTCCTAAAAAAAGCTTCAAACATTTACAAAATATGTCTCCTTAGCAAAACTATTCCCAGCTGGGGACAAAATGATTGATACCCTTCTTTGTTACAAAACAAACTTACAAACTTGCTTATCTTGTGGTCGGTGTTTGCAGATGCACCTCAGGGCAAAGTGCCTTCTTTAGTCACACTTTGCATTCATTGTCGTACTTTATTGCCAAATGGTTGCGTTTACTGTTTTGTAGGTCATAGGTCAGCAACAGGTAGTTCACAATGAATAGCATGGAATAATAAGTCTTTTTTTTGTTGTTTTTAGAATCATTCCATTTTACGACATTGCATTCAGTGGTTGAATGTAGCTACTGTATATGTAAATACAGTACTATATCTGCAGTGTAATTCAATGTTTCCAGTCATGTAATATGAAACACACACAACAACAGCAGCTTCCATAGTGTAAAAAGTTGGTCCTCCCTTTTAAGATGTTCACAAGCTACTCATTAACCGCAATTTGTGATTTATATCCCGTGGTTGGTAGAAACACGCTACTTTTTTTTTCTGTTACATTGTACTTGCCAGAGTAGTTTTAACGCGGGATACTTTGCACTTTTCCTTGAGTATTTATGTTATGAAGAAACAGTACAATAATAATAATCATAATAATCTACATGCCATTCGCTACTTTTATTTATCCATTATTACTTATTTATCATTTTTTTCGTGTGCGATCTGTTCAGACTACGATTTCCACATTGGGCGCTGTTTGCTCCAATACAACGGAACTGCAAGAGATGTTTAACTCTAGTTCACCAATCAAACGACACAACACAATCACATGGCCGGACACAGCGTCTTCGATCGGGCGTCGCTGGCATAGCTATAAAAGCTAGATACGCCCGCCCTGCTAGTAGACGTGCGTGCGTAGCGGCCATGTTGGAAAGGTCATCATTCCCGTTGAAGGCAATGGTGCGCGACTGTGTTAACATTTCAGACAACAAAAACAACAGCTTTCATGCATTGTATTATTTGCCTTGCACTGTCTGCCCAAACGTGGATATTCCAGCCCACTTCTAAATTGAGAAAACAGCGGTAAGTTTCAGATCTTTTTGTTGTTGTTGTTTTGGCTGTGCATATTAGCCCACATTAGCCCTCTTTTATGGTCATAAAGTAATGTTTTACTTATTATTAAGTAGGTTTTAACTTAATATTAAGTAAAACATGCATCTTTTGGGGTACGTGCTAATCTTGCTCACGAACATTTGCACACAGACACACACACACACACACACACACACGCACACGCACACACACACAGTACAGATTTACATTTTATTTAGTTATACTTTAGTTTCAGATGTATTTTATTGACGTTCATGCTCTGAGAAATTACTCACCATTTACTCAGTATTTTAGTAGTTTTTTTCACTGAGTACTTTCTTACTCTTACTCAAGTAATTTTTTAGAGGACTACTTTTTACTTTTAGTTGAGTCATATTCCTTTCAAGTAACAGTACTCTTACTTGAGTACAATATTTGGCTACTCTACCCACCTCTGTTTACTTACTATTACTGTTTCAACTCAACAGGGCTTTAATTATAATGTCTGATAAATCTGTGTTTTGATTTTTTGTTTCTTTTATGTCCTCTCCAGATTCGCTTCTTGTTGCTGTTCAGCAAGCAGGGAAAGCTGCGGCTACAGAAGTGGTTCACGCCATTAACAGATCGCGAGAAGAAGAAGGTGATCCGGGACATGATGATGATTGTGTTGGCCCGTAATCCGCCTTCATGCAACTTCCTGCAATGGAGTGACCTCAAGATTGTCTACAAGAGGTCGATGTGCAAAACAAAAATGTAGCAACTGTTGTTTTCACCTTGCATAAAAAAGTACTCTATAATAATGTACTTTATAAAAACATACAGTAATGACATAATTCAAGTCAAGTTTATTAGTATAGCCCTTAATCACAAAAGAGTCTCAAAGAGCTTCACAGGCCCACAGTTGACAAAGATTGACGACATCATTAATTAGAATTAAATAGAATGTATAGAAATTAAGCCGTTTTTGACGCATTTTGTGCTTCAATTCAATCGATTCCTGCTTTTGTGCTTGTCAGAGAAAATAAAGCAAGACATGTTTACTCAGCTTAGTATTAGAATTCTGTGGCTGTTTATTTTGTTGTTGTTTTTTCTTCAAGTAAACCATAAGGCGGTAAATGCATCAGGTAGTACAACAGTATTTTATGTGTTCATCTTAAAAAAGGTCAAATTTTCAAGTCATATTTCTCCATTAGCATATGAAGACTTCTTTCCACAATTGTGCCTGTATATTCACAGTAATATCCTTCACTGCAGGTACGCCAGCCTATATTTCTGCACTGGTCTGGAGGAGCAAGATAATGAGCTGTTGAGCCTCGAAGTGCTGCACAGATATGTTGAACTGCTGGATAAATACTTTGGCAACGTGAGTAGAGGTGAATAACAAGAGTTGCCCCTTATGGAAATAAAGCGTTACGTTAATGCAGGATGCATCTGTTCTATTGTTACGTTGCAGATTGAGCGGTGTATAAAAAAGGCTTTATGTCAAATTCCGCTTTCCTTGTTAAATAGTCTGTTGCATTCAGCTGTAGAAATATAACTTTTCCTCAGACATTGGTTAATATCTTCCAAAGCAGAGTATATGCATAATTTACATACAGTGTGTTTCAGAAAACATCGTGCAAAATTAAAACAAATCCGACAGTAAGCCTGCATTTACACTCCAGATCCAAGTGGCCGATTCTGATTTCATGTCTATATCAGACTTTTTTTCTGCCACAATTGCACGTAAATAACTAGATGGAGCAGTAGCACACAAAAGTAATTGTGTCATTTGTCACATGCTGTGGCTTGGCTGGTTGTTATACAGAGTAAGAGGCTGTTTTCATATAACACTGCCACTTAACAAATGTAAATACCTCCAAGAGGGCAGCTGAACAGCTGATGATGACCGTTTATGCACCCCTGACATTCAGACACGACATCAGTGAGGAAATACATCATGGCCAAATAAGCAGACAATTGGATAGTAATAAACACAAATACATTATTTTATTTGATTAGTAATAACAGTTAGCACATCTGCCTCACAGTTCTGAGGACCCGGGTTCAAATCCGGCCTTGCCTGTGTGGAGTTTGCATGTTCTCTGGGTACTCCGGTTTCCTCCCACATCCCAAAAACATGCACGGTAGGTTGATTAAAGACTCTAAATTGTCCGTAGGTGTGAATGTGAGTGCGAATGGTCGTTGAGCCCTGCGATTGGCTGGCGACCGGTTCAGGGTGTACCCCGCCTCTCGCTCAAAGATAGCTCCAGCACACCCGCGACCATAGTGAGGATCAGCGGTATGGAAAGTGGAAAAATAACACCATCAGGATCGAGTGGCTGGCATGTCTGCCTAACAGTTCTGAGGTTTCGGGTTCAAATCTTGGCTCAGGCCTTCTTGTATGGAGTTTGCATGTTCTCCCTGTGCTAGCATGGGTTTTCCACATTCCATGAACATATATGTTCCTTAAATTGAAGACTCTAAATTTTCCATAGGTGGGAATGTGAGTGATTACATTTTAGAATTAACAACATTTTGGTTAACTTGCTTCTACATACAGGTGTATTAACCATTAGAGAAATATAAACATGTTTTTGTCAATAAAGAGCGGCACTAATTTAGGGCAGCTGTGGCATAATATCTTACATTGGATTGTGGTATAATACATTTATTAAGCACAGTTGTGTACACGGTTAAGTTTCATTCTAATTCGCCTACAGTCCAGTGTGTGGTACTTTGTGTTTTGCCTCATCAGGTGTGTGAGCTGGACATCATTTTCAATTTCGAAAAGGCGTATTACATCTTGGATGAATTCTTGATGGGAGGAGAAATTCTAGAAACCTCCAAAGTGTCCGTGGGTGTCTCTCTGCAGGAGGCCGACGCACTCCAAGAGGTGCAGTAAGCGTTCACACTCCCTCGTGAACGTAGGTTTTGGAGAGAAGTGACTCATGTGAACCTTCAGTGTAACTCTTTTGTGATTGCAGACAATGGAGGAATATATGAGCAAACCTTCTTATTGAGCCAGAATAAGACGGGAACCATTCACATCTCAGGACATCAACCCAAAGGTTTAAATCTGTGCAGTAGTTTTACTTTGTAAAAAATTGCAAAGTCTCTTGCTGTAAATTTCCTTACTTTTTTACTGCAGATACGCTCTTTGAAACATCTCCCATTTAGTTTTAAATGCACCCAAACCGTGTTTCCTTTCTGAGTATTATACACAGTCACAATGAGAATATATATATTTTTGTCTTTACAAACTGCCTTTTGGTTGTTTATTTTTTCTTCTTGAGTGGGATAAAACATTAGAAACAAACTACATCCACAATAATCAACATACCTGTGTTTTACATTGATGTGGGGTGCAGTGGTTAGCTCTCCTCTCTCACAGTCCTACCACATTCCCAAAACATGCTTGTTCGGTTAATTGAAGACTCTAAACTGTCCATAGGCGTGAAAGTATGAATAGTTGTTATTACTTTATGTGCCCTGCGAGTGGCTGGGTTGTACCCTGCCCAAAGTCAGCTGGGATGGGCTTGGGCTCCAACTTACCTACGATACTAAGACAAGGGAGGACAAGTGGTGTAAATATAAACATACCTCACTGACAGTGTCAATCAAAACAGATAGAGATACAGACATGTGTGTATATGCAGTTACTTAATTCTGTGGCTGTGAGTGTATTTTAGAGTTGCAAGTAAATGCTGCATTTATATGTACCTCCCAAGTCTTACACAGATTAATTCCAGTGTATTCTGCCAGTATCTGAGTTTTTTTCTTCGAACCCCAATTCCAGTAAAGTTGGGACATTGTGTAAAACATAAATAAAAACAGAATACAATGATCTGCGAGCCCTTTTCAATCTATGTTCGATTGAATACACTACAAAGAAAAGATATTTAATGTTCAAACTGATAAACTTTATTGTTTTTAGTAAATAATCATTAACTTAGAATTTTATGGCTGCAACACATTCCCAAAAAGCCTGCACAGGGTCATGTTTACCACTGTGTTATATGACCTTTCCTTTTAATAACACTCAACAAGCGTTTGGGAACTGAGGAAACTAATTGTTGAAGCTTTGTGAGGGGAATTCTTTTCCATTCTTGCTTGACATACAACTTCAGTTGTTCAATAGTCCGGCGTCTCCGTTTTCGTATTTTGCACTTCATAATGTGCCACACATTATGAAGAGAGAGGTCTGGACCGCTGGCAAGGCCAGTCGAGTACTCACACTATTTTTAGAAGATGCATGTTATAACACATGCAGAATGTGGCTTGGCATTGTCTTGCTGAAAAAGACATTGCTTGGATGGCAGCATATATTTCTCCAAAACCTGTACGTACCTTTCAACAATAATGGTACCTTCATAATTGACACATCCTCATACCGTCACAGATGCCATCTTTTGAACTTTGTGCTGGTCCTTTTCCTCTTTGGCCCAGAGAACACGACGTCCATGATTTCCATAAACAATTTGAAATGTGGACTTGTCAGACCACAGCACACTTTTACACTTTTCGTCAGTCCATCACAGATGAGCTCAGGCGCAGAGAAGCCGGCAGCATTTCTGGATGTTGTTGATATATGGCTTTCGTTTTGCGTTGTAGAGTTTTAACTTGCATTTGTAGATGTAGCGACAAACTGTGTTAACGTGCAATGGTTTTCTGAAGTATTCTTGACCCCATGTGGCAATATGCTTCACACTATGATGCAGATTTTTAATACAGTTACACCTGTGGGTTAGAAGGTCACTGGCATTCAATGTTGTTTACGTACAGAGATTTCTGCAGATTCTCCAAATCTTTTGATAATATCATGGACCGTAGATGACGAAATCCCTACATTCCTTGCAACTGAATGTTAAGAAACATCATTCTTAAACCTTTTGGGGATGCTCCTTTCATAGCCAATCATTATATCTGTACTGAGCTGTTTCCAGTTAACCTGTTCACCAGTGGAATGTTCCAAACAGGTGATTTTTAGTATTCCTCGACTTTCCCATTCTTTTGTTGCCTCTGTCCCAGAGTCTTTTGGAACATGTTGCAAACATCAAAATCAAAATGAGGGAATAGTGGAAAAAACAAAACAAAAAAACCCACCAATAACATTCATCAATTTGAACATGAAATATCTTATCTTTGTAGTGTATTACATTGAATATAGGTTGAAAGAATTTGCAAATCATTGTATTCCGTTTGTATTCATGTTTTGCACAACATTCCAACTTCATTGGAATTGGGATTTGTACATAACAACATTACATCTCAGTTTCATCCATCCATTTTCTGTACTGCTTATCCTCACGAGGGCACGAGAGTCGCGGGCGCGCTGGAGCCTATCCCAGCTATCTTCGGGCGAGAGGCGGGGTACACCCTGAACTGGTCGCCAGCCAATCGTCTCAGTTTCTCAGAATAAATCTTTTTTTTTTTTTTTTTTTAGAAGCTTTTTGATTGTTTATCTATATGTTGTCGATGAAAGAAAAAAGAACAGGACTCGGTAAGGAAAAAATAAAGTCAATGCTTTATTAACCTCAAGTATGTCACATATGACCACATTTAAGAAAGAATTACCGACAAACACAACTGAATCTAATTGGTTCAACACTGATATGCTTATCTGTGTGTGTGTGTTTGTGTGCGTGTAGATGTGTGCTTGCGTGTGTGTGTGTGTGCGTGCGCATGCCTGTGTGCGTGTGTGTGTGTGTGCGTGCGCATGCGTGCATGCTTGTGTGTCACGGCTGATGAGTCACATGTACGGGATGTTGAGTAACTAACTCAAATTAATGTCAGAATACTCATATTTCTGCTAATAAGTAATATGTTCAGTAAATCTACAGAGGAACCACAGTGGACTGCATGTTTATATTTTTGAAAATACTTCATTTTTGTCTCTCACCACCTGCACCTACATACATACAGGTGCATCTCAATAAATAAGAATATTGTCTGAAACTATAAGTTTTTATAGTGCTCTGATGAATATAACCCAAAATTCACCATCTCAAGAAAGAATGAAGATGATTTTCAGTATAGAAATTAGGGAGGAATTGGCGTTCTGAAAAGTGTTTTCCCATGTATCCTATATAATACACGAGTTTCCCTTTTTGATTTGAACTAATGAAATGAATAAACTTTTCCACAATATTCAAAGCTATTGAGAGCCACCTGTTTACTGTATACATCTGCAGCTCGATTTATATGCCATGGCCAGCTTTGGCTTCGCTCTCACTGTCCTCAATTTCTGGGTTGAGGTACCTCATCAGTTTCATCACAGCCTCGTTATCATTGGCTTGTGTGTTGCCGTCTCTCTCGCCATCCTCAGACCGTCTCTTTTTGTTCCGCTCCTCATTTGAGTCCGTTTGATCCAAATAATCTTGCATGGCCTGTTCAAACGACCCCGCTGCGCTCTGCCCCGCCTCGTCCCGCTTCTGGCCGGCCTTCCCGTAGCGGTACGCGGGGCCGGGGTACCGCGCCAACATCTGAGCCGCCAGATACGCCGCCAGCTCGCCGTCTGCCGTGTCGTCATAGTCCTTTGATGTGCCGGGAGGGAAACGTCGCTGCGTGGGAGCGACGTCTCCCGTGCGCCCCGCTGCCAGAGCGTGAAGTTGTGATGCCGAGCTCCCGTATGGCTTCCTGACGGGAGTTTGATCTCGGTTCTGCATGTTCCTCAAGCCTAGGATGTTGAGGATTGCTTCTGTCTGCAGGTTTTTGGGGCTGCTCTTTCTGGCAGGGAGGCGTCTGTTGTAGAATTTCGTTGGAGGAATCTTGTAGGTCTTCTTTGAGGACATCTGCCAGAGTTTGTTTTGATCTCTGCTCTTTTGTGTCTTTCCCTGACTAGTTGTTTCTCCTGTCTTGAGCATATCCAGAAGATCTTCAGGCGGAATCTGGTATTTCTGGGAGATCTGAATGAGCTGAAAAATAACTTGTGGGTCAATGTTATCTCTGTACTGAGCTACTCGCCTCTCAGCCCTCTTGCTCTCCTCTTCTTCTATTGCTCGCTTCTGCTCCTCCTCCTCTGTTTTCTCCAACACCTTGAAAAGGTAATAGTCGACCTGGTCTGGATCATCTGACCTTGTAACCGGATACCTTTCGTCCCCATCCTCATCCTGCTCCTCCTCCTCATCAACATAATCGAGGCTCCGGTCCAACTCTCGTTTGTCATCCTCGTCTTCCTCCTCTTCCTCCCCTTGCTGTTCGAGCGGTCCCCAGTCTGTAAGGTCCTCACCTTCATCGTCGTATACCACATTTCTTAGACTGAACAAATCTTCCCCTTCTTCTTCCTCTTCCTCATCCACACCATCCTCCTCATCCCGTCGTTTGTGCGCTGGCTTATCATTGGAAAACTTGTCCAGTTCGTCAAAGACTGACTGCAGTGTTGCTAGGTTTTGAGGCGTGTACTTCTCCTCGACATTCTCATTGGTGCGTTTAAAGGGGCTTTCGTGATCCTCCTCCTCCTCTTCATCTCCCTCACCTTCCTCATCGTCCTCAAACATCAAGGGCATCTTCTTGTGAAGCATACTGCCCCGTTGCTTCTGCACTCTGGGGTACATGCCATCCTTCACGTTAGTCCCCACCAGCGAGGAAGGACGCAACAAAGTGGGCTTGGAGGCCTTTTCGGTCTGCTGTAGCGTGCTGAGTACGGCCTGGAGCAGCTCCTCGCTCTTGTCCTCACTCCTCTCCTCATCCGTGTCGTCTTCCTCGTCATCATTTTCTGCACTCGTCGGGTTGGGAGCTATTCTCAGCATGGCCCGCATCTTCTGAGCGTCATCCAAGTGGCGACCATCGTTCCCTGTGGGGAGAAGGGGCTTCTTCTCCTGTGAGTCTGTTTTCTGACGAAGGCTCTCGATGTACTCCAAGGCTTTGATCATGTCAGCATTAGGTGACTGGGACGGGTCTGATTCACTCTCCCGCAGTCGATGCGCTCGGAGAGTAGCTCCGTGAATGGAGCGGAGACACAGAGTGACAAAGAGAAGCTGTGCCAAACAGAGAAGGGAAGGTTTGCCCCTAGCGGAGTTGCAGAAGAACGACAGCATTGTGACACCTGCAGTGGATAGTCCAAGATGCACAAATCAGCGCTGACCTTTAAGATAACGCAATCAATGGGTC